>NW_004444068.1:5565726-5711786 GCF_000243295.1 Trichechus manatus latirostris | reverse complement strand
TTTACTATTTTCTTTTAGAATTTATTTAAATTATAGATCTTTTACATATGATGTGAGGTAGGGATCCAACTTTATTTTTTTCTATATAATGAGCCTGTCTTAGTCATCTAGTGCTGCTTTAACAGAAATACCACAAGTGGATGGCTTTAACAAAGAGAAATTTATTTTCTCACAGTCTAGTAGGGTACAAGTCCAAATTCAGGGCATCAGCTCCAAGGGAAAGCTTTCTCTCTGTGTTGGCTCTGGAGGAAGGTCATCAATCTTCCCCTGGACTAGGAGCTTCTCAGTGCAGGAAACTCAGGTCCAAACGACACGCTCTGCTCCTGGTGCTACTTTCTTGGTGGTATAAGGTCCCCGTGTCTCTCTGCTTGCTTCTCTCTTTTATTTCTCAAAAGAGACTGGCTTAAGACACAGTCTAATCTTGTAGATTTAGTCCTGCTTCATTAACATAACTGCCACTAATCCCACCTCATTAACATCATAGAGATAGGATTTACAACACACAGGAAAATCACATCAGATGTCAAAATGGTGGATAATCACACAATAGTGGGAATCATAGCCTAATCAAATTGACACACATATTTTTGGGGAACATAATTCAATCCATGACAGAGTCAATTCTCCCAAAAGTAGCTACAAAATAACCTATCTCTTTTTTTTACTGGTTTGTGAAGCTATTTATAGCATACTACTATGACTTTGTTATACGTTTTAATATCTGGTAAGTGATTTCCTCTTTTCTTTTGTTTATTTTTATTGTCTTACCTATTTGTGAACCTTTAGTTTTTCCATATACTTTTTAGAATCAATTTGTCAAGTTCCTTTTCAAAATCCTGCTGGTACTTTAATTGAATTTACATCAGTAGATTAATTAATACATTAATCTGGGGATTATCGGCACCTTTACAACAACATCCTGTCTCTAAACATGGTACTATCACTCCATTTATTCAGGTATTCTTTTATAATCTTTAATAGTATTTTACACTTTCTCCATAATGATTATGTATTCTTTGTTAGAGCAATCCCTTTGAGGAATTGTATCCAGTAACTTTGCTAAGCGTTTTTATTATTTTTCATAGTTCATTTGATCATTATTTTTGTTTGATATAAATGATTATGTCATTTTCAAAAAATTAGTTTTGTCTCTTCCCTTCCAATCACTATTTCTTATGCTTCTTTTTCTTATTGTATAGCCAGAATGAACAGTAGTAGACAGAACAGCCAGTCTTCTCTTGTGCCTTGTGTCTGATCTTAAAGCATTTCCGTTAAGCATGACATTTGCGTTAGCCTTTTGTCATGTTGCTTTTATAAAATTAAGGAAAGGATAGTTTTCTAAGAGATTTTTATATATTGTAAACAAGCACTGAACTTTATGAAATGTTTCTTATATGCTTTAACAAGAGGAAGACTTTAAATAATTGTATAATTTTCCTCTGTTCATTAATGTATTAAATTATATTAATATGTTGCTAATGTAAAACAGGAAACCCTGGTGGTGTAGTGGTTAAGAGTTATAGCTGCTAATGAAACGTCAGTAGTTCGAATCCACCAGGCACTCCTTGGAAACCCTATGGGGCAGTTCTATTCTGTCCTGTAGGGTTGCTATGAGTCAGAATTGACTCAATGGCAATGGGTTTGGTTCCGGTTTTTTTTTTAATGTAAAACAATCCTTGTGTTTCTAGGATTAAACAGTGCTTGATTTTGATTTTTTTAAAATATGCTGTTCAATTTGGCTAGCTAGTATTTCAATTGTAATTTTTGCATCAATAACCATCAGTAAAATTGACCTATCATATACTTTATATGCAATTTTTTATCTGTCTTGTGTCTCAGTATTATTGCTGTTGTTGGGTACCATTGAGTCATACTCATAGTGACCCCCCTGTGACAGAGTAAAACTGCCACATAGGGTTTTCTTGGCTGTAATCTTTATGTAACAGATCACTAAGTCTTTCTCCCACAGAGCTGCTGGGTGGGTTCAAACTGAGGGCTTAACCATTGTGTAACCAGGGCCCCTTTTCAGTATTATATTGGCCTCACAAAAACGAATTAGACAATTTTCCCTCCTTTTCTACTTTGTGAAATACTTCTATAAGATAGAAGCTACCTATTGCTTGTAAGTTTGGTTCAGCTCCTCTGTAAAATGGGCTGAATCTACAGGCTTTAGTTTACAGATTGAGCCAAGTCTCTTTCTTCTTGGATCAATTTCAGCATTTTATACATTTCCAGAAATGTATCCAATTCATTCCATTCAGATTTATTGGCATGTTATTCAATATATTATATTATATTTATTGTATTGTGAAATTTCTTTTGTGTCTGTGACTATTTCCCTTATTTCATCACACATTTCATATATTTTCATCTTTCTTTTTTCTCTTTATTAGTTTTGCCATAGGTTGATTTCTCTTGTTCGTCTTCTCAAAGAAGCAGCTGTAGTTTTATTTATGCTCACTTATAAAATAGTTTAAATAGAATGGCAGTAAAAGCAGCTCATGTTAACATGAGAGGAATAGCCAAAATAGTATTTATAGAAAAATTTATAGTTTTGATTATTATCTTATTTATCTAGTGATGTTATAACAGAAATATCACAAGTGGATGGCTTTAACAAACAGAAATTTATTTTCTCACAGTTTAGGAGGCTAGAAGTCTGAATTCAGTTGCCAGTTCTAGGGGAAGGCTTTCTCTCTTTCTCTGTTGGCTCTGGAGAAAGGTCCATGTCTCTTTTGAGCTTCTGCTCTTGGGCGATCTTCGTGTGGCTTGGTATCTCTCTCCCCTCATCTGTGCTTCTTTCCCTTGCATGTTTAATCTCTTTTATATCTCAAAAGAGATTGACTCAAGACACACTGTATACTAATACTGCCTCATAAACATAATAAAGAAAACCCATTCCCAAATAGGATTATAACCACAGGCATGGAGGTAAAGATTTACAACACATATTTTAGGGGGACACAATTCAAACCATAATAATTATATTTATCACGAAAGAAGAAACCAAAAAAATGGAGATGAATATTCAACTCAAAGGACCAACAGAGCACACTCAAAGAAGTAAGAAGGAAAGAAATAATAAAATTAGTGGCAAAAATCAATGAGGCAGCGACCAACAACAACAAAAAATAGAGATAGCCAAAACTGACAATTTATACTTTTTAAAACATACATGATATCCCTTGGAACATGGTTTTAAATTATAGATCTGTAACTAGATTGAACCAAAAAAGCTGAGTTTTTTGTTTGTTGTTGTTTTGTTTTTAAAATGTTGGTACGTTTGTTGAGGAAAGCCATGGAGGTAGATATTTCAGTTAATGAAAAGTAAAGTGGGACTTTATTACTGTTTCTATTGAAAGATGGTAGAGCATATTTTAAAAGAGTAAGCTTTCTAGTCAGCCAGAATAGGTGCAATTTTTGGCTCTGTCTCTTTTTTTTGCTGTGTAATCTCAGGCTGTTTAAGCCTGAGTTTCCTCATTTGCAACATGGGGATCATAATGATTCCTACCTCACAGAGCAGTCCTTGGAATTAAATGAAATAAAGTATATAATGTGCTTAGTGCAACATTCAGTAAAACTTAGCTCACTCTCTCTCACTCTCTCTCTCTCTCTCAATGGGTCTAAGTGAAATGTATTATGTTTAAATACTCCCCTTCCACGGAAAATAAAACCTTGGGCAAACTAAGAACGTATGCTTGGGTATTAATTTTAATTCTCACATAAGTGTGCTGTCCAAGCTAGCCAAGCACTGTGTAAGTAAGAATACACCCAAATCCAGATCGAAGAAATTAAAGTGGTGTTAAGACCGCTTCAGACCACAGCTGAGTAATTCAAATAGCTGGTGGAGAATGATTCCTGGGCTTCATCCACAAGAAGCAGAAAGAGGAATTGAAAATGATACATCACAGTTGTAGCCCAGATTGAGTGCTAAGAAATTGAAAGAGAAAGCTTTTTAGAGTAACTGGGGAAGAACTAAACACCTACAAGGACAGCAAAGACCCTCTGTTGGTTGATTTTCACTTGAGCTCTTTCAAACAATCTTTTCTGAAGAGCATTCTCAGGAAAAGACAAAAACAACCTGGAGAGAAAATGTGGGAAGCAAGATAGCCCCCAGAGGTGGTGACAATGTCTGTTGTGGTGTGTGTTGTCTACTGAGCTGAAGAGTGAGCTTTCCAGCAGAGGTGGGGAAGGCCCAGGTAGTGCTGTTAACGGTAGCCCACCTTGCCCCTCCATCCCTGGAAACCCACATTTCCCAAGTAGACACGTTAGGTTCTCTGAGGCTTTCCCCAGAGTCCAATGCTAGAAAGTTATTTTAGTAAAGGACAGGAGCTTTCCAGACTTCCTGAATTTCAAAACCTGCCATCAGAATTTAGTTTTCTCATAGAGAAAACAGAAGGTATGGATCACAGCAGCTGTCAGCCCCCTTTTACCTGGGCATGGAATAGGAATGAAACAGAAGGGCCTGACATAGTCTCGATAAAGGAAGTCTACGAAGGCATATTGTTATCTTCTTGAAGTTGGCAGCAATGGTCTCATCTCTATATGTGTACATATACAAACAGGCTTGCATGCAAACACATTAACATGACAGAGGATTCAGACTAAGACTTCAATTATATTACGTTCATATAAATGGGAATCTGTTTAATTTCTTCACAGTCTGAAAAACACCTAACTCATTGCTATAGAGTGGATTCTGACTCATAGCGAGCGACCCTATAGGACAGAGTAGAACTGCCCAGTAGGGTTTCCAAGGGGCAGTTGTTTTAAGGGGAAACTGGTGGATTTGAACTGCCAACCTTTTGGTTAGCAGCCAAATGCTTAACCACTGTGCCACCAGGGCTTCTAAAATGCAAATAGAACTATACTTCTGACAACCCGAACTCCAGCAGGATGAAAGCAAGGAGTTTTCAGAAATGATTCTTCAGGAACAAGCAAGTTCTTTTCTTTAGTAGGCTAATAAACATTAATGCTAATGAAAGCTGAATTGAGATGGTATTCCCATAAAGTGGAAATTATCACCCGAGAATTCATCTTGAATAATGATATTATAACTTATGTCAAGAATGTGTTAATCAGTCTAATAGAAAAGGTGACAAGGTGTTCTCACAACCGTCTAAGGAATGCTGTACTCATTCCAGCCTCCATTCTGTCTAAGGCTCGTGTGTGAAGTTTAAACAGCATGTATCAAAATGATTAAAGTGCATTCTTCTTTGGAGTAAAGGAGACAAGAAGCAGCCGCAGGTGAATAAAAAAATAGGCACTGGGTCGAACCCAAATGCAGGCTGTTCCTGTCAGAGTTTTTACTGGTTGAGCACCTACTGTGTGCTGGCCCCCTGCTGCTTGCCTGCTGTCACTGCAACCTTGCAAGATGCAGAAAACAAGGCTCACAGGGTAGAAGCCACTTGTCCAATGGCACATAGTAAGTGGTAGAGGCAATAATCAAACCTAAGTCTGATTCTATTGCCCACAGAATTTCTCTTCTAATACGCTGCCCCAGAAATGATTCTGTATCACAACAGACCAGGACTCTCTGGGTTCATTTGTCCAGGCTCCCGGTGTTCTCTCCCTAACTGCCCTTTACCCTTTATAAGATGTCTCTGGGTTTGTCTTTAGTTGCTGGTTTTCAGTCCCTCTGGCTTGGATCCGAGGTGTTTTGCTCTCTGCCTCTCTCAGCCTAATGTTTAGCCTTTAGAGGTAGACTGATCTGGAAACAAATCCCACCTCTGCCCCTGTGTGATCTCTTTAAGCCTCAGTTTTTTGTTTGTAAAACGGGAATAGTCATGCTTATCTTACAGGAGTCAATTTGAAAATGAGATAATTTAGCATAGTGCCTGCCCACAGCAAGCTTTCCATCAATGGATGGAAGCTATCGTCACAGCTGTGGCCTGTTCCAACTTATGCTTTTGCTCCGTGATTAATGTTTCACTCTACAGTTTCTGACCGTGGCCTGGCCCCATTTTGCCATCACTTCCACCTTGGAACAGGCACATTGGAACCCCATGCTCCTGAAATGCGTAGAAAGAGTCCAGGAAAAAGAAAGGAGAAAAGGAAAAGAGGAAGAAAGAGAAGATGTGAGGGGTAACACCATTATTGGCTCCAACACTTAACATCTTGTTGAAAAGATGCTATCTTCTCAGTCCATTTCTCAAACTTCCAAAGTGTGCATTTTAAGAAACAGATTTTCCTCATTATAACAAATATTTTGTCCAGTAAGTCTTTTCATTCTGAATAGTTTAAGTCAAAACCGTCTGTTCATGGAAGATAAATGGACATTCACTATTTAATTAGGGTAAAATTACCCCTCCTTATTAGGTCTTCGTCGCTTTTAACTAGCACTCAACTGTTAGACTCTCTGGAAATCCTTTCTCTTACTTTCCTAGTGCTATTGTAACAGAAAAACCACAAGTGGGCAGCTTTAAAGAAGAAAAAATTATTTTCTCACAGTTTAGGAGGCTAGAAGTTCAAAATCAGGGCACCAGCTCTAGGGGAAGACTCTCTAACTGTTGACTCTGGGGGAAGATTCTTGTATTTTCCATCTTTCCTCAGTTTGTTGGCAATATTCATATGTCATCTAACTTCCCCCATTTGTGCTTGCTGGTCTCTATGTCTGTCTGTTCTTTTTATAACTCAGAAGTGATTACATTTATGACACACCCTACACTGGTATGGCCTCATTAACATAACTTTAGATTGCATTATGTAAAGTGATTACATTACATGTATCGGTATAGAGGTTAGGATTACAACACATATTTTTGGGGGGACACAATTCAATCCATAATACCCATCTTGCCAATTAGTCCAAGAAGCCTTTCCTAATCCCCACACTGATTCTTCTATTCCTTTGCTTTCCCTTTCCTCTGAGCTAAGACATCTGTGAAACATTCTTCTGTGTTGGTTTCAAAGTTGAATTTCTTTGTTGATCGTATGATGAAATTAATCACCTTCTCATCTAGATGGAATCCATGCCTGCCAACGGACAGAGGCCAAGAGGGCTATGTTTTTTTTTTACTTCACCCAAGCCTCCTGTAGCTAGTACCAACTTTGCACATAGTATATTACTCAGTAAATGATACTCAAAATAATGAAGTCAAAGTCCTGCCCGGACAATTATTCCCAAAGCTTGCAGTATGCCCAGAATGTTTTCTTCCCAAACTAGGATACACTCACTAAGTCTGGCATGCACAGGGCTGAGTGATCATGAACGGCAGACAGCTGCCTCTCCATCAGACTATTGAGAACACCAAATTACTTGTTCAGGCAGATGCTTGAGCTTGGGCCTCAACACAAATTCAATAGTAAAGTTAGGTTGTGCTCAAAAGATATACTTTTCCTGCTGGCCCCCCTTCCTGCTAACGGCGCTTTCCCAAAGGGTCAAGGATGTTTTCAACATTTCAAACAGCAAAGTCAGCTCATCCATGAAGCAGTCACTCTGGAATTCTGTGCATGTCTCCAGGATGGAGGTCAGATCCAATGTGACAACTGCCAGGTGAAAATCACAGAAGCATAACATTATGCAATTTGATTTCAAGGCAGAATGTTCTACGTCCTCAGGTTGCCAGCCAGCAAAACAGCTGTGAAGCCCAAGCCCACATTTAGACATGGAGGTCTTTAAATGTTTGGATGAATATTATGAACTCTGAAAATTAAAGCCCCCAACATATTCCTAGGAACTACACTAAAAAAAAAAAAAAAGGTCAAATTTCCCCAAATAGAAATCTTACTCAAATTTCTTAAAATCTTATAATATTAGAGCTGGAAGATTCCTGAGATATTATCTGGTGTACCTCCCTCTCTTTATATCTAAAGAAGCTGAAACTTAGAGGATAACATGATTTGTCCAAGCTCACCCAGTTAGCTAGTATCAGAGCAAAGATGTGGTCCCAGAGTTGGCCAGTCCCTATGCTCTGCAGTTCTGCTTATCTGGATGCTCTGATCTATAATGAAAACCACGTGGGGTTTGTAAGAAAGCTACTCCACTTCCCTCAAAATAAGATGAAGAACACCTATTTCACAGGAAAGCTATGTTAATTAAATGAGATAATGTATATAAAGCACATGGCCCATCGAAGTGCTTAATAATGGTAGTTGTTGATATGATCGTTATCATTGCTGTCATTATTATTACCCAACCTCTTGTCTAAACCTCACACGGTTTCCCATCTAATTATGAGGAGTCTGGCTGTGTTTTTAGGAGACCCTTTCCCACTAGTGAATGAAATACGGAGTTGATATTTCCTTGATAGGCTGGGATTCAGCAGGTCTAGGGTGAGCCCCTGAACACTAGTTTCTATACCAAGCTGCAGCCTTCCCTTCTAGCCTGCAACATGACAGACTGGTGGCAGAGTAGAAAAAGCATAGGTTTTGAATCAGACAGTCCTGGTTCTTAATCTAGTTCTGCTTCTTCTTATTACCTGGCTGACCTTGGATTAATTACTTAATTTTACTGAGCCTTAGCTTTCTCATCGTTTAAATGAGGAGAATGCTACCTACATTGCAGAGTTAGTAGAGAAGACTAAATAAGACAATGTATGCAAAATGCCTAGTACAACACCTGACAATGGCAAGCACTCAATAAAAATTAGCCATTTTTGAAAATAATATTTCATTGTGGTTTTCATGAAGGTTTACACAGCAATTTAGGTTCCCATTCAACAATTTCTACACAAACTGTTTACACAATGCGTGAACATTCTCATTATTTCCATTCTGGTTGTTCCGTTTCCATTAATCTAGTTTCCCTGCCCCCTTACATTCTCACCCTTGTTTTAAACTAATTGTTGACTGTTTGGTCTCACATAGGTGACTTTCTAAAGGAACACAGTACTCACAGGTGATACTCTTTGTTTTGTGAGCCAATCTGTTATTTAGCTAAAAGGTGACCTCAGGAGCTACTTTCAGTTCAAGGTTTAAAGAGTATCTCAGGGCAATAGTCTCGAGGAGTCCTCGAGTCTCAACCAGTCCATAAGTCTGTTTGTTTTTTGTTGTTGTTGTTTGGAATTTGAGGTTCTGTTCCACATTTTCCTCCCATTCTATCAGGATCCGTCTATGGTGGCCCTAGTCAGAACAGTTGGTAGCGGTAGCCAGGCACCATCTAGTTCTGGTCTCAGAGTGGATGAGGCCGTGGTTCGTGCAGAATATTAGTCTTGCAGACTAGTTTCTTTTTTGAGTCTTTGGTTTCCTTCTTCTTCTTTTGCTCCAGATGAGTAGAGCCCTATAGTTGTATCTTAGCTGGCCACTTGCAAGCTTTGAAGATCCCATACACTACTCAGCAAACGAGGATGTAGAACATAAACTTTATGAACAATATTATGTCAATTGACCAATATGTTCCACAAGACTATGGCCCTAATTCTTCAAATCCAGAAAACTAATCCTGCAAGTTGTTTGGTTAGGTCTAAGAAGTATCCTTAACTGTGCCCTATGTGCTTTATTATATATATGAATGTATGTGCATACAGTCACATATAGGTATATAGGTTATGTACATATGCACACACCCATGTATATATACTTACATATACATACCTATACATCTATATGCCTACATACATACATAGATACCTGCACATATTTTTTTGTGGTTGCTATTGTTTAAAAATTATATATGCCATACCAGAAACCCAAAACCAGTTGCCGTCGAGTCGATTCGGACTCATAGCGACCCTATAGGACAGAGTACAACTGCCCCATATGGTTTCCAAGGAGCGGCTGGTAGATTCAAACTGTCAAACTTTTGGTTAGCAGTCAAGCTCTTAACCACTGCGCCACCAGGGCTCCATATATGCCGTAGCAACTACCAAAAGGTCCTTTTTTCTTGTGTATATTTTAGTGACATCATTTACCTTCATCACGCTGTGCACACTTCACCCGCTTTCGGTGTTATCAGCCATTATTTTTATTATTATGAATATCCCTATCTGTGTGATAAGGCTTTATCTCTGGTTCTGAAATATTACCATCAGAACTGGAGCTCTGCCATGAAAGCCAGCTGGGATCTAGTTCTCACCACGGCCCTTTCCCAAGAAGAACCATCTAAAACCAGGAAACAACTACACACTTGACTCTGAGTATCACAAAAGCTTGGGAACTCCAGCAGCCGTGTCTCTCACAGGTGATGAATCCTCCTCCCCTTGACCTACGCACTAGTAACCACCTACGTGGCAGATTCTGTGTTAAACATCTTGTATACATAATCAGCAAAGCCATGAGCTGGTTCAATTATGACTCCCATTATACAGATAAGGAAATTGAGGCTCAGAGAAGTTAAAATGGCTCGCTCAGGGTCAGAGAGTGAGTATATGTCAGGGCCAAGACTTGAAAGCCTGCTCACTTGCCAACAAAGCGTGTTGCTTCCCGTATATATTTCTTGACAACCACAGATCAAATCCCACCCCTCTCCAGCTCTTCTTCCCTATCCTGAGGTCACCATGGGATCCATTATAATAACCTGATTCCTCTGATATTCTTCTATCTCCCTCTAGCAGCATTACATTGCTCTCGAGAGGTTATAAACCTACAGTGCTCTCTATTAGGGGTTGATAATCTTGTTCTATAAAGAGCCACATACTAAATATTTTAGGCTTTGTGGGCCATATAGACTCCACCACAACCACTCAACTCTGCCATTGTAATACAAAAGCAGCCAAAGACAATACAAAATACATGAGCATGGCTGGATTCCAGTAAAACTTTGTTTAGCAAGAATGGTAGCACAACTGTTTGAAGAATGTAACCAGTCTGAACTGTACATGCAGAAATTATTGAAATGGTATACCTGTGGCTGTGGACACTTTCGCTAAAATGAAAATAATGAATAAATAAAAATAAATTTTTTAAAAAAAAAGCAGGTAGCTAGTTGGATTTGGTACATGGGTCATAGTTTGTGGACCCCTAATCTAAACGCCTGCTACTCAAAGTGTAGTCTATGGACTAACAGCATCAGCATGACCTAGGAGCTTTTCGGAAATGCAATCTCTTGGGCCCCATTCTAATCTACTGCATTTTAACAAAATCCCCAGTTGATTCATATGCATATTAAAGTTTGTAGAAACACTGCTCTACTTCAATTTACTGAGTGCCTCTTACATTCCAAGCACTGTTTCAGGTGCAATACATACTTGATCTATAATCCACACACCATGACAAGGTGGGTATTATTATTACCTCATTTTACAGAAGAGTAAGCAAAAGCTCAGAGGAATTAAACAAATCAAGAAGATAACAGATGGCATTGAGATTTAACTAGAAATTAAATAATCGGTTATTAATATTCATCTCAGAAGTGATATGACCAAGGCCACACAGAATATTCCAGAGGCACTAACACTGGATTTGAATAAATATTGTTCTCACAGTTATCGACAGGTGTTTTCATTCAAAAGGATTGAAAGCATTACATACCCACGGAGATAAGTTTCCACTCACACAGAAAATCCCAAAAGTAGAAAGTTGTTTTTGTTGTTAGGTGCCATCAACTTGGTTCCAATGCATAGAGAACCTATGTATAACAGAATGAAACGTTATCTGGTCCTGCACCATCCTCACAATCATTGCTATGTTTGAGCCCATTTTTGCAGTCCCTGTGTCAGTCCATCTTATTGAAGGTCTTCCTCTTTTTCACTGAGCCTCTACTTTACCAAGCACGATGTGCTTCTCCAGGGACTGATCCCTGCTGATAACATGTCCAAAGTATGTGAGACGTAGTCTCGCCATCCTTGCTTCTAAGGAGCATTCTGGTTGCACTTCTTCCAAGACAGTTTTGTTCATTCTTTTGGCAGTCCATCATATATTTAATATTCTTCACCAAGACCACAATTCAAAGGCATCAATTCTTCTTCAGTCTTCCTTATTCATCGTCCAGCTTTCACATGCACGTGAGGAGATTGAAAACACCCTGGCTTGGGTCAGGTGCACCTTAGTCCTCAAGGTGACGTCTTTGCTTTTTAACACTTTAAAGAGGTCTTTTGCAGCAGATTCACCCAACGCAATTCAATTTGTCGTTTGATTTCCTGACTTCTCGAATACCCTTTGCCAAAATATTCCCTTCAAATAAAGGCCCCTTACTTAACTTTATATAACATAAAGGACCATGTCATTACTTAGGTAGGATTTTATGTATTTTTATATTTATTCCTTTCTCTAACGCCTCATCAAATTTAAAAAAAAATTTTCGAGGCAACTTAGAGACACACATAAAATATAAGACAAAAATGAAATAAACAAAGATTCAGATTATTAAGGGTGATAAAATATGGCCAAGGATGAGGACCATAAGGTCCTGTATCATTTCTGGGGTATTTTACCAAAAAAGTATAATCAGAATTTGTATTATCTGTTATACAAAGAGTCCAGACTTGGAAAACACTTGCTTGTCATGCATATAATTTAATTTCTATTTGTTCTCATGTAAAATGTGGATAATAATACCTCACAAAGAAATTTTGAGGGTCAAATAAAGGAAGAAATATAAAAATACTACATTTTATTTTACTTTAAATTTTAATGACCTCTTAATCATTATAAAATAATAATTACTGTTATATTCAGGACAACTAACATTCATTGATCACTTATTATGCTAAGATCTCTGAATGGATTATTTTATTTAATCTTCAAAACAATCTGAAGTTACTAAAATTTGCCCCATTAGAAATGAGCAAATTAGGGCTTAGAGAAGTTAAGTAACTTTCTTGTAGTCATCCAGTTTATCAGTTATTGCTAAGTAAAAAATCACCCTAATTCATAGTGGTTTAAAAAATAATCATTTATTTGCTCACAATTCTTTGGATCAGCAGTTTGGGCTGGGTTCAGCTAGGACGGTTCATCTCTGCCCCGCATGGTATTGGCTGGGCTCACACGTATGTCTGAGATGGCTGAGATAGCAAGGGCACTTTCCCCATGTGGTCTCTCACCCTCAAGGAAAATACCCAGATTTCTTCACTTGCTGGTAAAAGGGTTCTCTGTGAGCAACAAGGAAGGGCAAACCTCAGTGAACAAGCACCTTTCAAGCCTTTGCTTGTGTCACATTGCTAATGTTCCAAGCCTAGAGTCAATATAAGCGACATCTCAGCAAGTGTAATGCACACAAGAGGCACGGTTCCTTGGGGTCATTACTGGCACAAACTGTTACCCAGCAAATAAATGAGTGTTCCAAGTTTGAACCTAATACACTGCAAATTCAGGTCCCATGTTCTCTACCACACAACACTTGCCTCCAAGAAAATGTTCCCTGACATCTGCTAGATGATGTCAGTTTCTCTTTTAACTCTTTAGCTGCCACCTGCTGAAACAGTGAAGACATTCCTAGTTCCATCTCCAAACGATTCCTCTCTGACTTAGAGAATCCCACTAATCTTACCATAGGTTTAACAAAGCACAAATTAAAGGTTGATTATTTTTCCATTCCCTAAATTATTCATATTATTACACATATTGAACTTTACATAATCACTCTGTAGGAAACTAGCTGATACCGAAAGTGGCATCAATACATTAAAAGATAAGAATATTACCTGACTTTGTACAATAGTTTACTGTTAACACAGGGGTTTCAGAGTAAATATAAAACTCATGCATTTAGACTCCCTGTGGGCATCTGGAAACCACTGAAGCATTCTTTGCATGGTGCAAAGAAGAGTTTTGAAGGTATTAAACTCATGTGAAAGATGGATGAAGCAGAGGCACTGGAGGCAAGGAGACTAATTAGGAGATGGTGAAATAGGCTTAAAGGGGTATGGGCAATGAATAAGATGCAAGACCTCAAGAAGGAAGAACAATTGGTCATGAAGTCATTGTTCACAACAGCTGTCCAGAGGGGAAGGGAAGAGAAAATGAGAGGGATTCAAGATGATGCCTTGATTGCTTTTAATGTCTCCATACTTGTCACTTTTTAGTTCAAAGTGCTTTTACATCAGAGCATCCTGGTGAGGTTACAGAGGACAGGGCTGCTCCTTCCCATTCAGAGAAATTTCGTGTGGTGCAGTGGGACACTCAGGAGCTTTGGAGTGGCTGGCCCTGTGGTACCCCACGGGGCAGACGGTCAAGGCTGTAAAGCTAGTCTGGAGACAGGTTATGGAGAGCTTGATATGCCATACTACGGAGCTGGCCACCACTCATCTGTCAGTGTGTTGTACTGTTGTGGCTTCATGTTGCTATGATGCTGGAAGCTATGCCACTAGTATTTCAAATACCAGCAGAGTCATCCATGGTGGACAGGTTTCAGTTAAGCTTCAGACTAAGACAGACTAAGAAGAAAGGCCTGGTGATCTGCTTCTGAAAAACAGCCAATGAAAACCTTACAGATTACAAGAGAATATTATCTGATATAGTACTGGGAGATGAGTCCCCTAAGTTGGAAGGAATTACACAATAGTTGCAACAACGGACTCAAACATACCGACGATCGTGAAGGTGGCCCAGGATTGGGCAACATTTCATTGTTATACATAAGGTCACCATGAGTCACAGTCAACTCAACAGCAACAAGAACAAGAAGTTGGAGAATTTTAACGGGAGGAGAGAAAGGATGACATGATCAGATTTGTATTTTAGGAAGATCTCTCAGGCAACAGAGGGCATGTGGGTTAGAGGAAGTAAGACAAGCAGGAAGATAAATTGAAAGGCTTTTATAATAGTCTGGGTTAAAAACCCATTGCTGTCCAGTTGATTCTGACTCATACAACCCTACAGAACAGAGTAGAACTGCGCCATAGGACTTCAAAATCTGTAATCTTTATTGTAGCAGACTGCCACATCTTTCACCCACAGAGAAGCTGGTGGGTTCAAATCACTAACTTTTCGACCAGCAGCCAAGCACTTAACCACTGTGCCACCAGGGCTCCTTAGTCTGGCTGAAAAGACTGTAAACATCCAAATTAGAGCAGCAGAGAGGATGGTTCTGAAATCAAACAACCTGGCTACGCACTCCTGTTTACTATGGAAAGTATTTTTCCCTTTTGTCAAAAGTGGCAGAATAATGAATTGTGGTACTGGAGGTAGTTGAACAATGCAGAAAGCAACAAAAGAAGATGGAAATAATACAGAGAGTTACTGTACCAAAAAGAATTGGTCGACGTTCAGTCATTTCAGGAGGTAGCATATGATCAAGAACCAACGGTACTGAAAGAAGAAGTCCAAGCTGCACTGAAGACATTGGTGAAAAACTGACATAAAAAATTGACATAACACCAATTGAGATGTTTCAACAAACAGGTGCAGCGCTGGAAGTACTCAGTCATCTCTGCCAAGAAATTTGAAAGAAAGCTACCTGGACAACTGACCAAAAGAGATCCATATTTATGCTTATTCCAAAAAGAGAGGTGATCCGATTGAATGTGGAAATTATTGAACCACATCGTTAATATCACATGCAAGTAAAATTTTGCTGAAGATCATTCAAAAACAGTTACAGCAGTACATTGACAGGGAACTGCAAGTAATTCAAGTCAGATTCAGAAGAGGATGTGAAACGAGGGATATCATTGCTGATGTCAGATGGATCTTGGCTGAAAGCAGAGAATGCCAGAAAGATGTTTACCTGTGTTTTGTTAACTATGCAAAGGTATTCAACTGTGTGGATCATAATATATCGTGGACAAAATTGAGAAGAATGGGAATTCCAGAACACTTAAATGTGCTCCTGTGGAACCTGTACATAGACCAAGAGGCCATCGTTTGAATCGAACAAAGAGATATTGCATGGTTTAAAATCAGGAAAGGTGTGCATCAGTTGTATCCTTTCACCAGACATACTCAATCCATATGCTGAGCAAATAATCCGAGAATCTGGACTATATGAAGAAGAATGCAGCATCAGGATTGGAGGAAGACGCATTAACAATCTGCAATATGCAGATGACACAACCTTACTCACTGTAAGTGAAGAGGACTTGAAGCACTTACTGATAAGATCAAGACTACAGCCTTCAGTATGTATTACACCTCAACATAAAGAAAACAAAAATCCTCACAACTGGACCAATAAGCAACATCATGATAAACAGAGAAAATATTGACATTGACAAGGATTTCATTTTACTTGGATCCACAGTCAACACACGTGGAAACAGCAGTCAAAAAATCAAATGACATATTGCATTGGGCAAATCTGCTGCAAAAGACCTCTTTAACGTATTAAAAAGGAAAGATGTCACCTTGAGGACTAAGGTGTGCCTGACCCAAGCCGTGATGTTTTCAGTCGCCGCACATACATGTGAAAGCTGGACAACAATAAGGAAGACTGAAGAATTGATGCCTTTGAATTATGGTGTTGGTGAAGAATATTGAATATACTTTGGACTGCCAGAAAAACAAACAAATCTATCTTGAAAGAAGTACAGCTAGAATGCTCCCTAGGTACTTCATCTCAGGTACTTAGGACATGTTTTCAGGAGGGACCAATCCCTGGAGAAGGACACTGTGCTTGGCAAAGTGGAGGGTCAGTGAAAAAGAGGAAGACCCTCAAGGAGACAGACTGACACAGTGGCTCAAGCATAACAACGATTGTGAGGATGGCACAGGACCAGGCAGTGTTTCCTTCTGTTGTACGTGGGGTCTCTATGAGTCAGAACCAACTCGACGGCACCTAACAACAATAGCAAGGAGGTGTGAGAGGGATGATATGAAGATTGACCTTTTTGCTCTGTAACTACTAGGCATCCCTTGTACCCAGAGGATTGAGAAAGGCCTCTCTGTATCCTGAGATTTATTTCTTCTACTGTCTTTTCTATAGTAAATCTCCCACCGTTAAAAAAGAGAGAGAGAGAGAGAAATTACAATTGCCATGTAAACAATAGTAGCAACCTTTGTAGAGAAAATAATAGAAGAAAATTAATGTAGCATTAGATGAAGGTCTATTAGTATAATCATGCAATGGATGTCCTAAAGAGATATGTCACGCAGACAATCTTTATTGTCACAAAGGACAACCTATGCAAAAGAACAAAGGAAATAATTTTAATAAAACATTTTGCCTTGAGCCAGAAATGTGCTTCATGTATCATACATCAGAAAGGAGAGTTGTTTGATATAAAATGGAACTGTGACCTTGCTGTAAGAGTGTTCATTACTTAGTGCCGCAGAAAGTAAATTAATGGCTCCCAAAAGGTGTAAAATTCATTCTGCTTTGTGGCATTTGTTTGCTGACAGAGGAGTTTAAGAGGGATCTTTTCATGTGATTATTTAAACGGGGCTTCAAGGAATTCTCAGCGACTTTTAAGGTTTCACCAAAGGGCATTTCTCATAGAAAGGATTCATCCGAGAGGGAGGTCACACCTTTGGAAGAGTTTATTAACAGGGGATGTGGGGTTCATGGACCAATGTTCTACCCACAAAGTCAGCAATTTGAGCTTCTAAAGATAGTAATTTTATTTTAGATTTCTCTCAGCAAATTCAACATGTGTAAAAAATGCTTAGTTGGCAACCCTGCAAATGAGTTGACTCCTTTAAAGGTTTGAGTTGTTCTCCATTAAGTCTGAACTCCTTATGTGACTTTAAGCTTCTTTATTATATAATATCTTCTTATGTTGTTTGTTGTCATTCAAAACCACATACATTTATAACTTATCTTTACAAGCCATTTCACAGTTTACAAATTGCCTTTATGTCTCATTAGATGTTCTCAATGACCTTGACATATAAGCAATTTTAGCCATAGGGAATCGATGTGGCCTGCTTAATATTAGGAACTATTCTGATTGCTAGAAAGAGAGCAACAAAGAAGATAGGCAAAGTTCTTGCCCTCATGGAGTTTATCTTCTAGCTTGACAAATACAAATAAATATATGAACAAATAAATATGTAATATAATGTCAGGAGAGTGCATAATAAATGGTAACACTGAGACCACACAAGTCATCTGTCTCAGATCTCAGAGATTTTCCTAGCATTTTTCCATCAATACAAACACAATAGAGTGATTGTTGTAGAACGGTATTCCCCATTAAGCCTTTCTATTATGACTCCAACTAATGTTGATGTTACCCTTTACTGACTACATGTAACACCTATGTAGTCTTCTACATTTTAGCTCTACTTTGTCTATTCAAAGGAGCCCTGGTGGCACAGTAGCTAAGTGCTCAGCTACTAACTGAAAGGTCAGTGGCTTGAACCCACAACTCCCTCTGCAGGACAAAGATGTGGCAGTCTGTCTCCATAAAGATTACAGAATTGACCCATCAACAGATGAATGGATAAACAAATTACTATACTTACACACAATGGAATACCACACGATGATAAAGAACAATGCTGAATCCACAAAATATCTCACAACATGGATGAATCTGGAGGGCATTATGCTGAGCGAAATAAGTCAATCACAAAAGGACAAATATTGCACAAGACCACTATTATAAAAGCCCAAGAAAAGGTTTACACACAGGGAAAAAACCAATCTTTATGAGGGAGGGGAAATCACTAACTAGATAGTAGACAAGTGGTAACTTTGGTGAAGGGAAAGACAACACAATATAGGGGAAGTCAGCACAACTTGACCAAGGGAAAGTCACAGAAGCTTCCCAGACACATACAAACACCTTAAGGGACCGAGTAACTGAGGCTGAGGGCTGGGGACCATGGTCTCGGTGGACATCTAGGTCAATTTGCATAACATAGTTCAGAAAGAAAATGTTCTACATCTTACTTTGGCGAGAGCATCTGGGGTCTTAAAAGCTTGTAAGCAGACATCTAAGATATATCTATTGGTCCCATCCCATCTGGAGCAAAGGAGAATGAAGAAAACCAGACATAAGGAAAATATTAGTCCAAAGGACTAATGGACTACATGAACCACAGCCTCCACCAGCCTGAGCCCAGAAGAACTAGATGGTGCCCAGCTACCACCACCGACGGCTCTGATGGGGATCCCAATAGAGGGTTCCAGATAGAGCAAGATAAAAATATACAACAAAATTTAAATTCATAGAAAAAAATAAAAAACAGACTTACTGGTCTGACTGAGACTATGGCCCCCGGACACTCTGCTAACTCAGAACTGGAGCCTCTCCCGAAGTCCACCTTTCAGCCAAAGATCACACAGGCCTATAAAACAAACAATAATACACGTGAGGAATGTGCTTCTTAGTTCAGTACGAGACCAAATGGGCAACACTTGCCTAAAAACAAAGACAAGAAGGCAGGAAGGGACAGGAAAACTGAACGAATGGACACGGGGAACCCAGGGGGGAAAGGGAAAGGGGGAGACTCTGACACAATGTGGGGATTGCAACCAATGTCACAAAACAATTTGTGTATAAACTTTTTAATGAGAAACTAATCTGCACTGTAAACTTTCACCTAAAAGCACAATAAAATTTTAAAAAATTAAAGATTACAGCTTTGGAAACCTTATGGGGCAGTTCTACTCTGTCCTGCAGGGTCACTATGAGTCAGAATCAACTCATTGGTAATGGTTTGTGGGCACATAAGAAAATGACAATCACTTGGAGCCAGCATGGTCCCTGAGAACAAGTAAGACAAGCCAGACCAACATTACCTGCATTTACAACCAGGTTATGAAAGAGACAGGTGAAGACAATACTACAGACATACTGTGTCTACATTTTAGCAGCTACCTTAAATCTTTCTTCAAGAATTAGGTTGTTGATAATGACATAAATAAAAATTTCATGAAAAGCCTAGGTAAACTAAACACATCAGCAAACATCTTTGTGGAAAAGTGTGGCCTGCATGGCAATAGAGTTAGGTGGATTTAATATTAACTGAATAAATCTCCCTAAAGGTCATGGTACATTGCCCAATGCACAATGGAAGGCCTCAACCCTTGATCCTAATCATTATTTTCAACAATTATTTAAATGAGCAGCTAAACAAAATGCTGATAAAACTCACATATGAAAAAAGTCTGAGAGGGAACTCTTAGATGTTGAAAAGACATAATCAGAATCTTACTTCATTTCTAAATGGAGTCCATCATTCAATTCAAAAAACATTTATTAAAAGCCCACTGTGAATAATACCAAGATAAAACATAATCCTACTCTCTAGGAATTACTATGAGCAACCACTGCTGTTCCACTGCTGTCCCCATTGCCACCCCCTATCAGAACCTCCACCACTCCAGGACTCTGCTCCCAAAATCCCACTCCTGAGTATCTTCCATTACTTCCTCAACCCCAGGGTTTCTGCTTCTCCAGATTGATAGAGTAGGGAAATTATTATGGTAAGGATTATTGAGGAAGAAGGGTCACCTCTTGCCTCCAGGAGCTTTTAAGGAGCGAAACTATGCATGCTTCTTAGAAGCAAGGATGGCGAGACTTCATCTCGCTTACTTTCCACATGGTATCAGGAGGAACCAATTCCTGGAGAAGGACATCATGGTTGGTAAAGTAGAGGATCAGCAAAAAAGAGGAAAATCCTCAGTGAGATGAACTGACATAGTGGCTGCAAGAGTGGGCTCAAATATACCTACTCTTGTGAGGATGGTGCAGAACCGGGCAACATTTTGTTCTGTTGTGCATGAGTTGGAATCTACTCGATGGCACTTAACAACAGCAGCAATAATTTTCTTATACAAACAATATTATACATGGATCAGTCATGCTGGTTTAAATTTACTAATAAACATCCAGAACACAACCCATTCATAATATGAAGATTGAATTTGCAAACTCTGTTGTCCATCCATTCATGGAACATTTATTTACTGAGCCCTTGTGCTACATCAAGCCCTCTGCTAGTCATTTTCATATTTATTATTTTATGGAAGGAAGTATAGGCATGTGTCAAGAGGAGATGGGGGATGAGGGAAAGCAGAGCCTCCCAGGAAACAAGAAGTGCTTGTTCAGAGGGTCAAAGGCATAGAAGGGTCCACAGTGTTTTCAAAGAAGAGGAAGAAGTTTACTGTGCTTAAATACTGTGTATTGAATACAGGAGCAGGAGATGCGGCCCACGGAGAACGCAGAGTAGAGTATAACGGCCTTTTCTGCCACACTAAGGAGTTTGAACCCTGTGCTGTAACATAATGGAGAAGATACAGAGGTTTTTCAGGAAGAGAGACAGAGGATTATAATAACCCTGGCAGAAGTGAAGTTGGACACGGGTAGGGAAAGAGCAGTGAGTTTGGAACTTCTTTAATAGTCCTGAAGTACTAAGTGTCATTACTCACAAGGTCCTGAAGTACTGAATCTGTGCATTGAGCCAATAGTATTACCACAGTATGTGGGTCTGAATCATGATTCCTACATGTATTTGTGTAGACACTTCATACTTACAAGTTAACCCAAATTTAATTGGTCAACACTAAAAAATAAATCTATTATTACTTTTAGTAACTTACTGTAAATGTCTATGTCTTCTGTTCTTCAGCTGCAAGTGATTACAACATGAATGGTTTATATATTACCATGATAAAAAATAAAAAGTGATTAAGACTTTATAAAATGGGACATTTCCATTATCAAATCACAGGGACAGAAGATTCACTTTTCCTTCAGTAAATGAAGTTCTCATTTTAAGAGCTCCAATTCATAAAAAGACACTTATGTGGGCTTACTGGGCTTTTCCCTCTCCTCTACTTCTATGGGAAGAGAGGAGTGGCAGGGAGGAGTCCACATCAGATGGGAAATTAAAGCCAAGGCAAAAATAAAATGAAAATCCTCACTGACTGACATGGCGAATAGGGTGGTTGATGTGACAGGTAAGAAAGGAAATTACACAGGATCGTGGGAAACACCTCTTTCAAACATAAATGAAGATGGATGGGCACGTGACCTACAGGGGAATTCATATGGCTTCTTATTTTATAAATAGCAGCTACCACTTTTTTTTTTTTGCATTCCTAAAATAACTCACACGTTGACAGAAGAGAACAGACAAATGAGTGTAAAGCAGCAGATTTCGTCAATGAAAACAATTAACCTTCAACTAAGAGAGAGGAGAGGAGAAGAAGGACGAGTGCGGAGGTTGTGAAGGGAATAACTAGGAACATTAAAACAGGAATCCTAGCGCAGGTGTAAGGGGTGGAAACAATATGGTAATTCAGTAAGTGTTGTTTGAGCCCTCACTCAAAGATGAATAAGAGACAATCCCAGCCTTCCAGGAACTTACGTCTTGGAGGCATGATTCTGCAGATATTAAATACCTATAATGCAAGGCAGGATATGAGATATGTCATAAGAGATGTAAAATTACAGGGCTCTGGGAGTTCAAAGTAACACAGGAAACACTTGGATGATTAGGCTAAGCATCATGGAAGGAGTCATATTTGAGATGCGTTTTAAAGGATGAGCAGGATTTTCACAGGCATGGAAGATGAAAGGGACAAGTGGTTGTATTAGTTTCCTAGTGCTGCTGTAACAAATTACTACAAACTAGGTGAGGTAAGACAACAGAAATTTATTTTCTCTAAGTTTTGGAGGCTAGAAGTCCAAAATCAAAATGTTGGCAGGGCCACGCTCTCTCTGAAGGCTCTAGGAGAGAATCTGTACCATGGCTTTCTCTTAGCTTTTTACGTTGCAAGAAATCTTTGGCTTATAGACGCATCACTCTGATCTCTACATCCATCATCATGTGGTGCTTTCCCTGTGTGTTTCTGTGTTTCTTCTCTTCTTATAAGGACACCAGTCGTATTGGATTAAAGCCCACCCAAATGACTTCATCTTAACTTGATTATATCTGCAAGGACTGTATTTCCAAATAGGTCACATTCACAGGTACCTGGAGTTAAGACTTCAACATATCTTTTGGGAAAACACAATTCAACCCCTACCAGTGGTAGAGGGAAGCAATATCCCAAGCAGAGGGTAAAGTATGTAGCAGCAGCAAACCACAAGAGATAAAGGAAAGAGAGTGGGGAAGAGATGCAAGAAAAGTTATCTTTGCAGGTGGCCAGAGTAGGTTTTTTGTTGTTTCTCCTAGACTAAAATATATATAAAACCTAAAACCAAACCCATTGCTGTTGAGTCAATTCTGACTCATAATGACTCTATAGGAGAAAGTAGAACTGCCCCATCAAGTTTCCAAGGAGAGCTAGTGGCTTTGAATCGCTGTCCTTTTGGTTAGCAGCCGAGCTCTTAACCACTGTGCCACCAAGGCTCCAAGAATATATATACATATATATATATATACACACACACACACATATATATATATATACACACATATATGTACATATGAGGTTGGTGTTGTTGTCGTTAGTTGCTGTCAAGTCAGCTTTGACTCATGGCAACCTTATATATAACGGAGCAAAGCACTGCCCGGTCTTGTGCCATCTTTATGATCGCTGGTTGTGTGAGTTTATTCTTGTGGCTATCATGTCAATCCATCTCATTAGAGTTTCCCTCATTTTATTGACCCTCTGCTTTACCAACCATGATGTCATTTTCTAGAGACTGATCTTTCCTGATGATGTGTCCAAAGCAAGGGAAACGAAATCTCGCCATCCTCACATCTAAGGAGCATTCTCACTGGAAATTTAAGATGATAAAATGGGAGTAACTACCCTCCTCCATCACTGCTCACATGGAACAGAAGCAACACCACTGCAATAGATAATAATTTGGCAAAGGAAAAGTATCTCCCAGAGACTCTTAATGCAGCCTTTAAATCTCTCCCCTACAGCAGTCTTTTAGGGCAGGCTACCTCTTTAATGGGGGGATGAGGAGGGCTTTCCTGTGCCTTGCAGGATGATTAACAGCTTCCCTAGCCTGTACTCACTAGATGCCGTTAACACCAATAGTGACCATCAAAATATGTCTCCAGATATCACCAAAAGTTCCCGGGTAGGGAGGGGAGAAAATTGCCCTGGTTGAGAATCCCTGTGCTAAGGAAAGGTTTCTGATTGGGAGTGGGGAGGCGGGAGGTAGGTAAGGAAGTGAGGGGTATAAAATAAAACAAACAAAATAAAATATTAAAACTAGAAGAATCCTTAAAGGTCATATAATAATAATAATGGCTAAGATTTTTAGTGCTATGTGCCAGTGTTCTAAGCTCTTCACTGTACTGACTCACAGAAACTTTATAAAAGAGGTAAACTAGTATAAACCAGGGATAATTATTATCCCTATTATGGAGATGAGGAGACTGAGGCCCAAAGTCATTCAGGTCATAGATTTGAATCCAGAATTTGAATCAGGTCGTCTGACTCCTAAGCCTTTCGTCTTAACCACTCTGCTGTATTGCTTCCACTGTAGAGCAGTCCCATTTGCTTATCCTGCTAAGGAAGAAACTGAGGTTCAGGAAGGTGATGTGATTTTCCCACTTGTTAGTAACTACTCAAGGACTAAAACCTAGGTCTTCTCACTCACAGCTAAGATGTTTATCCAAGACCTAAAAAATCCTCTAGGGATGTACAAAAGGGAGCTTGCTTCCTTCTTTTGGAAGAACTGGATACAGGAGGGATTGGAGCAAATAACAGGCGACAATGGAATTGGCCTTGAGTGGAAAGTGGTTTCAGACTGAATTTGATTCCTGAATTAGAGAATTAATTCCTGAAAGACACTTCCCCCACCACACACACACACACACACACACACACACACACACACACACACACACACACACACGCACACACACACAACCTATGAGGAAATAGAGTACTTGATTGCTGGTTGTTTGAAGTTAGAGATCTAAAGAAATCTAGAGAGTCGAAATGCCTGAATTGCTTCCACAAACTTCTAGCCCATTGCAAGAAAACTTGAGTGTGATTCAAGTTTCCAATTCAGGGTAATTCCACTTAAATTCCAGCCTAAAGGACTAGGAAAGACACTTTTCAGTTGCTTTGAGGGCTGAAAAAATGTTTGGTTCAAACTCTTTCTTAATTGTGTAACCTTATGGCATTTAGATAGAGAAAGGATCTGTATACACCACCACTGCCTGGCCCCTAGAGAGGCGGCCTGCCCACACATGACAGGTGTTCCTATCTGCTAGGCAGAGAAAACGAGCAGTCTAGGCTCATTATCTCAGCCCCCGGTGTCTTGGAGCAGCGAGCTCTGAGCTTAAGGAGAATATACAGAATACAGACAGAAGGTGAAATTGATGATCCACAGCACAGTTTTCTGGTCAGTCAAAAGGTTGGGGGGCTTAATGAGGAGCAGAAGAAGACTACATTGCATAGGAGTGCATACATTTTAACCCACTCCCTCCTGCTCTGTGTCTGTACTTGTTTCCCTGAAAACAAAGAGTCTAGGAATATTTTTGTTTAAATGTACTTTTAGGATAGTAGTTTCTGCACTGAAAAATGAGCATGTATCATATCTGTGTGCTCTGGCTTAATCAACATGTAGTAATACAACAGTGTAATCATTGACAACACAGAAGCAGGAATTAGCAACACCGCTTTAGTACATTGGGTATCTAGGGAGACAGAGATACTGTGTTTCCTGGGCTGCAAATACAGAGAGGTGTGCACCTTTGGCTAAGAGAGCTGATGAAGTCTGATCTGCCAAGAAAAAACAGAATTATTCTTTCATTACTTCTCCCTGGCATGTTACTGGATCACTGGAGACCAGAGAGTCAGCTTTGTCTCAACATCCTTCTTTTCTGAAGAATGTAGCACGGAGATAGCTGATGGGGAAATGTGCCACTCTGGAAATAACCCAGCCAAACCAAGATTTATTGCATTCATGAATCAGTAGTTAAAACTTAGGAAGCATTTTCTATGTACTAGTATTATACTGGGGGCCCTGGTGGCACAGTGGTTAAGAGCTCAGCTGCTAACCAAAAGGTCGGCAGTTCGAATCCACCAGCTGCTACTTGGAAACCCTATGGGGCCATTCTACTCTATCCTATAGGGTCTCTATGAGTCAGAATTGACTCGAAGGCAACCGGTTTGGTTTTTCTTTTTTTTTTTTTTTGCTTGTTTTAGTATTATACTGAGCACTTTACATTTAAAGCCATATTTCTTTGATTCCTCACCACATCCCTGTAAGACGGTGTTATTACTGTGCCCGTTGTGTTGTTGTTATTGTTAGTTGTCGTCCAGTTGATTGTAACTCATAATGACCCCAGGTGTACAGAGTAGAACTGTGCTCCACAGGGTTCTCAAGGCTGTGACCTTTCAGAAGCTGATCGCCAGGCTGTCTTCCGAGGCACCTCAGGATGGGTTCAAACTGCCACCTTTTCAGCTAATAGTCAAGCATTTAACTGTTTGCGCCACCAAGAGATCCTGTCCCTATTTTACAGAAGAAAAAATGAGATTAAGTGGCTTTCCCGGGGCAAGTAAGAGGTAGCTGGAATTAGAACTCAGGTCTGTCAGACATGCTTCACACAACAAATGTCTATCGAGCACCAGCAGAGGCAGCCAGCCTCTGAGGTTGCTATGACTAATAATATTGTCCTTGCCCTTGAGGAATCTGTAATAGATTGGGAAAACAGACATGTAAAGAGATGACTGCAGTGTAACTGCTAATTTAGAGATTCATACAGGTTGCTGTGGAATTGCAGAGCAGAGGCACCTACTACATACAAGGTAGCATAAATGATTTGCCCTTGGCTAATAACCTAAAGGTTGGCAGTTCTCCACCCAATGGCACTGTGGAAGAAAGGCCTGGTGATCTGCTTCCATAACGATTACAACAAAGAAAACCTTATGCAGCAGCTCTACTCTATAACAAATGGGCTCGCCATGAGTTGGAATCAACTCAAAGGCAACAAGTATGGATTTTTTGTTTGTTTGTTTTATGCTTAAGTATACTAACTTTGGGCTCATGATTTCATATAGCCACAATGAAACACCATGGTGAACAACATTTGATGTGTACATGCCCAGGAAACTGATAGTACATTCTAAACTAATGCCTTCAAGATCTTTCACTAAACTTGGAGAATTCTTTGAAGTCTCACTGACTTCAATAACCACATGGATGAGACTTCCAAAACCCTGGACTTTCAGTTTCTGAAACTCCTGCCCTCCAATGATATTGTCCACCTTCCTATCTCAGCTATTCCCTCCAGAGTCAGATCTTCGGGCTTGTCATTACCAAAACCAGCAACAGAACCACCATCTAAACTTGCAACCTCCCTTTCTGGCCACTACCTCCTATCTATATGCTTATTTTCTCTAAAATCTTGTTAAAAAACCATTGATACCACCAAGATCTACAATCCATTGATCACAATACCCTTTTATTGTCTCTTGCCTCCTTCATGTCTTTATTTACCTTCTTTTTTACCTGAAGTCCATAATCAATTTTTTTTTATCCTACCTTTGCATGCACTCTCAATTCTCTCACCCCTCTGACATTTCATCACACTTACTTGGCAAAACCTTGACCCTGGTTTAATGCAACTCTCCACTTATTCTGCACTTACACTCATGCAGCTGAATATGGCTGGGGAAAAACAAACCTGGAGAATGGCCTCACTTTGTACTCATGACCAAAAACCTCAAGTCTCCCCTAGGGGCAAGCATATTATGTTTCCCTAGTCTATTTCCAGATGAACTATTCTGTTTTCTATCTTATCATTTTTTGTTTCTCCAAACCCTACTTCTATATCTTCACTCTTAGCTGAAAACTTTCTTATTTCACTGAAAAAAAAAACAAAAAACAAAAACCAGAAGCAATCATAAGAGAACTTCCTCAAGCTTCCACCATACTTACTCATCAACCAGCATCTGCACCCATAAGCTTGACCTTCCCCTTCTTATTATAGATGAACCGTCCAGGCTCCTGTGGCAGGCCAATCCCTTTACTTGTGCACAGGATCCCATACTCCATCCAAGACAGTGCTCCAACACTGTAACATTAAATGTTTCTTCTCCTTGGGATCTTTACCATCAGCCCAAGGCAGGGTACTATTCTGTAATCCTTAAAGAAACTTCTCTTGCTTCCACTTCCCCTACAGAAACTGCCTCATTTTTCTGGTCTTTTTTACAGTAAAGGTCTTTTAAAACCTTCCTATACTCATTCTCTCCAACTTTTCTTTCCCAAACCCATTTCAATCAGACTTTTGGCCACATAACTCCACTAAGTGTTTTCATCAAGTTTACCAAAACCCCTATTTTTAGGCCAAAACATCTATTATCAGGCCTCAATTTATTTACTTCTTAGAAGCATATGGCACAATTGATTCAACACCTCTCTCCTCCTTGAAACACTTTCATCACTTGCTCCTACAACACCATGTTCTTCTGATTTTCTTTTTACCCACTGGCCACTCTTTCTCAGTCTCCTTTGTTTACTCTTCATCTCTCTTACCTCTTCTCTTTTCTTTCTATACTCACTCCCTGTATCATCCACCTTGGACTCCAGACTCATATATCCAACCACCTACTCAACATCTCCACTTGAGTATCTAATATCTCTCTTAAACTTAACATGTTAAAAAGTTGAATGCCTGATTTTCCTGCACTATTTCACCCACACTCATATCCATCTCCATTAACGGCAACTTCTCAGTTGCTCAAGCCAAAAGTCTAGGGGACATCTTTGACTCATCTCTCTCATTCTCTGCATCTAATCTCTCAGCAATTCTGATTGACTTTACCTTCAAAATAGAGCCAGAATCTGACACTACCACTTCTGCCACTTTAATTCAAACTACCATCATCTCATCTCGGTGATCACAAGCCTCCCTACTTCTATCTTCCTTAGGCCACAGTCTATTCCCAACAAATAAGCCAGAATGAACCTGTTAAAAAGCACATCAGATCATGGCACTTCCCTTCTCAAAACTCACCTTTCTCAGGATAGAAGCTTAACTGCTTACAATGATCTCTAACACTTTTCACAATCTGGCCACAACAATCTGACCACATCTACTACTCTCCTGTTGCTCATTCCAGTTCAGCCACAAGGACCTCTTTGCTATTCCTGGAACAAGCTTGGCTTATTCCCATCTTGGAAACTTTATACTTACTACTCTCCTCACCTAGAATGCTCCCATCCCAGAATTCCATAAGGCTCACCCTCTCACGTTCTCAGTGAGGGTTTCTCTCACCACCATAATTATAATTGTAACCCCTGCTCTCTGGCACTTCCTATCTTCCTTTCCTACCTCATGTTTCCCTGTAACACTTAAAAAAAAAACAGTTTCCATGGAGCCGACTCCAACTCATGGCAGCCCTATGTGTGCAGAGTAGAACTTGCTCCATAAAGTTGTCATGGCTATGACCTTTTGGAAGCAGGTCTCCAGGTTTTTCTTCCAAGGTGGCTCTGGGTGGGTTTCAGCTACCAATCTTGTGGTTATTAGCCAAGCGCTTAACCATTTCACCACCCAGGGACTCCTATAACACTTAGCATCTTTAAATATAATACAGAATTTATGTATTTTCTTTGCTAATTTTCCCAATAGAAGGTAAGATCCATGAGAGCAGAGATTTTTATTGTTTTCAATCGTCAGCGCCGTGTGTTTGGCATAGGTACTCAGTAAATATTTGTTAAATGTTGAAACAATGATGGTATAATTTAAAAATATGATTTTGATTTATTTTTAATTCATTCATCAGCATGTCCTATCATAAAAGCTATTCAGCATTTAAAAGCCTAATGAGCCTTTTAATAAGTGTTTGTGAAAAGTCTGGTATATTTAAATTACCATGCAGTAAACATGAGCCAAGACTTCCATACCTGATGAGCTTCAAAATAATGGAATGAATTCCTCTAAGTTGAATGGATCTAGATACCAGTTACCACCTTTCTGAGGGCTCTCCAAGAAGGCCAAGGTGAAGTTAAGTTTAGAAAGAGTGAACTGCCAGCTTTCCCACAGGGATTGATTTCTGTAGATGTCAGAACTTCTGACGCACCTGCTAAGGTGGATGCAGGACAAAACCTGGGCAAGGACAAACGTGGGTAAGTAAAGACTGCAAGGTAGCATCGGAGCACTTTTTCCTCAAATATTAAAAAACACAGTTTTCTTTGATATAAATATAAGGAATCTTTGATGAGTTTTCACATTTTTTTTCTTTTTTGGAAGAGCATATCCAAAAGTGGGAATATCTGCTCTGTTCTAGAATACTTCTGGGGACAAGAGAACAGACTCAGTTTTAGAAAGAGCCATGAAAGACAGAGGCCAGGAGTATAAATTAGAGGGTTCGTGGCACCATTACAAAAGAAGAACTGATATCTAAAATTTTAGATCTAGTGGGTGGAGGCAACATAAGTCTCTGGCCTCGTGTCAGACAGATGGGAGCATACTGGTTCTCGGGAGACTCTCCATGTGGAATAAACATAATCATCATCATCATCATCATATCAACCACTTATTAAGCAAATATTGTATGTCAGGTCTGTTGGGTACTTCACGTATATTAGCTCATAATTGCCCAAAACACTTATATGTTACCCCCATTCTGAAGATGAGAATAGTTTAATCAGTCTGAGGCTCAGGAATGTTTAATCAGTTTGCTTAAGGTCCCCCAACTAAGATGAGACAGAGTTAGGATTTGAACTCAAGTCTCTTTGACCCCAAGACCATGCTAATGCTCTTGTACTAGTTGAAGCAGGAGTTTAGAGAAAGCACTGGGGGTGGGGGCAGGTGAGGGCTGGACAGGTTTACGGTTCCCAGGTAACCAGGGAGTGAAACCTGGAAATACTATGTGAGAAAACTAGCACTGAACTTATCTTTATTTACTGTCATGGAATGTGGGAGTATCATGGGAATGGCTGCTTAAAATCGTTTGTCTTGTAAAACATTTTGGGTAGGCTAATTAGCTCATTTTGAACATATCCAGTACCCTCAACACTGAGAGTCACCAGTACATGAAGACTCAGAAGACCTCACCCATTGAGGATTTTTCTGACTGCTAGTATCAGAAAGAGAATGGGGAGAAAAATATACAAACTTTTTTGTATTCCATGTGCCAGGCACTCCAGTGAGTGGGGGAGGGGAACCAACATCATCCTGAAATAACATGGGGAACATACAGCGTCCTGTGGCCTGCAGGCTTCTGCCAATCTGTGTCATGATTGTTAACCTTCTCATCATCTTACAGGGCTCAGTTTAAGTGAGACCTAGAGGCCTGTCTTGAACCTCTTCCTAAAATAGATCCTTTCTCTCTCTCACCTGTTTATACATTTCTTAACACAACACGCTATAATTGTTTTGTTCACTTATTAGTTTGTTTGTTGAATGGCCTCCCCAAAAATAAGAACTACATTAGCATGTCTACTTTTATTACTGATGTAAGATTTTATTAAGCAATTGACTCCTTTGCTGGGAGCAGAAGAATTGGATGGTGCCTGGCTACCATTACTGAGCATTTTGATCAAAGATTCTATAGGAGAATCCTAATCAAAATGGGGAAAATGAAGAACAGAATTTCAAATTTTCATGGAATCCAGACTTCTAGAGCTATGGAGGCTGACTGAACCCCAAAACTACTGCCCTGAGATAATCTTTAAAACTTAAACAAGAAACATCCCCTGAAGCCTTCTTAAAACCAAATAATAGTTTAGCTCAACTAGTAATGAATGTCTACCTTAAGCATTATGCTGTTTTAAGAACTATCTATATGGGATCAAATTGACAACAGCAATATCCGATAAAAAGATTGGATGGGAACCTTAGTGGGCAGTGAGTTTATGTTAATTAGAGAGGAACAACTCAGAAAAGGAGGGTGAGAATGGTTGCACAACTTGAAGACTGTAATCAATGTCACTAAACGGTACGTGTAGAAACTGTTGAATTCGTGTATGTTTTGAAGTGTATATTCTCTACAACAACCAAATAAATAAAATAAATTATTTTTTTAAAAAAAGAAAGACTGACAATTAAAAAAAGATGTTACTGAGTAAATAAGCGTTCAATTTACATCAGTGGAATGAGTGAATGAATGAGGATTAAAATCTTCCGCACGGTGCCTGATTTTCAATAGGCATTCAGTAAACCCAAGTGTTCTTCTCAGAATGGGGAATATGTACACCTGGATGTCTAACTCTACACGAGGCAGATTGAGTGGCATGCTGGTTTAAATACCCGCCCCAAAAAAAGAGCTGGTGGTGAAGATGATGTACAGAGGAGGTCTCAGGAACTAGTAGAACAGGCCACGTGCACATCTCAAGCATCTTTGGAACAAAGAAGCGATATCAGTGATACGAGTTCTGCCAAAGTCCACGCCCACCTGCCCTGCCCCCTTTGACCTCTTGTTGTTATTGCTGTGTGTCGTCGAGTCGCTTGTCAATTAAAACAAAGCTTTTCAAAAATCAGACCAAATGTCCTGCCAGGGACTTACAGAGAAATAATATTTGAAAACTCCCTAGTGCAATAAAGTCTGAGCTGTGCACTCACCATTCCTAAGTTTCTGACATTTTATTTTGATCTATATTTCCCTCATTTCTTTCCAACAAGGATTGGAGTCAAGAAGGCTTAAACTGCCTCCCGTCACAAGATGCCCTACCCCTGGAAATGTCATCTAAAGACACATTTCAGGGCTTTTCCCCAAGTGGTTGGAGGACAGCATAGCATCTGACCTTGGCAGGTGACAGTGGGGGAGGGTGGATAGGATTTGCCCCAGACGTAGGGCTGTTATGGCACAGGGCAGGAGACCCTAAGAGCGCTGACTCCTTCCCCCTGCACTCAGATTAGCAGCTGATGGTTTCTGCCTCCCACTCCCTCTTCTTCTGGAATGAGACTGCACATCTTCCCTAATCCGAATAAAGTCAAGGCAAAGCCTGTGGGAGAAAGATAAGGTTAGGAGGAGCTGGAGAAGGTGAAGAAACTGTGCCTTTCCTTTAATCTGACTCTCCCAGCACCTGCCTAGTGAGGTCCCGGAGGTGTCTATAAGGCCTGTCTGGCTAGAAGCACGCTTTGCCCAGGACCGCCATGTCCTCCAGCTGTGCTGACAGCTCCAGCACCCCTCACTGGGCTCCATGGAGGCTGGCTGTCACTCACTTGGGCTGTTCTTTATCCAAAACTTTTTTTTCCCTTTATTTTCAGAGTTTTGTATTTATCATTTTGGGAATTGAAAGGGCAGAAAAATAGAAACACAACTAAAATGTCTCACATTACCTTTCAGTGAAAAGATTCAAACCCTATTCTATTACTAGGAATTTCTAATTTCTATTCTTGGTTCTTGAAGCAACTGAGGTCACCTCTCTGATCTCTTCCACTAGAGCTCTCTATTGGCATTTATATATATCTAGTCTGGACAGTGGTGCGGTGGTAGAATTCTTGCCTTCCGTGCAGGAGGCCCAGGTTCAGTTCACAGCCAGTGCACCTCGTGCACAATCACCGCTTCTGTCAGTGGAGGCTGCTTGGGTGTTGCTGTGATGCTGAAACAGGTTTCAGCAGAGCTTCCAGATGAAGAAAGGTCTGACAAGTTGCTTCCAAAAATCAGCCAATGAAAACCCTGTGAATCATAGTAGTGTGATCCCATTATCATGGGATCATCATGAGTCAGGGGCAACTCAATTGCAGCTAACAACAGCTGGGCATCCAGAAAGGACACCACTGTCTCCTGATTTTGCTCACTTCTCATTTAATTACCTTATTCAGCGTCTCCTTCTCTAAATCCCACCTCTCTTCTCTCAGAAAAGAATGACCCAGTAAAGAAAGAAACAATACACATGGAGTCTAAAGTCTGTTAGAAGAAGCTTCTCAGTAAGGGGCTCACAGATATCCTCCTCCAGATGCCTGTGCAGAACACCTTGAAGTGTCAGAAGGACAGTCATTGAAATATTTTGGGGCTACCCTGTGTTACTGCAGGATAGAATTGGGTCTAATCAGAAGAAGCTCCAGGGGGCAGATTTAGGCTTTTCTAACAGTGAGAGCTCCCAGCTGTCTGGCAAGACAACCTCTGTCATCAAAGACGTTAAGATCTTGCTAGAACAGTGGTCCTGAGCCTGGCTGCCTATCACAGTCTCAGGGAAGTTTTTAAAAATATCCAGATACCTAGGTTAGCAGCCAGGCAGGTACCATTATTTCCACTGCCTCAAACTTTGTTACCAATCAATAGTTTCAGAGGCTTATTACTTGTCTTTCCAAGTAAACAAAAGACTCCATTTTGTGGTTCTTTGTATCTCCAATCCTGATAGATAGTGCTTTGCATACAGTAGGATCCCAATAAATGTATATTATTGGAATAAATATGTGGAATGGGATTGGGGAAGACCAGTCATTTGCTCTCCTTATACATCAGCATAACTCCCATCTTGGGACTTGGGACTTTATCTCGCCCTTTTCAGTAACTCCAGGGCTCTTGATCTTAAGGCTTGTGTAAATCTCTTTTTTCTTAACTCTTTACACTGACCAGTTATCAAGGCCTGATAATTTTTCTGTTGCAGTGTTTTCTAAATGTTCTCCATCCCCATAGTCATGACCCCAGTGGCTTCTGCCATTCCTCTCCACCTCCCTGGTCTAGAAGGACATGGGGCACATCTAAGTTTGAATCCCCAATCTCCTCTCATTAGATTAGGTAATTTGGAGCAAATTACTTAGCATTTCTAAACCTCAGTTCTTTTAATCTGTGAAACAAAAATAATACTTACATACCAAGGTTGTAGTGAGAATTAAAAGAAATAAGGGATCAATGTGCCTGGAAGATGGTCAGTGCACAGTAATTATTGTTCATCTCTACCTCCCCTCTGGTATCTTCTCCTCACAAATCGTGAACCAAAATCCTCACAGAAAATCTTCCTTTTATTACTTATTCAGATCTTTCCTTCAGCATCTCCAAGGGCAACATTCCCAAGTTCAAACTCTAGATCAACACTGTCCAATAAAAATATAATGCAGGCCACAAATGTGAACCATAAAGGGAGTTATAAATACTCATACTAAAACAAAATAAAAAGAAGCAAGTGAAATTGATTCCAAATATATCTTATTTAACCCAATACATCTAAAATGTTATCATTTTAACATGAAATCATATGCAGATTATTAATATTTTACATTCTTTTTTTTGTCCTCAAATTCAAGTTTGTATTTTTCACTTAAGGCACATCTCAATTCAGACTAGCCACATGTGACTAGTGGCTACCATAGGTGGCACAAATGCTTAAGCACTCAACTACTAACGGTAAAGGTTGGTGGTTCAAATCCACCCAGAGGTGCCTCAAAAGAAAGGCCTGGCAATCTATGTCTGAAAGATCACAGCCATTGAAATTTAGGAGCACAGTTCTACTCTGACACACATGGGGTCACCATGAGTCAGACTCAATAGCAACTGGGTTTTTTGTGGGGTTTTTTTGGTATGAGGTCACAGGCAGAGAAGAGGGGTCTGTTGATTGCAAGGTAGAGAGTGATGTTAGTGGAGAGTAAGAGCTCTGAAGTCAGGCGGACCTGGGTTTATGTTCATGCCTAGGCTCTGCCACTAAGGGGCGGGGGCAGGGCTGCGACCAGTAACTGTCAGTATTTTAAAAGCTTTTGGGAAAGGTCATAATTAGCAATAATAAAAATACCCCAGTTTAGCCCAAGGAATACACACTTGAGAATGCTTTTTAAGTAGCCCTTGTGACATTGAGGCATGGGGTGAGCACTACAATTCTCGTCTGTTGGGTGCTAGTACCATCAAAAGGCTGTTAGATATCAAGGCAGCTATTGCTGATCCTTGCCAGGTCAGCCAGCCACATCAACACAGCTTCCATTTTTAAATTAAGAAATTAATATTTAATACTTTGGTCACCTTGTTTTTACATAATATCATCCTATTGCCTTGCAGTGCTATCGACATGCAGGTGGAAAAGTTTCTGCCAGGGAGTTATTAACTACAAACCTGGGCACTTTTTATCTCCCCACTATAACGTGTATCACAACACCCCCAAAGTCTGGTAAGTTTTGCCTCTTTTCAACAGTATCACTTGAAGTAATTAGCAATGAGAGGTAGAAAACGGGGGGGAGAAAATCTAATTAAGCATCTAATAGTCCAGTTAATATTTTCTAAGTAAATTATCCCTTAACCTTCTAATTAGAGATAAGTACCAACCAAGTTGCAAATACTGGTTAATTAAAGTGGAAACTCCCCCAGGCTTCGTGAAAAAGTACAAACTACCACAACTCCAGGGTTCTTGTTGAATGATTGCAAAATGCAATCAAAGATGAGTTTAAAAACCATAACTCTAACTAGTATTCTTCCATAAACCATTCCCAACCATTTCACCACATTACAGAGAGAAGGGGGAAAAAAACAACATTGATGCTCCCACACTTTCACAAATAAGAACTTGGCCCTTTTTAGTAACACCATTTTAAGTATATATGTCCCTGGGTCCATATCTAGATGTGATGTACAGCTTTTAGTTTGTTCATCTTTAATTGAAAAAGCTTCCCCAAAACACGAATCACTACAGATGAAATGTGAGTTACCAAGGAGACTTCCCAATGAATCAGAGTGATACCTAGACATATTTTATCTGCTTAATTCAGGAAACCTTACGGTTAGAAGAGGAACAAATTATAACTCAACCATCTGTAGATCATGAATTTCTATTGGCAAGAAGTGCCCATGGCTTTTATTATTTATTTATTTATTTTTAACCACAGAGGCAAATCAGTAAGTGCCTCGTGTATGGAATCCGTTAACAGAGTTAGACGATTAGGGAATTTCTCTCGAGCATGCTTGATTTAGGGAAACAAATACCATCCGAGGATGAAATGGTCCTGTGGAGGTGACTAAGGATAACACAGAAGAGTCCTGCATTTCCATCCAAGAATCTGCACGATGATGATCTTGAGAGTGGGAGGTAAGGAGACCTGGACATTCGGGCAGCAGCGTGACATTTTCCAACATAAAGGCAGTGACAATAGAAAAGGGTTGGCTTCTGATTTACCTCCACACGACTAGAATGAACTGCAGGGATAAAAATTCCAAAAGTCAGATCAGATTTTTGGTCTGTGTCCTGATAAAAGGAAGATTAATGTCCAGATCCAAAAGTTTTTTCATTGATTCTCATCATATTTTTGTAATAAGCCTCGGTGTATTTGTTAGTCTGGAGTTTCTGCATTGCTGCCTGATGGGAATCAGTAGCTATTGCTAAACGAAGTCTTTTACAAAAATAACACAGGAGGCACGTATCCAGTGGGATGCTGAAATGTCCTGCTGTTGGTGGAAATTAGCATAATGCCCAGGAATCATGTGAGTACAATAGACTTAAAGGAGGAGAGTGCAAACAGATCAGCAGGGCAGACAAGAAGTTTTAAAAACTGTGGAAGCAACCAGGGGTTTGTAAAATAAAATTTGACTGCAGCATCTCAATTTTAATTATTTACTTTTATAACTGCTATTTTTTTTTTCCCAATATTGGGAAAATGCTGTCGTTTTGAAAATTTCAGTACTTCCATTAAATTTTCTTTTATTATTTTCTTCTATGAAAATATGCTTTAAAACTTTGAGTGAAGTAAAAGAAAGGGAAAAAAATCCAAAAAAGTCTTGGAATCAGAAGATTTCTAGGAACTATTCGTTTTCAAATAGGTTTTTTTCCTAAAGGTGAAACTACGGATGAATATAATCGGAAGGAAAAATATCTCTGCCTGGTACAATTGAAATCTTCTTACTGGGAACTTCAGGTCCACTGTTGCTAAGGTAACTCAATCAATTAAGATTTGGGTAATATTCCTGAACTTACTAATGAAATATGAGGGGAGGAAAGAGATCAGGTTTAGGATGAGAAAAATTGGGAATCAAGAATTAAGTGTGTTACGACAACTCTCTCCTTGCGTTTACGTGTCAGATAAGAATTCTCAGAGCTTAGTAATTTTGAAAAGATAAAAAACTAATGAGATTCTGAGTGCTCCAGTGAAAGACTTCTATAGGACAATAATGTGAGGTCTAGTCTGGTGGCATCAATTTCTTTATCTCTAGAATAAATAAAGCTGGTGGTAGCAGTTGTAGCTTGAATTTAAAGAATTCAAGTATGTGATCATATTTTTCTGTCAACTTCATGAAATTTGTCATCAAATCTTATTGATCTATAATACCTCGGGCTTCAAGTTAAGCAAGGGCACAGTAAATAACTGTTCTTTTAATGGAGAAAATAAAAACAAAGATGGTGATAAATGTATAGTAGAAAGAACACAGAGAAATAGAACTTGTGCAGCAAAAAAACAACAAAAACCCAATTAAGTATGCTATTTGTGACACAAAAAACTCCATAATAATGCTTTTTCATTCATAACTTGTTCCATTGTACCTGGAGAGCACCTATCTCAGAGGTCTGCAACGGTGTTCTCCCATCTACAACTCCAGGAACAATGGAAGGAGAAGCCCCCAAAAAAGTGACCAAAAGATGTAATTTACCAGGAAAACCAGTTTTCATCAATTCCAACTCACGGCGACCCTGTATGTGTCAAAGCAGAACTGGGCTCCATGAGGTTTTCAATAGCTGATTTTTTTGGAAGTAGACCACCAGCCCTTTCTTTTGAGGTGCCTCTAAACAAACAACAACAAAAAAAAACCCATTGCTGTCGAGTCGATTCCAACTCATAGTGACCCTATAGGACAGAGTAGAACTGCCCTATCAGGTTTCCAAGAAGCGGCTGGTGGATTCGAACTGCCGACCATTTGGTTAGCAGCTGTAGTTCTTAACCACTGCACCATCAGGGCTCCGAGGTGCCTCTGGGTGGACTCAAACCTCCAGTCGTCCAGTTAGCAAGTGAGCATATTGACCCTTTGCACCACTCAGGGGCTCCTAAGGATGGAATTTAGAATGTTTAATTTTTCTTTGTCCACTGAGCTGCTAGTTCAAAATTCATGTTCTTGTAGGCTTCTTATTTATTTATATTTGCATATTTTTTAATTTCTGTAGAAGAGACAAAAGAAAGTTGGTGAATATGAGAAAAATAGAGTAAGACTTATTTAAGCAAGTATGGTGAACTCTTCATATTTCTATAAAAGAATGTGAATACTAATATGTATCAACTTTACTATCGGTGTTTACTCTTACTAGAACAGCAAATGTTTCAATAAGTCTTTCATGTGTAAACAAAAAACAAACAAAATTCTGTAAGTATTAAAAATACAAGAAACAGATAAAAGAAATCATAAACTCATCATCAGTTTTATTGTAAGTCAAACAAGTCTTCAGAGTAGTGACTTTGTATTATATTTGAGCCTTGATAAAATTTTAAAATTCATAAAATCTTATCAGTCTAAAGAAAACACTAATGCTGCATATTATAACGTAAATTTCTATTGTAGTGAGTTTGTGATATTCTCTTCCTCAAAATGGTAGTAAAAAATAAATATAGACTGACTTGATAATGGAAAGCATCTTTGTAATCACAGATTTTTAAGAACATCATTTTTCTCTCATTTTCAGTACTTTAAATAGTGTTCAAAGAAGCTATATTTTTCTAGTAATAATAATACCTTCCATTTGTATAGCACTTTACACGTTACAGAGCCCTGATGGCGTAGTGGGTAAGAGCTTCACTGCTAACCAAAGGTCAGCAGTTCGAATCCACCAGTTGCTCTTTGGAAACTCTATGGGGCAGTTCTACTCTGTCCTATAGGGTCTCTATGAGTCGGAATTGACTCAATGGCAATGAGTTTGGCTTTGTTTTGTTTTGTTTTACAAGTCACAGAACACAGTCAGCCAAATTATCTCATTGATATCAAATATTCTAGGACACTTATACCTCTTTACTTGTTCTGGATGAGGAAACACCTCAACCATCAATGGTTGGTGGCTTTCCAAAGTCTTAGAGCTAGTAAGCAGTGGGACTGTGCCTTGAGCTTCTTCTTGCTCCAGTCAAGTGCTCCTACTGCTACTCCACAATATCTCCATATTGAAAAGGTGAAATATTAGTATGGAAACCTAACCAAATGAAGACAGGACCCATCAGGGGTTCTAGCAGTGGTTGAGCCATTATCTTATGAATGGCTGGACCTCATAAAGAGGACTCAACTATTTAAAGAAGTTGAAAAGATCTGTTTATTCAAGTGCTTTCATTCTGGTTGCTTTCTTACAGACTGTTGCACTTGTCAGTTTTAAAGTGTTAAACTTGCCTGAACTAGGTATTCATGAGTCAATGTTAGCAAACATTGGGAAAATCACTTTTGAAACGTGGCAAGCACTTAAAATGTAGTGTGATTGACATTTTATGCAAATTTGTATTATGCAAATTTGAAATAGTGTGATATGGAAAATATTAATGAAGTCACTTTATACACAAAATTTTACATAATGAAAGATTCTACTTTTTTTTTTTTCAATCAAGAACCACACAATTTAAAAGATGGCAAACCAAGTGAATTGTAAACTGTATTGTGTTACCATGTGGCACCAAATCTATCTTGTATACAGAAATAACTTATCCTTTGCCAGAATCATGTGAACTACATTGTTGTATGTATTAAATATTCTGCAAATAATTTTGGTGACAATTGTGCTGTCATTTTAACACTCACTGTTATGATCACATATGTTGTTGTTATGTGCAGTCGAGTCAATTTCAACTTATAGTGATCCTATATGACAGAGTAGAACTGCCTCATAAGGTTTCCTAGGCTGTGATCTTTATGAAAGCAGATCACCAGGTCTTTTCTTTTGTTGAGACACTGGTGGGTTCGAACCTCCGACCTGACCTTTCGGTTAGCAGCTGAGCACTTAACCATTGTACTACCAGGGTTCCTTATGATTATATATATCCTTTCTTATATACAGTAACTACGTTTCTAATCATTTGTCAAATCACTGTGCTAGTGCTAGTGAAAAAAACACCCCCCAAAGGTAAATAACTTTGGAACAAAGGTCAGATGTGCTTCAACACTTTTAACAAGTCCAAACAACTGCCACAATACAATGGGCCGCTGATTTAGGAAAGAGAGGTCTGATAGATAATAGACAATGCCGTAACCGTTAAAAGGATCCGTGAAGAAGGAGGAGGACAACAAAAAGAAGAGGAAGAAGAGGAGTGGGAAGGGGAAAAGAAGGAGAATGAGAAGGGAGGAGGAGGAGGAAGATGGAGGAAGTAAGGGAGGAATTGCCACAATGGTTGTAGATTTCTGTGCTCTGAAAATGCACTCTCTGTCTTTACACTTATTCCTTTGGGAAAATTAGCCTCGGATTATTCAAATCATGTATTATGTAAAGTCTTTAAGAACAGTTCCCTCACATAAAATATGATCTCTCTTTATAAATGAACAGGCTCAGATTCAGCACTGTGGATAGTTCACCAACAGGAAGATGTGACCTTCACAATGCTAGAAACTCAAGGTTGGAATGAAGCTTAGAGGTCATCTGCTTCCACCAACTTTCAGGAAATATATGAAATCCCCTATGAAACATATTCCAAAAGTGGCCAACTTTTATAGATCCCAAGATCTATAGGCCAAGAAAGCCTTTGAGTTAACAAAGTACTTTCATATGCATAATCTCATTTAATCCTCACAATAATGCTGTGCAGGCAGAATTACATTTATTTTATAATGAGAAAACTAAAGCTCAAAGAGTTCATCTTAATTTCCCATGGACACAAAACTAGCTAGAAATAGTTCAGGTCTTTTGATACCAAATTCAGTACTTACCTCTTATCAACTAAATAATTCTTAGGTTGTATGTTCACTGCACTTTCTAAAATATTTATCAAATTTCTTTAAAATTCCATTTTAATCTTAAATCCTTAATAAGTAAACAAATATTTTGGAAAGTGCATCTCCAAGCTACTCTCCAGTTTCCCATCCCCTATATCACCTGACCTCTGGGGCTTAGATTCATGGAATGGACTCTTCAGGACATACATTGCTAGCCCAATGACTTCCTTTCTCAAAAAGGTGAAGAGATTTGTTTTCTGTCATCACATGGCTATTCCCTTATAGAATGTAATAATCTAAATATTCTCCCACATCTAGCAAGACTGAGACTGGAAAGAGATTTGAAAAGATACTTGCAGCAAATGTCACCAAGCTACAGAAACAAGAACTGTTTTCTTTTTCCAACTTATCCCCAACCATCAACATCTTCTTGATGAGTATAAAAAAAAAAAAAAGAAGAAGAAGAAAAGAAAGCCAAGAAACTCTTCAGACTTTAAAATACTCTTCATACCAAGTTTCAAGGCCGTCAAGAGAATTTGCCAGGTTGAGTGCGAAACTAAGCCCACTGAGCTGTATTACAATCCTCTCCTATAGGATTGTACTGTGACAGCCAATCCAAACTCAATTAATGCTGCTTACATTCTGGGTGGATTTTTCAAAGCAAAAATAGATTTAGCTCGATGATCTGTCTCTCTCTTTTTAGTTCTAATAGCATGTGTTCTAAGTAAGTGCCAACTTTGAAAACCATTAATCAAGGGATATGAACCCAGTCTGGACCCATTACTGTCAAATATCTTTAAGGGAAGCAGAAGGAGTTCAAGGTACATGCACCAGGCATTTCTTTCTTAGTAGATGTGTCTAATCCCAGTGATTGATAAAATGTGGACAATTTTTTTTTTTTTTTTTCCTTTACTCCCTGCTTAAGTAGCTTTAGCCTAGTGGGTTCCTTCACCTTTACCATGATTTTTTTAAATATATAATAATGGGCTACTTAGTGAGAATGCTCATGTATTTGTCAGCTAATGAAGAGGAGGCAGCGAAAAAAGAACAAAAGGATGAAGATCACTTAATTAATTACACAGATAGCCTTGTTCCATTAAAATTTTAAGATAGCCAAGAGGAATATGAAAAGGATGATTAAGATGAACAGAAAAAGAAGGAAGGAAAAAAGGGGAAAGCAAAAACGAAAAGAGAATCAGAAAATAAGCAAAGAGAGAATGGTAATGAGGTCTCAACCAATAGTGTTAATAACCACTTATTAAGGGGCTATTATTTGCTAGGCACTGATCACATTCATATCTCCACTAGATATTAATAGTCTCCTTTGCAGATGAGGGAAGTGAGGGTCAGCTCACGGCAACAGAACTGGTATGTTGTTGTATGTTGTGTGAATGGAGCTGAGATTTGCCTACATCTTTTCCACCATTCCACTATTCCCAAGGCTTTCAGGAAAACAAAGGGAAAATAGATGGAAAAAAAGAAAAGAAACAGAACAAGGGGTCATTTTGTTCTTCATCTGTACCCCTTTGCCTTCCTGCTGGTCATTTTAATTAGAGGTGTATGGAGACCCCAGCAAGTTTCCCTCTATGATCAGATGCCCAGAAAAAAAGCAGTAGCTACTCAAGTCTATTATTCATTTTGAAATTTACAAGGAATACAAGAGTTTTAATCATAAGAAAAGAAACAAGAACTGTTATTCTTTAACTAATGTTGGGTCAAAATCGTGGGCAAATATAGCAAAGTGAGTTGTGAGAGCTTTGCTGCTGTTGTGGTTAGATGCCATCAAGTCAGTTCTGACTCATAGTGACCCTATGTACAACAGAACAAAACACTGCACAGTCCTGCGCCATCCTCATGATCGTTGTTATGCTTCAGCCTATTGTTGCGGCCACTGCGTCAATCCATTTCCTTGAGGGTCTTCCTCTTCTTCATTGACCCTCTACTTTACCAAGCATGATGTCCTTCTCCAGGGACTGGTCCCTTCTGATAACATATCCAAAGTATGTGAGACGAAGTTTCACCATTCTCACTTCTAAGGAGCATTCTGACTGTACTTCTTCCAAGACAGATTGGCTGTTCTTTTGGCAGTCCATGGTATATTCAATATTCTTCGCCAACACCATAATTCAAAGGCACCAATTCTTCTTCAGTCCTCCTTATTCATTGTCCAGCTTTTGCATGCATATGAGGTGACTGAAAACACCATGGCTTAGGTCAGGTGCACCTTAGTCCTTAAAGTGACTATCTTTGCTTTTTAACACTTTAAAGAGGTCTTTTGCAGCAGATTTGTCCAATGCAATGCATTGAAAGCTTTGAGAGTCTTGTAAATACAGAAACATCCCCCATAAGCCTTATTTGATTAGCCATGTATCTGCTTATATGGGTGTGCATATGTTAGTTCATCATGTTGACCACTCCTTGCTGTAGACCCAAGCTCTTTCTACATACTGAATAACATAAAAGGAATTCATCTGCGAGTAACTTCAACTCTTCCTTATAAGATGTTGAAGTGAGTAATAGGGTGGTTTGAATGATGACATAAATTAACACAGTTCCCAGGGCTTTAAGCCCAAAGAAAATCCAGGAGTCTGGTCTAAGGTAAATCTCTTAAGCAATAAAGGAAATGCTTTCCTTTACAGACCAGTGAACATCAGGCCCTGGAGAAGGGTGTTCCCTCAATTTATAATGCTGAAATTTAAGAAATATGGCTTTAGTAGTTGACAAAGTGCTTTATATTTAAACAATTTTACTCGAAATTTCCATCCACCATGGAAAACAATTACTTTTCAAGTAAGTGTCATGGTAAAAAAAAAAAAAAAAAATGACATGCTGTATGTAGAATTTGCTACTTAAATTACATTCCCAAACAAACATTCTCTGATGGCTGAAAACAATGGTGGCAACTCCCAGGAAGAGTGGTCACCTAAAAAAAGATAGTCTTTTCATTGTTTTATGGCCATTGGAAATATTTTGGGTATCACCCCTGCACACTTTCCAAACTTTAAAAGCATACTATGTGTTTCAAAGCCATCTAGATCAGAACTGTTCAATATAGTAGTCACTAGCTACATGTGGCTAAATTAACTAAAATTATTATTATTATTATTTTTAAATTAAAATTCAATCCCCCAGTTGCACTAGACACATTTTAAATGTTCAATAGCTATTTGTGGCTAGTCACATAGGGGTGGATTAACCAGTAAGCAAGGTATGCATGGGCTTAAAATAAGCAAGGTACACACGGGCTTAATTGTGTTTACTTACTCATCTGTAGTGCACAATTTCACATGGGTTTTGAATTCACCAGTCAAAGATGTGATGAACAGCAGGTGAAATTGTGCACTACATATTAGTAAGTAAGCACAAGTAAGCCCGTGTGTACCTTACTTATTGGGCAATCCGTCCCTGGGCTAGTGGTTACAGTATCGGTCAGTGCAGGGTTATAGAACATTTGCACTACGGCAGATAATTCTCTTGGACAACGTTGCTCTAGAAAAATGTCTTCCCTTCACAAAAGTGGAGACTTTTTTTTAAAGATACCTTGTCGGAAAGGAGAACAAGAAATCAATCACTTTCTCTCCTCTCCTTCAATTTAAGAGCTTGAAGCTCAAGAGGTTAACGGACTTGCTCAAGGTCACAACACCAGTTAATGAGAGAAACAGGACTAAAGTTCATCTCTCATGCATCATGCTCAGTTCCAGCTCATTCACTGGGCATTTTAATTTAATGCTAGACATAAATGATACAATCTAGCGGCCAAAGTATCTTCCAACCACTGACAGTTCCCGGTTCCTATAAAATGGAACATTCGCAAGTCTCCTTCCACCTCGAGTCCCACCTCTCCAGGTACCTACCACCACCACAATTACCATCATCAGCTTTTCCTTCTCTTTGAACTTAAATTCAAGTAGGCAACAACAAAAAAATCTACTTTGAAAAAGACCAGACTTACTGGTCTGACAGAGACTGGAGAAATCCCGAGAGTATGGCCCCTGGACACCCTTTTAATTCAGTACGGAGATCACTCCTGAGGTTCACCCTTCAGCCAAAGATTAGACAGGCCCCTAAAATTAACAACAATACACGTAGCTCAACCACGTATATGAGACTAAATAGGCACACCAGCCCAGGGGCAAGGACAAGCAGGCAGGAGGGGATAGGAAAGCTGGGCGACTGGAAATGGGGAACCCAAGGTCAAGAAGGGCAGAGTGTTGACACGTCCTGGGGTTGGTAACCAATGTCACAAAACAATATGTGTAATAATTGTTTAATGAGAAACTAATTTACTCTGTAAACCTTCATCTCAAGCACACACACGCAAAATCTCCTTTGAGCTCCTTTCTAAGGTTACTCTAAGACAAAAGCCCCAGGCACTTTCTCATAAATCCATGGTCCCAGGTCTTAGAAGAGTCCCATACCCCAAACCTAGGGGCATATTATCCAGAAGGCGAGGTAATCACGGTGCTTATCTTGCTTACCAGATCATCTGTAATGAACAATTTCACATTTTTTCACCACATCAAAGATTCTGTTTCTAGGTATGGCTGGCATCTGTCTCTCTCCCAACCCCACAGCACCTTCCTACAGAATCAAAGCCTCTTTTCAAATTTACAGTCCCTGACAAGGGCACATTATCCAGTCAGCATGATAAATACAGACTTTCTTGTTTACTTTCAAATACAGATTAGGAAGTAAGCATAAGTAAGCTTGTGCTTACCTTGCTGACTGGGTAATCTGCCCCTGACCAAACCCCAGTCCTCAAGCTACCCACTGACCACATGCAGCCCCTCTGGTGGCCTCACCACAGACTCTTGGGGGAGTGGTTCCTTGGACATGTTCCTAGGCAGTTACTTTTAATCCCAAGTAAGGAAATGAGTCCCTAGGCCTGTGAAAACCATGTAGTCCTTGTACAGCAGCCTCCTGAGGAGATATTACCCAGGTACTGGCAGAGACCTGTTAGTGATCAGGCCTGACTTGTCTCTCAGGTCACTCCATAGGCTGTAACTGGCCTAGCCCAGTACATGTATCAGGTGCTGCGAGTTGTAGATTGTCTGAGGCATTGGTGGTTCAGTGGTAAAATTCTCATCTTCCATGCAGGAAACTCAGGTTTGATTTCCAGCCAATGCACTTCATGTGCAGCCAGCACTCACCTGTCATTGGAGGCTTGCGTGTTGCTATGACACCAAACAGGCTTTAGCAGATCTTCCAAACTAAGACAGACTAGGAAGAAAGGCCTGGTGATCTACTTCCAAAAATCAGCCAATGAAAACCCTGTGGATCACAATGGTTTGATCTGCAACTAATCATGAGGATGGTGCAGGACTGGGCAGCACTCCATTCTGTTGTGCATGGGGTCTCTGTGACTGGGCCAACCTGATGGCAGCCAACAGCAATAACAATATTTCATGTCTACTTTCATGTGATATAAAGGAGAGGATTTGTTTTACTTTTAAAAAAATTACTGATTACAGAAATGTTGCTTAAATTAGAGTTTAATTACACATGAAAGAAGGTTTGAAAATGAGTTCCATACACACACACATCAGAAGGGTTATGATGCATGTATTTTAGGAAAGACTAAAAAAAGAATCCTTTTTATAGTCGTCTATAATAGTCTTTTCTTTGCTAACAAAATATTATTATTATTTATTCCTATGCTTTTTGAACTGTTACTTAGATTCAGTATATCTCAAATAATTATAATTTAATGAAAACGCCAAAATCTGAGTCAAAAGGCCATCTCCTTCGGGAAACAGAATGCCAAATACCCTGGAATCAGCATTAGGAGAGATAGGCTCTCAACCCCTTCTGCCAAAAGAAGAAACAAAATAGAAAAATAGGCAAGGTGGAGGACACACTTTGGTCTTAGTTCTATCAGCCCCTGCTTCTGCCACCACCAAGACAGACTCCAAGAGACGTTTCAGTGTTTAGGAGGCAGCAGAAATCTTGGCCATCAAATCTCACAATCAGTTGCCCAAGGACGTTGATTGAACATGATGAGCATCCACTCTGACACCCAGTGGTAACGGCTGTATGTCATGGCCCCTCCCTGCCTTTGGTGTCAGCATCTAAGGCAGGAGACCTTTGCCTAGTTCTCAAATTACCACCTGCTTTATCTTGGGCAAAACAGTTAGTCTTGACGATTCAGTGTTTCTATTTGTAGCAAGGTCATGATAATTCCAAACTCATAGGATTTTTATAATAATTAAATGAGATAATGGCTGCAAAATGTCTGACACTGTGTAGGCCCTCACCAAACAGCAGATGTTGTTCCTTTTTAAGGTTATAAGTCCTTTGTACAGTAAGGCAATGTTAGCAACTCTCACTTGCCTGTTCTTTTGAATGCCCAGAAATAACCACAGTTGTGAATACTTAGAATGTCTAAACTCTTTCCAAGGAGCCTTGGCAGCACAGTGGTTAAGTGCTCAGCTGCTAATCAAAAGTTGGTGGTTTGAACCCACCAGCAACTCCACGGGGAGAAGATGTGGCAGTCTGCTTTCGTAAAGATTACAGCCTTGGAAATCCCATGGGGCAGTTCTACTCTTCTGCCTATAGGGTCGCTATGAGTTGCTATGGTTTTGGTTTCCCCCGTTTCCTAGTGGGTACAGGCAAAATCTGACTAGGCACAAAGTCTGGCCTTGTTTTTCTTTTGTATTTATTTTTTACTGTACTTTAGATGAAGGTTTACAGAGCAAACTAGCTTCTCATTAAACAATTAATACACATATTGTTTTGTGACATTGGTTGCCAACCCTATAACATGTCAACACTCTCCCCTTCTCAACCTTAGGTTTCCCATTCCCAGCTTTCCCATCCCCTCCTGCCTCCTCATCCTTGTCCCTGGGCTGCTGTGCCCATTTAGTCTCATTTTGTTTTATGGAGCTGTCTAATCTTTGGCTGAAGAGTGAACCTCAGGAGTGACTTTATTACTGAGCTAAAAGGGTGTCCAGGGGCCATACTCTCAGGGTTTCTCCAGTCTCTGTCAGGCCAGTAAGTCTGGTCTTTTTTTGTAAGTTAGAATTTTGTTGTACATTTTTCTCCAGCTCTTTCCAGGACCCTCTATTTTGATCCCTCTTAAAGCAGTTGGTGGCGGCAGCCAGGCACCATCTAATTGTGCTGGACTCAGTCTGGTAGAGGCTGTGGTAGTTGTGGTCAATTAGTCCTTTAAACTAGACTTTCCCTTGTGGCTTTGGTTTTCTTCACTCTCCCTTGCTCCAGACAGGGTGACACCAGTGGAGTATCTTAGATGGCCATTCACAAGCTTTTAAGACCCCAGGCACTACTCACCAAAGTAAGATGTAGAACATTTTCTTTATAAACTATGTTATGCCAGTTGAGCTGGATGTTCCCCAAGACCATAGTCCTCACAGGCCTCAGCCCAGTAATTTGGTCCCTCAGAGAGTTTGGATGTGTCTATGGAGCTTCTATGACCTTGCCTTCGTCAAGTTGTGCTGGCTTCCCCAGTATTGTGTACTGTCTTACCTTTCACCAAAGTTACCACTTATCTATTGTCTGTTTAGTGTTTTTCCCTCTGCACCCCTCCCCTCCCTTGTAACCATCAAAGATTGTTTCTTTTTGTGTGTAAATTTTTTCATGAGTTTTTATAGTAGTGGTCTCATACAATATTTGTTGTTTTGTGATTGGCCTATTTCACTCAGTTTAATGTCCTCAGATTCATCCATGTTGTGAGATGCCTCACAGATTCATCATTGTTTTTTATCGTTGCATAGTATTCCATCATGTATATGTACCATAGTTTGTTCTTCCAGTCATCTGTTGATGGACATCCAGGTTGTTTCCATCTTTTTGCTATTTTTAATAATGCTGCAGTGAACATGGGTATGCCTATGTCTATTCGTGTGATGGCCCTTATTTCTCTCGGCCTTGTTCTTCTACCCTCACAGTGTCTCACTCCCAGTTCAGGCCAGTGCCACTGAGCCCTCCAGAAATTAGAGAAAGGAAAAATTATTTCTTTTTTTGGCTTCCTCTTCCTTTGATGAACAAGAACAGCAGCCCAGATCCTACCCAGCCCTAATGGATAACTTGCCCCACCCCCACCCCCACAACCCTCTGAATGTCCACGCGACCATCCACACTAAGGCATCTGTGCCCCCAAAGAGATGCCAGGCTTCTCTCCGCCAAAGATGCCTTGCAGTTAACTCGACTTACTTGGCATATCAAGATAAAACCTAGCCTTTTCCATTTGCAAGCGGAGGTAAAAGGAGAAGGGCCTTAGGGAACATGGGACTGGCGGGGAGCGCTAGTTTCCAGGGTCCAGTTTCAGAGGTCTCTGGTATAAGATGATGGCTTATAGCTGAGTCAAGGGCAGCAGAGGCATCTGCCACTTGCTAGCTGTCAGACTCTGGGTAGACTAGTTAATATTTTTGACAACTGGTTTCCACATTCATGTGAAAAAAAAAAAAAAACCTAGTTGCCATTGAGTCAATTCTAACTCATAGCAACCCTACAGGACAGAGTAGAACTGCCCCATAGGGTTTACCAAGAAGCAGCCGGTGGACTCAAACTGCTGACCTTTTGGTTAGCAACTGTAGCTCTTAACCACTGCACCACCAGGGCTCCATACAGTCCATAGTAAGTTCCAAATAAATGATACAGTTATTGTCAGTATTAGTATTACTACTAGTACTACCAGTCACCATTGGCTAGATTCCAACTCATTATGACCTCATGTCTTTCAGAGTAGAACTGCGCATAGGGTTTTCAATGGCTGTGACCCATGCAGAAGGAGATCTGAGGTGCCTTTGGGTAGATCTGAATCACCAACCTTTCAGTCAGTAGCTGAACACGTAATCCTTTGTGCCACCAGGGATTCCACCACTAGTACTAAAACAAACCAACCCAAACCCATTGCCATCAAGTTGATTCCGACTCATAGGGTCCCTAGAGGACAGAGTAGAACTGCCTGATAGGGTTTCCAAGGAGCGCCTGGTGGATTTGAACTGCCGACATTTTGGTTAGTAGCCATAGCTCTTAACCACTACACCACCGGGGAAAATCAAAGATATTGCCTACTATTGCAGTTGTTTCTCTGAAATGCCACAATGTGGTAGGGATAAAGATAACAAGAATAGGAACCTCATGTCTCTCATATATTTGTGCTGATTTTGAAGTAATTGTTAGGTGCCGTCAGGTTGGTTCCGACTCATAGCAACCCTATGTACTATAGAATGAAACACTTCCCCGTCCTGCGCCATGCTAATAATCATTGTTATGCTTGAGTCTATTGTTGCAGCCACTGTGTCAGTCCATCTTATTGAGGGTCTACTTCTTTTTTGCTAGACCCTGTACTTGACCAAGCATGATGTCCTCCAGAGACTGATCCCTCCTGATAACATGTCCAAAGTATGTAAGATGTAGTCTCGCCATCCTTGTTTCTAAGGAGCACTCTGGTTGTACTTCTTCCAAGACACATTTGTTCGTTCTTTTGGCAGTCCATGGTGTATTCAATATCTTTCACCAACACCACAGTTCAAAGGCATCAATTCTTCTTCCATCTTCCTTATTCATTGTCCAGCTATCGCATGCATATGATGTGATTAAAAATACCTTGACTTGGGTCAGGCGCACCTTAGTCTTCAAGGTGACATTTTTGCTTTTCAGCACTTTAAAGAGATCTTTTGTAGCAGATTTGCCCAATGCAATGCGTCTTTTGATTTCTTGACTGCTGCTTCCATGGGTGTTAATTGTGGATCCAAATAAAATGAAATCCTTGACAACTTCAATCTTTTCTCGGTTTATCATGATGTTGTTTATTGGTCCAGTTGTGAGGATTTTTGTTTTCTTTATGCTGAGGTGTAACCCATACTGAAGGCTGTGGTCTTTGATCTTCATCAGTAAGTACTTCAAGTCCTCTTCACGTTCAGCAAGCAAGGTTGTGTTATCTGCGTAACGCAGGTTGTTAATTAGTCTTCCTCCAATCCTGATGTACCGCTCTTCTTCGTACAGTCCAGCTTCTCAGATTATTTGCTCAGCATACAGACTGAATAGGTATGGTGAAAGGATACAACCCTGACGCACACCTTTCCTGACTTTAAACCACACAGTATCCCCTTGTTCTGTTAAACAACTACCTCTTGGTCTATGTACAGGTTCCTCATGAGCACAATTAAGTGTTCTGGAATTCCCATTCTTCCCAATGTTATCTATAGTACGTTATGATCCACAGAGTCAAATGCCTTTGCACAGTCAATAAAACACAGGTAAACATCTTTCTGGTATTCTCTGTTTTTAGCCAGGAGCCATCTGACATTTGCAATGATATCCCTGGTTCCACGTCCTCTTCTGAATCTGGCCTGAATTTCTGGCAGTTCCCTGTCAATATACTGCTGCAGCTGCTTTTTAATGATCTTCAGCAAAATTTTACTTGTGTGTGATATAATGATACTGTTCAGTAATTTCCACATTCGGTTGGATCACCTTTCTTGGGAATAGGCATAAATATGGATCTCTTCCAGTTGGTTGGCCAGGTACCTGTCTTCCAAATTTCTTAGCATAGACAAGTGAGCATTTCCAGTGCTGCCTCCATTTGTTGAAATATCTCAATTGATATTCCATCAATTCCTGGAGCCTTGTTTTTTGCCAATGCCTTCAGTGCAGCTTGGATTTCTTCCTTCGGTACCATTGGTCCCTGATCGTATGCTACCTCTTGAAATGGTTGAATGTTGACAAATTCTTTTTGGTATAATGACTCTGTGTATTCCTTCCATTTTCTTTTTATACTTCCTGGATCGTTTAATATTTTCCCCATAGAATCCTTCACTATTGCAACTTGAGGCTTGAATTTTTTCTTCAGTTCTTTCAGCTTGAGAAATGTTGAGCGTGTTATTCCCCTTTGGTTTTCTATCTCCAGCTCTTTTCACATGTCATTATAATACTTTGTCTTCTCAAGCTGCCCTTTGAAATCTTCTGTTCAGTTCTTTTACTTCATCATTTCCAATTTTCCTGGATTCATACTTTGTACTTTCTACGTTCCAATTATTAATGGATGTTTGCAGCTGTTTCCTCTCATTTTGAGTCATGCCACATCAGCAAATGCAGGTCCTGAAAGCTTAACTCCATCCATGTCCTTAAGGTCGACTCTACTTTGAGGAGGCAGCTCTTCCCCACTTGTCTTTTGAGTGCCTTTCAATCTGAGGAGCTCATCTTTTGGCACTATATCAGACAATGTTCCGCTGGTATTCATAAGGTTTTCACTGGCTAATTCTTTTCAGAAGTAGACTGCCGGGTCCTTCTTCCTAGTCTGTTTTAGTCTGGAAGCTCAGCTGAAACCTGTCCACCATAAGTAACCCTGCTGGTATCTGAATACCGGTGGCATATCTTCCAGCATCACAACAACACACAAGACCCCACAGTATGACAAACTGACAGACACGTGAGGGGAAGTAATCATAAACAGTATGAAGTAGTGATTTCCATACAGTGATTCTACACTTGGCTGCACATTAGAATCACCCGAGAGCCTTAAAAAATCCAGATGCCCAGGCTATGCCCTATACCAGTTGTCAGAATCCCTGGGAGTGGAACCCAGGCATCAGTATTTTTAAAAAGTGATTCTAATGTGTAGCCAAGTATGAGAACCGTAATTCTCATGGCTGCCTTGGAGCTTCTAAAGCTGTCTATTTATACCTCTATTATCATACCTATCCCCTTCTAGGTACTGACTTTTAAGTGTCCTCCAATGAATGCCTGCACCCCATGGGATTGCTCAAGAACAGGGACCATGATTTATTCATCTTTGTAATTCCAGTACCAATGATGTGTAATGATAGTAATGACGTTGGTAGCCAACTTTTGTGGAGCACTAACGCTGTGTGCCTGGCATTGGGCTAAGCTCTTTATAGATATTCTGTCATTTAATTCTCACAACTATCTATGAGGTAAAATGTTGTTATCCTCATTTTACACCTGAGGAAATGGAAGCACTGGCAGGTGAAGAAACGTGCTCACTGATACGCAGATAGTCTGACTCCAGAACCTGTACTATTTTCCATTAAGTTATAGAAACCTTTGTATCACAGCATGGGCTTAGAGTAGGCATTTACCAACAAAAATACCAGCTGCAGCAGTAGCATTATGTATGATTCATTGAGAGCTCCTTCTGTACTGTGAATTGTGTTGATCCTTTTACCCTACTTTATTCAAGTCTCACTTTAAAAAAAAAAACAAACTGTGAAGCAGGTGCTATTATTATTCCCATTTATATATAGGAAATTGAAGCTTAGTAAGAGGTTAAATAACTTTTCAAATATGGCCATTCAGAGTGAGTTACAGATTTAAACTCAAATGTTTGATTTCTGGCTCTTAATTTCTAAACAATGCAGTCTTTATTAATTTACCAATGGATGAATGAAAGAACGAATGAATGAACGATAGTCTTTCCTCATCCTTGTCTTCTTTATAAACATTCTCAACAAGCATCCCTAGTTTATAAGAAGCTTAACTCCTCTTGTAGGTTAAAGGAGGAAAACATAGCAGTGAACTAGATCTCTTGTGGAGAGGAGGAAGGGAAATAAACATGAAGGAAATGAGTCTCTGAAAATTCCCAACGATTTGGAGCTGAAGCCAAGTTGTTAGTTTGCAAATGAAAGCACTGTCTCCACTTTTCACCACTCAGTTTCATGCCTTTAAAATTCAGACAGGAGGCTTAACATCTGCTATGTGCATTGGAAAATCAAGAGGGCTGCAAACACTAAACACAAGATGTACTGGATGTTTTCAAATGTTTCTGGTTACTAGGCAACAGGCTTCCTGCTTTCCAGGCACCCTGGCTAAGTCACCTGGGCTTTGCTTTGAGGAAGTCTTGCATTAAACTTCTAGCCAGACACTGTGACAAATGAAGTATTGAAACAGAACCACAGAAGAGGGTATTTGATTTTATATACTTTTGTGAGCTTTGTGACTGGCAACAGTCTCTGTCAGTACTGTCAATAGCAAAAGACAGGTCGACACAATGTGTTTTTTTAAAATCCTCATTTTCCTATACAGTAAGATTCCCTAACTCAAACATTGGAGAGAGCACCTTTGAAGTAGTAAAAAGCATAAATTACAGAATATTTTGAAGGATAGAATTGTGTTCATTCAGTTAAGTTCCGTGTCTTCAAATGGACTAACAGAATTGTCAAGCAGAAATTCTATTTTAGTGGAAGTTGAGAATTTTTTTTTTAATTAACACATTGACTCACTAGCTTAAGCAATTCTGGTATTTGCTTACCTGGCAATTACACCATTTGTGTGGAAACGGTGCTTCTAAAGTGCTTGAAAATAATTTGTTCTCTCAGGTGAATGGAAAATCTCCTCAAGATTTTATTTGTACTGTTCATTTAAGCAATTCCATATGCATCTTGTTTCATCTCCATACAATTCTAGAAAGAAAATATTTTCATCATTTTTACAGATGAAGCAACTGAGATTGTGTAGATAAGATCCCTGTCTGGAATCATAGATGGGTGCCACAGACTTTCAGAGGAATCCAGGAAAAAAGCAATTATTACCCAGCCTATCTCTCTGGAGGCCCTGGAAATGTGTACTTGCCTTCCTTGAACCCTAAAGCCTGACCCAGTGCCTGAACCAGCCACGGTGGCCCCTATCTGTACCTCTCCCTTCCCCTATTTGAGTCCCCACTTAAACCTGGCAGGTGGTCTCTGGGAGCCTGATGAATATCAATTAAAAGAAAAATACCACAGATAGGAAGAATCATAGGTGTTCACATTAACTATATGGCACGCTCAAGCCATAGGAGTCAAGCAATGCCCCAGCTCAGCTCGATTCACAGATCTAGGCTGTCATAGAACCCCAAATTACAATCACTCTGAACTTCCCTCTGGTTTTCTCCTTTCCCCATCTCAATCCCTTAACCACTCTCATCCATATTATGGGAGAGGGTGCAGGCCCTCAGAAACTTTGGAGGAACCTCATCAGGAAGACACAACCTCAATAATTCTAAACTCTAGATTTGTGTGCAGGCTACAGGAAAGCAGACTTTGGTTCTCTTTTCCCACCTGTACCCTTGCTCATAAAGGACTATAACTAGGCCCAAGGCCTGGAGGCAAAGCAAGGTCGTTTTCTGAGGGTCCCTAATGCAATTCAGTATGGGTTATACCTGGATGTGAAGAAAACAAAAATCTTCATAACTGGACTGAGAAAACAACATCATGATAAATGAGTAAGAAATTGAAGTTGTCCAGGATTTTATTCTACTCGGAACAACAATCAATGTCCATGCAAGCAGCAGTCAAGAAATCAAGCGACATATTGCAGTGGGCAAATCTCCTGCAAAAGACCTCTTTAAAGACTTAAAAAGCAATGATGTCACTTTAATGACTAAGGTGCATCTCACCCAAGCCTTGGTCTTTAGAGTTGCCTCATATGAACGTGAAAGCTGGACAATGAATAAGGAAGACAGAAAAAAACATTTGATATATTTGAATTGTGGTGTTGGTGAAGAGTATTGAATATACCATGGACTGCCAGAAGAAGGAACAAATCAGTCTTAGAAGAAATACAATCAAAATGCTTGGTGAAACTTCAATTAGCTAACTTTGGACATGTCATCAAGAAAGACCAGTTGCTAGAAAAGGACATCATGGTTGGTAAAGTAGAGGGTCAATAAAACAAGGAAAATCCTGAATGAGATAGACTGACACAGTAGATGAAACAATTGACTCAAACTTACCAACTGATCACAAAGATGGTGCAGGAAGGGATTCTGATATATATAAGGTTGCCCTGATTGGAGCCTACTTGAGGGCAACTAATGAAAACTGAAGCAATTAGATATGGTGGGGATGTGGTGGGGATGGGTAGAGAGGAAGGCAACAAAGGAAAGCCATTATGCAGATGAAAGCCATTCAAAACATTCAAATTCTCCTTAATACTGAATGGGATAAAGAGCCAAGTTTGAAAGTTTTCTGTCTCCCCAGAATCCCCCTGTTAATTTTAATATTAGACCTCCTTATAGCTATTAAGGAGCCCTGGTGGTGCAGTGGTTAAGTGTTCAGCGGCTAACCAAAATGTCAGCACTTCAAATCTACCAGCCGTTCCTTGGAAACCCTATGGGGTTTACAGACGAGACCACTGAATCTAAGAAAGGTGAGAAAATGGCACTTGCCACTAATGAACCAAAATTCAAACCCAGGTCTTCCAGAGTACAAACATTACTCCACCATGCCATACTGCCTCTACAACTGGAAGGTGTATAATTTAATTCTGAGGATTAAATATCATAATGTAAGTAAAACCCTTAATATTGTTTCTGGCATTTAGTCTGAAACATTATTTTCATTTTCCATCCTGCAGAGAGAGAACCTAACTAATGTTGAGCTCCCAAAACACCTACCATAGCCCAGACCCCTTGGTACAGTCATGGACGGTCTTCCTGACCTTGTCCTGCCTCCCCCCTCAGGACAGATGCTGTCATTCCTCATAGGACAAGGAAGCCCAGTATATGGGCTCCAGAAGATATTCTCCTAGTTCAGAGAAGCTCAGAGGAGGTCCACACTCCAGCAGCCTCTCCAGATTCCAAGTCCACAAAGACCATCCCTGTCCTCCCACTAGATATGGTGCCTCCAAAGTGCTAGAATTCATTCATAGAGCAGGACTATTAAGGAAGTTTCTCTGTTTCCCTAAACTTTAAACTTTAATATTTATCAGAATCCCCTGGAAAGTTATTAAATACACACCCCTAGGCCTAAACCCCTAAAGATTCTATTTTGGTAAACGGGGTTGTGGGGGAGGGGATCCAAGAATACCCACATTTTATGGAGCCGTCCATGGACTTCTTATGCGCATTGTTGGAAGGCTACAGAATAAGAACCAGCTTTAGAACTAGCTTCACTTGGGCTGTGAGGGCTCTCTCAGCCAGCAAAGCCCCTTCCTCCAGGAAGCCAAGTTCCAGATACGTCCCTGACGACCCCAAAGAGCCAGAGAGGGCTGAGTCCTCAGAATAAGCCAGAAATTCCACTTAAAGTCAGGAACAGGTCAAGTGTCACTTTCATAGTCATCTTGGACCAGTCAGAAGAAACAGATTTGAAATAATACTTTATTCAATACTCATCATTTACTGAGAATTTTCTATGTGCCAGTCTTGATTTAGTGGAGAAAACATTGGCTTTGGAATATCTCATTAGATGACCTCCTTTCAAATCATGTTATGTTTCCTTGGGCAAATTATTTAAATTCTTTGAACCTTCAATTCCACATCTGTAAAATGGGAAGAATATCTAGCTTACAGTGTTGTTGTGAGGGCTAAATAAGATAAATTGTTTGGTCTATTGTGATATGCAGCAAACATTGGTTCCCTCAGTTCCACCCTCTCTCCATTAGACAAAATTCTTGCTCATGCCACTGTGACTAGAGTTTTCAGGTATGTTAGCGTTTCTTACTTTGATGTTCTTAGTGTAATCCTTCTATCATGCTAACTAAGTTTTAAAATGTCCCCACTATAGCATCCCTGGTCAGCAGTTCGAATCCACCAGGCGCTCCTTGAAAACTCTATAGGCCAGTTCTACTCTGTCTTGTAGGGTCGCTGTGAGTCGGAATCGACTCAATGGCAGTGGGTTTGTTTTTTTTTTTGAATAGCATCCCTATTCAAACCGGGAAATTAACAATGTATCTGCTAGTTCCATGTCATCTTTCCCCACTAGAAAACAATGAGATTAACATATTAAATAATAGGCCTAAGCACCTGGATGCTATAATCGGAAGACATTGTATATCATGGGTGGAACTTGGGACTGATTAAAAATTTGCCTGTCATTTTGGAAACAAATCTCAAGAAACTCCGACTATTGCTCTGATGATAGTGTGTGCAGTCTAGCAGAAGGAGGCTGCAGTGATGTGGAATACGTGCGGGTGTTATATTCATTCAACAAATACTTATTCATCATTTCCCAGGTGCCAGACACCGTGCAGAACAAGGCACACAAGGTCTTTGCTCTCAGAAACTTGGACCTAGTGAGAAAATGTTACTAATGAGAGCTGGCTTGCCTTTATTACATGCATGCTATACGCACTATTAAAGGTTTTAGATGCATGTGATTTTCAGAAGAGCCCCATAAACATTAGCTGCTTTTACTATCTCCACTTTACAGACGGGGAATCTAAAGCACAGAGAGGGTAAGTAACTTGCCCAAGGTCACATGCATAGTAGATACCAGATGACATGCAGACATGAAAGGATTCAGACAGACCCCAGGGATTTCTGCCTCAACCACTGTGCAGACTGCTTCTTCATATAATCTGGAGCTCTCAATGGCATTTTAAATTATTCAAGGAGAGTTTATATTCTTGTACAATCTTCAAAGAGCTTTTATATTTTACTCTATGAGCCTCATAATGCATCCGTGGATTGGGAAGAGCAAGTGTTAAAAATCACCATTTTAGAAGCTAAAATTAAATAGAAAAGTTAAACGACTGGAAAGATCACAGCTGTAGACTATGAGGGAGAGGTCACAAGAACTCAGACTTTTGATATTTTTTTGTCTTTAGTATGCCTTTTACTATAGACATGGACATTTGGTTTGAGAAAAAGGGAAGAGGTTGTTCACATTTGAACTGAGCTGGATGATTTTAAACAATGCTCAGTCTCCTTATTGTCAGATCAGGATAAAACTGCAGCCTTGGGATAGTTATTGTCAGGACTGAATTAGACGAAGCAGATATATGATTGCCATGCAATGATCACTCCGTGAATGTTCGAGCCTCTTAATCTTGTGGTTATCAATTTATATTTTTATCCTTTCACATTGGACATGGGCAAATACTCAGAGATACTGTATTTTATTACCTGGGAAATTTCTTAAATCAAATTGCTGTTGATTACAATACAAAACCAGCTCTGTGAGATTGGTGCACATGAATGTCTAACGGACATACAAAATTATAAAATAACATTGTAGCCAAATATTTAGAAACCAAAACTCAGGGGTAAATTGACTTGTCCAAAGTTCCATCCAGTTGAGGGCAACAGACTTGAGAGTAGACCCCTGTATGGCCCCCAGTCTGCATGACTGCTGCTACATCACATGAATTCCCCCCAAGGCTCTCAGAGTGCCCTACAATGCTGACCGAGAAGCCAGGCTCTGAGCCCACCTTTGTGAAAATCTGCCGTTAAGTGGGCTCCCATTGGTATGATTTAATGGAAGGAGCTCCCACTGTTATAAAACTTTCAGCCCTCAGACAAACCTATATCCAACCCCAAACCCACTGCCATCGAGTTGCTTCTGACGTATAGCAACCCCATAGGATCTCCAAGGCTGCAAATCTTTACAGAAGCAGACTGCCACACCTTTCTCCCATGGAAACCTATATAGAGGGTGCCAAGTAACGGTACCCTCAGAATGCACATATCCCTCATCAGTAACCTGTAGGAGAAACATTCTGTGTTGTCTTATTATAGTCTGCCCTTTTTTTTCCCAAAAAGAAAAATAGAAATTCCGCTCCAACATGAAAATCTTATAATTACCTTGCTAAATTCTCAAGGTATCCATACATTTTTCTGTTATCCATGAGAAATGGAAACCTTCAGAAAAATAACTACTGGCTAGAAAAACTTGGTATTAGTTTTCTAATAAAAAGGTCCCTGGATGTGCTTAAATTGCATGTCACTTCCTTCAGTAACACACACACACCACACACATAGGAAGTATAAAATACCAGATTTGACTTTTCTTCTTCACACTTTTAGACTTACCATGTATTTCATTTCAATATTCATTCATTTATTCATTCAGCAAATATTCCTTGAGATCTACAGTGTATTAGGTCCTATGCTAAACAAAAACTACAGTTATCACTCTGGAGGAATTCACTGGGAAGACAGACCCCTTAAACAGTTATATTACAAGTTTTTCTCAACTCTAGATCATGGACGTAGTATATTGGGGGCAGTGAAGGAGCAGCTAGCTCTTCCCTAGGCAATAAGAAAACACTTCCAGAGAAAGTGACTTTGAACTAGATCTTGCAGAACCAGTGGGAATCTGGTTAAGTGAAAACTAGAAAGGGCTCTTGGGACGAGAGAAGAGCACGTGTAAGGATGCAGACACACGAAAAATCATGATGTGGTTAGAGAACGACAAGAAGGAGCAGTAGGCAGAACTGGGTGAGCCAAGTTTGGAAAGGTAAGTTGTACTCATATTAAGAAGAGAATTTTGGTCAATGAAGGAGCGCTCTTTTTAACCTGTATGTAGGTGGGCCGTTTTGCTCCAGTGGAGACTTTTAAGCAGGAATTATCCGATTCAGGTTTATTTGAGTAACAGCTAGCATTTAGCAAAGCTTTTGCACTTGAGGCTAGCCCCCTCTCTCTTTGAGAGTTTGAGGAGATTGGCCGTGGGAATCACAGTTGAATCAGAGTTCTATCTGGAAAAAAATTGCATTTGCAGCTTTCTGAGGCTCTTCATCCCTGCTTCTGACATTCTACCTTGGCATTGCGATAGCACTGAAGAGAAAAAAAAAAATTCAACCACTTTGTTCATTTTGGAGGTAAATTACAGAGAGATTTTGAAGATTCCAGCCTACTTTTTAGTTTGAGGATTTAAAAGAGAGAGAGAATGAAAGAGTTTGGGGCTGATCTGAATAACGGCTATGTTCCCCAGAGCGTTGTGCTTTGGTAAGCAATGCTGGCTGATTATTGCCTCATGCTTTTCTGAAACAGCTGCCTGTCTCCTTTTAGAGCTCTATTCTAGGGGGATTGCAAGAGTCACAGAAGAGAATTTAACTCATACACACTCGGCTCATTTGGCTAGAAGAGATATGAAAGAGCAGTGGTACAATTTTGCTTGTTTGTTTTTTTGTTCAGTTCAGAAAGTTGATGGTTGTTTCCAGTATGTAATGACAGTTTCTTTCTGTGGATTCAGATGGATCTCTTGTGTGAGCCGTTCCTCTAAAGTCCACCTTGTCAATGTTTTGATGTATGTCTGCATGTGTCTTTGAGCTAGGATTCTGTATTTATTTCAAAGAGGGACAAATTAACCCATTGCCGTCAAGTAGATTCCAACTCTTAGCAACCCTATAGGACAGAGTAGAACTGCCCCATAGGGTTTCCAAAGCTGTAATTTTTATGGAAGCAGACTGGTAGCTTTGAATCGCCAATGTTTCGGTTAGCAGCTGAATAATTAACCACTGTGCCACCAGGGCTCCTAGGGACAAATTAACTTGTTGCCGTCTAGTCAATTCCAACTCACAGTGACCCTATGGAACAGAATAGGACTGCCCCATAGGGTTTCCAGCTAAAAGAAGTTAGGGCTGTTTTTCTGTTTTCTGGGTCCTTCTATGAGTCTGGTTAACTATCTTGAAACTACACCCTTCTACTATGATCGGATTTATTGTCATACTCAATCAGAAACTTCCTTTTACTTGTTTAGTGATTAAATAATCACTACATGCACTTGGCATTTTTAGGTACTATGTGGTATTTAATCAATAGAGTTTTGTCTCCTACCCATCACCAGTTTTAATCACATGATTTAACAAAGGGCCCTTGGCTTAGGGAGTTTCCCTTTCATGGTAGGATAACAATCAAACAGGACTGATCAGGAGACTAGAACCCTCCCTTGGTGGACAGTGGTCGATTTTTCTGGAAGGAAGTCAGAGGCCTGCACTTGTCCCATGGCCCTGATTCTGGAGCTGTCTGTCCTCACAATCAGTTGTTTCCAACTGAATATGTACATCCCTTCTGCCAAAGTTTTTAATCCAACTGATTCCCAATGGTGCTCCCAAATTGCTGTGGATTGCTCATTCCCAAGGGCAAAGCCAAGTGTCCTGCAGTTTAATTTCACATGCTTCGGCAGTGATCTCAGCTCCCCTTCCATATTTGATATTTCTGGCATTTCTGAATGCCTGGATAATAATAATAGTAATAGTATCAGATATTATTCAGTGCTTATTATATATCGAGGATATACTAAACATTCACATTATCACATTTGTCTCCCTCACAACAACCTTATGAGCTAAATACTATTATTCTCCCCATTTCATTGGTGAAAAAACAGATTCTTAGAAAGGAATTTACTGGTGGCCAGACAGCCAGTAAGAGACAGAGCTGGAATTAGAACTTAAATTTCTTAATACCACAGTCCTTATTCTTCAGCCCTTGGGAGCCACTAGGGCAGAGATTTTCCACAGCCCTTGCACATTAGGTGCTGCAGGGAGTTCCAGAGCCCCCAGGGCAGAGACTGAAGAGCTCCCAGGGACCACCCCCTCAATCTCCCAGGATATGGCTTACTTAGGGAAAGGCTCTCCTACTCACAGATAGCACAGTCTTTCTCTTAGCGTTACTTAAAAAAAAAAAAAAACTTTTTCTGAAATAAGTTAAATGATCAACTTGTCAGGCTCATGTTGGTGTCTTATGTTTAAGCAAATTTCAGTAACTTAAAAAGAAATGATGAGCTATTCAAGTTCCAACATGTCTAACCTGAAAAAACATATATGCCATCTTAAAGATGTGTTCAGATATAAATGGAAAAACAAAGAGAAGAGAAATAATGTGTTTCTAATAGGATTTTTATCCTTTCATCTAGTCTGACCTGGGCTTAAAACTGTCTACTTGCTCCCAAGACATGGGCATCCAGCAACACTGTGTTCACAAACAGGTGTTTCTCACCTCCTCAGATTCCACCCAGGGCTTCTCACTTATGTCTTGGGTCCTGTGATGGTTAAGATTGTGTGTCAGCTTGACTGGGTCATGATTCTCAGTGGTTTGACAGTTATTATGTAGTTTGGCAGCTGTGTAATGATGTCATTGCCTCCATGATGAGATCTGATATAGTGTGATCACCTCCGTGATGAGATCTGCTGTGAGCAGCCAATCAGTTGAAAGGGCATTTCCTTGGGGGTGTGGCCTGCATCCAATATAGGTGAACTTTCTGGCTGGGCTCACTGGTCTTTGCTAGCTCTGGATCCTGCAGCTAGCTCCTGTTCATCTGACCACCAGTTGGCGCTTGAGCTAGTAGCTTACCTGCTGTCTTATCTACCAGTCTTGGGATTCATCAGCCTCTGCAGCCTGTAAGCCAGAGGCCTGCTGTCTGACCTTTCGATCTTGGGTTCGCCAGCCCCTGTGGCTACGTGAGTCAGGAGAAGCCTCCAGCCTGACCCACAGACTTGGGACTTGCCAGCCTCTACAACTGTATAAATACAACTATATTTTATAGTATATATATAGCCTACACTGGTTTTATTTCTCTAAAGAACTCAGCCTAAGACAGGTCTCTTGCCTCATCATGCTTCTCTCAGACTCGTGTTGGTTTCCTTCCTTGGCTATAACTTGCCATTGTTCCAGAATGATATTTGCTCCCAGATCCTCCAGATAATGATGGAAGCCAGTACAGCCTCAGTATAAGGACCCTGCCAAAATACTAGCCCCCAGACTCCAGTTCCCTTGAAGTTTGCTTCGACTCCCCCAAAGAGAATTGGACAATTGGAGTTAAAAGTCCTTTCTGCTCACATCATGCACAATAATGGGCTTCCTTGCCTGGAAGATAAGATAGCTTCAGGGAGCCATCTTCTCAACAAATACTATAATCCCTTATGTGGCTCTTGAGAGTTTGTAAAGTCAGCATTATCAACTTATTTCAGCAAGCATTTCTTGAACACCTACTATATGCCAACTGCTCTTCTAGACCAAGAGATACAAAGGTGAATAACACAGCGTTGGGAGAACTCAGGGAGCAGATGGACAAAGCAGGTTATTGATGAGAACTTACTTGGGGAGGAAAAGGATGCAAACATTTGTTGGCTCTAACATCATTAGTTATAAAAGAGGCAACTTCATCTTTGGTGACTCCTGATAATCTGAGGTGAGGCCACCATTCTCAAACTCTCACTCTTCTTCTAGAGACTTTAGCTATGTAGCCTCATCACTGTCACCGTGTCTCTGTCACCAATAAATGGACATGTCTTATCCCTTTTGTAAATAAATTTCAGCTTATACCTCTTTCCTTCTAGAATAATCTTTATTGTTTCTTATTTGCTGCCCTTTCAACAGCAATCTCTGGTCTCACCCTATGAAAGCCACTTTGCATTTCTTCTTCCAGATGAGAACAATCCCTGGCAAATCATAACTAATGTACCCAGGATATAATATCGTCTAGTTGCTTTGTCTCTGAGAAAGTTTATTTTCTTATCATTTTTTATCAGGTAGGTGTTGTCAGTTGCACTGTTCTGTGTTGAGGTAAAAAGATCTTACCAAGTATCTGAGATTTTGCGAAGAAAAGAAATATCTATATATATGTATATACATATATACCCATTGCTGTCGAGTCAATTCCAATTCATAGGTACCTTATGCGACAGAGTAGAACTGCCCCATAGGGTTTCCAAAGAGCAGCTGGCTGGTGGATTCAAACTGCCGACTTTTTGGTTAGCAGCCATAGCTCTTAACCACTGTGTCACCAGGGCTCCATATATGTATATACATATACATATAGATAGATTTCTCCCCTCTAGGGAAGCAAACTTCCCTCTCAGAAGTTAGATAGGCCTATTACATCAGGAATATTTCCATATCTGTTTCCTGACCCTGGAAATCTGACACAAGTCATTTACTCTTTCTGTGATAATTGAAATTTCTAGATGTGAGATCAAAACGGATATAGGATTGGGTGAGTTCTAAGTTGGAATACAGTGAGGCCACATAGCTAGTTGAGACAGAGCTGGGACTCAGAATAAGTCACGGGTTCTTTCCACTGTCCCATGCTACCTCAGAAAGCCTCATCATGAAGCACTTCAGCATACTTTAAGCTGATTTTCTTTCGTTTGTATTATTTAGGCATTTTCCTGGCCTAACAAAACATATAGGTCCTACCAACATCATTTTTTTTTTCCTAGTTACTGTCAAGTTGATTCTGACTCATGACAACCCCATGTGTGTCAGGGTAGAACTGTGCTTCGTAGGGTTTTCAATGGCTGATTTTTCGGAAGTAGAAGTAGGCCTTTCTTCCAAAGTGCCTCTGGGTGGACTTGAGCTGCCAACATTTTTGTTAGCAGTTGAGCGTGTTAAACATTTGCAGTATCCAGGGACTCCACCAACGTCATAGGGGTACAAATCTTTGGTCTCTTTCTAAGCATGTAGTCGTAATTTGGGGGCCTCAAGTCTTATGAGATGTACCCTATCACGAAGGCAGCCAGGCCTCCAAGTGGTGGTAGGATGCGGCTCAACTCAAGCTGTGGACATCAGAGGCAGGACCAGATCCCTAAAGTGACTGGCTCTCTCAGCCTCTAGCCTACCCCTATGCTTTTTTCCTAAGCATCACTGCACTAAGTTGGGTCATAATCAGTTCTCTCTGGATTAGGGCTGTTTATGGAACACAGTGCCCTGGAGCTTAGCCCAGCTTCTTGCATTTTTAACCCTTACTTCATTCCTTTCCTTCTGATTACTGACAGCCAACACTATTTCTCCTTTCAGCATGTCAAATCCTGTTCTGGGGAGGCTAGCATTGGTCCATGCAGGCCAAGGTCATGGGCTTTCCTCTCACCAGAGTCTTTCAACCCCAGGTTAAAAGTGGCAGGTCTTTGAGTATTTCTGGAGGTCCCACTTCAAGATCCTTCTCTTCAGAGTGTGGCAATGCCATATTTGATCAGTGAACAAATAAGAAGGACCTTGCTTTATTACCTCTAGGTGACCCATGCTGAGCCTCTTAACTACTTCAGAAGCAGTCAACCTTCCTATCAGACGACAGTGGGCAGTACTTGGCTTCACTCTCATTCTCCAAATCTGATTTATTTTTCTTTTTGACTTCTTTGCTTCCAAAACTTGTTTGCCTCCAGTGATTTGGGAATGCTTATGATTTTCAAGTGGAACAAGTTTCTCTTCATTTTTATGTTTTCTCCTGTTCAACATTAAAGACATCATTGTAAACTAGCAACATAGAGGAGGGTTTGTTAAGTTTCTACATCTTTAGTTCTATGAATTTTAACACATGTATGTATTAATGTAGCCACCACCACAATCACGATATAGAAGCATTCCCTCATGCCCCAAAATTCCCTACTGCCACACTTTTGTACTCAAACTCTCCCTCACCTTGAGCCTTTGGCAGCAACTTGATCTGATCTTTGTCCCTATAGTTCTGCCTTTTCCAGAATGATGTATAAAAGCTATCATGTTGTGTTGTTGTTAGACGTCACCCAGTCAGTTCTGACTCATAGCAATCCCATTCACAGCAGAACGAAACACTGCTTGGGCCTGGGCCATCCTCACCATCGTTGCTGTTTGAGCCCATTGTTGTAGCCACTGTGTCAGGGCAGCTCTTTAAGGGTCTTTCTCTTTTTTGCTGACCCTCTGCTTTAACAAGCATGGTCCCTCCTCATTTCTAAGGAGCATTCTGGCTGTACTGCTTCCAAGCAATCATACAATGTGTAATATTTTAAGTCGGACTTATTTCAATTAGAATAATGCATTTGAGATTCACTCATGTTATCGTATGTATGGTTTGTTCCTTTTTACTCCTGAGTAGTATTCCATGACATGGATGTATGATTATTGATTGTTGTTTATTCATTCATCTATTGATGTATATTGGGTATTTTCCAGCTTGTGGGTATTATAAATACTGCTATAAACATTCATGTATAGGATTTTTGTGAACATAAGTTTCCCTTTCTCTGGAATAAATGACCAGAGAAAAATTGCTGGGTCATGTAGTAAGTGTATGTTTAACTTATAAGAAAATGCCAAGCTGTGGAAAAGAGGGGTTGTACCATTTTGTATTCCCATCAGCCATGTATGAGAGCTCCTGTTGTTCTGTATCCTTTGGAGCACTTGGTATTCATTGTCAGTGTTTCTTATTTTAGTAATTTTAATAGCTAGGTAGTGGTATCTCATCTTGGTTTTAATTTGAATTTCCTTAATGGCTAACTATGTTGAATATATTTTAAAGTACTATTTGCCATCTTTATATCTACTTTGGTGAATTATCTGTTCAAGTCTTTTGCCCATTTTGAAAGTTGAGTTGTTTGTTTTTTTTTACTGTTGAATTCTGAGAGTTCTTTATATACCCTGGATACAAATTCTTTGTCAGGTATGGGATTTGCAAATATTTTCTCCTAGACTGTAGCTTGCATTTTCATTATCTTAACAAAGTCTTTTGAAGAATAAAAATACTTAATTTTGATGAAGTACAATTCGTCTAAGAATGCTTTGCTTAATTCCAAGTGACAAAGATTTTTTTTTCTAAAATTTTTATACTTGTATGTTGTATATTTAGATCTATGACCCACTTTGAGTTCATTTTTGTATTAGGAGCAGGGTTTTAGTTGAGGTTCTTCTTTTTTTTTTTTTGCATATGTATGACTAATTGTTTCAACACATTTGTTGAAAAGATTATCCTTTCTTCATTAAATTGCCTTTGCACCTTTGTAAAAATTCAGATGACTACTCTTTATGGATCCATTTTTGGACTCTCTATTTAGTCTGGACCTTTTATAAAGTCCAGATATGTGTGTCTATTGCTTTACAATACCACACTGTCTTGATTACAGTGGCTTTATAGTAAGACTTAAAATTAAATAGTATAATTCCTCTAACTTTGTTTTTCATTTGCAAAATTGTTTTGGCTATTGGGGCCCCGGTGGCAAAGTGGTTAAGAGCTTGGCTGCTAACCAAAAAGTCAGCAGTTCAAATTCACCAGTCGCTCCTTGGAAACCCTATGGGGCAGTTCTACTCTGCCCTGTAGGGTCACTATGAGTTGGAATCAACTGGACAGCAACGGGGTAATTCTAGTTCCTTTGCCTGTCCACATAAAATTTAGAATCAGTTTGTCTAGATCTTGAAAAAGTCTTGCTGGGATTTTGATTGGAATTGCATTAAATCTATGAATCAATTTGATGAGAACTGGCATCTTTACTATATTGAGTCTTCAAATTCATGAACACAATATACCTCTCCATTTACTGCATTCTTTGATTTCTTTCAGCAGCATTTTGTTGTTTTCAGTATACAGATTAGGTACTTGTTGTGTAGAATATTTACATAAGCATTTCAAGCTTTTTTGGAGTTATTATAAATAAACCAAACCCACGGCCATTGAGTCGATTACGACTCATAGCAACCTTATAAATAGTGATTTTTAAACTTTAGTTTTCCTTTGTACATTACTAGCTTATAGAAATATGATTAGTTTTTGTGTATTGACTGACTTATCCTACAACCTTGCTAAACTCACTCATTAGTTCTAAGAGTTTTGTGTGTGTGTGTATGTATGTGTGTGTGTGTGTGTGTGTGTGTGTTTTAAGATTCTTTGGGATTTTCTATATAAACAATCCAGTTATCTGTGAATATGGACCAAGGAGAGTTTTATCTCTTCCTTTTCAATATATATGCCTTTTATTTCTTTTTCGTGCCTTATGGCTAGGATTTCCAGTACTATGTTTAATAGGAATGGTAAGAGTAGATGTTCCTTGTGAGATTGAGAAGTTTCCTTTTATTCTTAGTTCACTGGGAGGATCTATCATGAGTGTATGTGGAATTTTTCAAATTTTTATATGCATCAGTTGACATGAACTTCTTTTTTCTTGTTTAGACTTGTTAATATATTACAGTGATTTATTTTAATTAACATTAAGCCATTCTTATATCCCTGGGTAAACACCACTTGATTGTGGTGTACTACTGTTTTTATATATTACTGGATTTAATTTGCTATTATTTTCTTGAAGGATTTTTCATCTATGTCCATGAGAGATATTGGTCAGTAGTTTTCTCTTTTGTACTGTCTTCATCTGGTCTTGGTATCAGGTAATGATGTCCTCATAAAATGAGTTGATAAATGTTCCTTCCTTCAAATTTCTGAAAGATTGTGTAAACTTAGTGTTATCTCTTCTTTAACTGTTTGGTAGAATTTGTCAGTGAAATCATCTGGGCCTGGACAGTTCTTTTTAGAAGGTTTTTAGGTATGAATTTAATTTATTTAATAGTTACAACACTATTTGGGTTATCTGTTTCACTTTGGATAAGTTTTGTCAGTCTTTGGATGTCAAGTTTATTTACAGGAAATTATTTGTATTCTTTTAATGTCTGTGGGGTCTGTGCTAACATAGCTTTGTGTCTTCTCTTTTTTTCCAGTACCACTAGAAATTCATCAATTTTATTTATATTCTCAAAGAACCAGCTTTTAGTTTCATTGACTTTCTCAACTGCTTTCCTGTTTTCATTTTCATTGATTTCTGTTCTTATTTTTATTATTCCCTTTCTTCTGCTTGCTTTGGATTTATTTTGCTCCTCCTTTTTAGCTTCCTAAGGTAAAAGCACATATTATTAATTTGAGACTTCTTTCCTAATAAAAGCATTTAATTATATAAATTTCTCTCTAAGCGCTGCTTTAACTGCATCCCACAAAGTTTGAAGTGTTATATTTTCTTTTTTTTTAGTTCAAGATAATTTTTAATAACCCTGAGAGTTTTTATTTGACCCATGGATTATTTATTGTTTCACTTACAAGTAAGTGTTTAGAGATTTTTCTGATATCTTTCTAGTATTTTTTTCTTGTTTAATTTTATTATGGTCAAAAAATATACTTTGCATGATTTCAGTTTTTTTCTATTTGTTAAGGTTTTTTTTTTTGGCCTAGAATATGATCTATATTGCTGAATGTCCCATGTGCACTTAAAAAAGAACACTTGATGTATTATTGGGTGAAATGTTCTATAAAGGTCAATTAGATCAAGTTAGTTGATAATGTTTATTTACATCTCCTATGTACTTATCCATTTCTGAGAGAGAAGTGTAAAAACTGTAATTGTGTATTTGTCTATTTATCCTTTCAGATATTTCAGTTTTTGCTAGGTTTCAGTTTTTGAAACTTTGTTGCTAGGTTCATACACATTTAATATCGTTATTTCTTCTTAATGAATTGACCCTTTTATCATGATGTAATGTACCACTTTTTATACCTAGTGACCTAATTTTCTCAGATGTCTACTTTGTCAGATGGTAATATAGCCACCCCAGCTTTCTTTTGATTAGTGTTCAAATTATATATCATTTCTCACCCTTTTATTACCTATATCTACCTATATAATTTTCTGTGAAGTGGGTTTCAGTAGACAGCATACAGTTGGTTCCTGTTTTCAATCCATTCTGATAATCACCATCTTTTAATCAGTGTGTTTAGGCCATTTGCATTTAATTTATTATTGTGGAATATATTATTGTGGATTTTGTTCTACCATTTTATTACTAGTTTTCTACCTGTTCTATTTCTTATTCCTCTGTTTTCCCTTTACTGACTCCTTTTGAGTTATTTGAACATTTTCTAGTATTTAATTTTGATTTATCTAATGTGTTTTTTACTATCTCTCATTGTATATTTTTTACTGCTCTTCTAGGGATTACAATATATATACATCTCATAGCCTACTATGAAAATTTAGAAACAATATTTACACTTCAAATACAATATAAAAACCTTACCACTATGTAAGTCCCTTTACCTTCCCCCTTTGTGTTATAGTTGTCATATATCACATCTGTATAAAGGCAGTCCCCAGATTACAAACAAATTCCATTCCTAAATCTGTCTTTAATTTGAATTTGTACTTAAGTCAGAACAGTTAAGTATAGTTTGTATCTAACATCAGTTAGTCAAATGTATGTCTTATTATATAGTATGTAGTGCACACTTCTATACCTAAAAAACATTACAGAAACATTTCCAGATACACTAAAACATCTTCAACATAGTAATACAGTAATAATTATAATAATGTTTTGATGCACATCACAAAGTAACCCCAGTTTGTTATTATGAATCATTGTATGTACCTTGAGTTTTTAATATAATAGGCTTTACGGGGTTGGTTTGTAACTACAGGTTGTATGTAAGCTGGACATTCATAACCTGGGGATTTTGCCTCATTTGACGCTGTTCTAATTTTTGTTTTCAACCATCAGACACATAGACATCAGAATTCAGGAGGAATGGTTTATTATACTAACCCAGCTATTTATCATTTCTGTTGCTCTTTCCTCATTCCTGATGTTCTAAGTTTCCTTCTGGTATCATTTCTCTTCTGTCTGAAGAATTTCCTATAGTAGATCTTTTAGAGAGTTCTGCTGGCAACAAATTCTTATAGTTTTCCTTTATCTGCGAATGTTTTTATTTCACCGTCATTCCTGGCAGATATTTTCACTGGATATAAAATTATGGGTTGATAGTTTTTTCTTCAAATATTTCTTTAGCTATACTCTAGTATACTCTGAATCTGAAGAACATTGAGGTTGCTTGTACGGACAGTATCTGTTCTGTTTTGTCTTCTTATGATGAGATATATGCTGAAATAGACATCAAACATGCAATTCATTTGCATTTATGCATTTGCCCTCAAGATTTCAAAGTTGAAAATCTGCTACAGCAAACATAAAATGTTCATTTTTGATAATATGAGATGTTGAGCAAACATAGCTCAAGATCACAGCTTGTCACTATTTTAATTAATCGGTTCTTCTCCAGCAATTAACTGAAAAGACATATTATCTCTCTGTTAGTATTGTTTTAGTTCTCATTTCACTTGATTTTCCCACTCTGTTGTTATAACAGCTTTATCACTGCCCTGGTTAGAGACCACTCGTTTGAAAGTAAAATCCAAACAAACAACCATCTCAAGCTTCATTAATGATACCTTCCATCTGCCTCTCTCATCAGGCTGATAATTAAATAAGAATTAATGAACTAATGATAGCAAAACTCTTGGCTATTTCAGTATTAAAGTAGCAGGAAATAGTCATGTACATTTTTAAGACCAAGGAACTATCAATTCTAGCTCTCAGTATATCTTGAACCCATGTACTGGCCTGAATACATATTACCCCCATCAAAGTTGAGGTTCCCATATGGCCTAGAATGCCTTCTCCACATCTCTTCTCTTCTGTTCACAATGAGAATTTCCATTCTGCTTTTAGGTCTCAAATCACAGTCACCTCCTTTAGGAAGCCTTCCTTCATTTCCTCTTTCCCCACTGTGGTAGGCAGAGAAGTAGCCCTCCAAAGATGTCCATGTCCTAATCTCTGGAACCTGAGAATATGTTACGTTATATGACAAAAAAGACTTTGCAGATCTGATTAAGTTAGGGACCTTGAGATGGGAAGATTACCCTGGATTATAATCTCCCAGTCTAATCACATGTGTCCTTTAAAGCAGAGAAACCTTCCTGGCTGTAGTCAGAGGGAAATGTGGCTAATGAAGAAGGGTCAGAGATGCAACGTGCTGGTTTTGAAGAGAGAGGAAGAAGGTCATGCACGAAGGAATGTGGGCAATCTCTAGAAGCTGGAAAAGACAAGGAGATAATTCTGTCCTAGAAAGGAATACAACCATGTTGATAACCTTGATTTTAGCCCAGTGAGACTTGTGTCAGACTTCTGACCTACAGAACCGTAAGCTAATAAATTTGTGTTGTTTTAAGCCACTAAATTTGAAATGCCACATCTATAAGCTTTTGCTCCACTCCATACATACATATTGCTAGTAAAATGTACATAGTACTTATCACACAGTATTGGTATCTTCGCTTACTTGTCTGCTTCTTTCAATAGACTGTGAGTGCCTTGAAAGCAGGTATAGGTCTTATGCTTGGATGTGGGTATCTGTGAATTCATTCATTCATCACACAAAACATTTATTGCATCATCCCTTCACATCAGGTCTGGGATAAGTTCTGATATAGCAACGCATATTAATATTACTCTTTTGTTCCAGTAGGTCACCTGCCTGTGATTTTTCATTAAGGAAATGGGGCAGGGATCAGGCATAATAAAGATGGATGACTTCTCCCAGGCGTGGACCCTAACAGCAACCTTATCTTTAGATCTGGCCATCAGAGGACACTAAAGACATATTTGTATCCACAAAATCTTTGCAGTGAATCAATGAGGTTATTTTGGGAAATATGATGGGCCAAGGAGAAGGGGGAGAAGCTGCAGAAAGGAAATGCAATTGCTTATTTTTCACACAAAGAGTGTCAGGCAGGAGGCATCAAGCAATGTTGCCCATGACACCATCAGACAGATGACTGTTTCTAAGCCAAGTTATGAATCATGTTAGCACTGTCGGTCCAAGAAGCAAAAGAAATGAGATCGACTTTGGGACGATTTTGTGGGCTTGTTGGCTCTTTGCAAAGTGCCACCTCTTCAGTCACCTCTGTCAGCATCAGTTCGCGGGGAATTCAGCTTTCTCTCTTCCAGTTTCTCCCTCTCACTTGCTGTACTTTCATACACAGGGCTGCTCCCCCACCCCTACTGAAATCATGCTCCTCGAAGTGACATTTTCTATAGGACACCCTCTACCTTAAAAAAAGCATATGCACTTCAGACTTGGTATCTTAGCCGCTATGAAACCATGAACTTCTCTACTCCTGGAAAGTTACCCGGGAACGGAATTTCTATTTCATCATTTGCACCTATCTCATCCTCCTGCAAGCACTGAGAAACTGTTCTCAGTGTTGAGAACCAAGGGATCAATTATTGGTCTATAAGTGCATATACAGTCTGATTAACTCTTTAGGAGAGTGGTTTGTGTGTTACTCTGGTCTACCACGTAATTCTGCAGAAACGGAATATAGGAGAAATGAACAACCAAAGGAACAAACAGAGACGATACCTGTGCTTTTGGCTTAGAAAGCCTTTTGCAAACACTGGGAAAGGAAACAAGCTCTAGTCAGGTTTGTTCACTGGGGCACTCTAGAACATGATGAAAGGGAAAAAAGGCGAAACAATTCCTTAGTAGTGTATTTTTATTGAAACTGACTAAAATGTGGCACAGAGTAAAGGAAGAAGTCAGGCCAAATATATCACGGTACCTATGTCTCATCAGCTTCTCATTGGCTGTGTTTCATGGACTGTGCAACAATGTGTCCCCAGCTCTTGTTATTGATTAGGAAGATGGCTGAAATGATTGTATCTCCCAGAGTCGGGTTCAGCAGCCGCAAACAGACCAAAATCCAGTCAGGTACTTCATTAATTCTCTACCTTTTTTTTGTTTGTTTGTTTAATCTCCAGCACCATTCATAATCTTGAAATCCCTTATCTCTCTGAGCCATTATCTTTCTGAGTTCCTGCTGTCCTGATGTTTATATGTCATGTGGTAAGATTTTCAATTAGCCCCGTGCTGGTCTGAAGTTAGTCAAGTCAAAGATTCCTTCAAAGTTCTTTTCCTAATAAATAGGCTAATACAACGACCACTTTGGGGCAGCAGATTATATTTTTATCCCACTTCTAGGCATGTTTTACACTTTTCTTCTTATTACCTGTATACACTAGAACACACTGTAGAGATCATCTTTGAATGGCAGTTATCCCCAGGCACTTCATGGAAGATGGTTCAGTTTTTCTGTCTTCAAATTTTTGCCTTTAATGCCATGCATCAATCAGAATAGGCTATATTATGCTGCTGTAAAAACCAACCAGAAAATCTCAGTGGCTTAAAACAACAGGGCTTTCTTTCTCACTTATGCTAAGTGTCCAGTGCTGGTTGACAGGGGGGATCTTCCTTTTGTACTCACTCAGAGGGGGATCCCAGGCTGACAGAGTAGGCACCATCTCACCATCTCAGTGGAAAAGATAACTCTAGAGCGTCTCCCCTTGGCAATTAAATGCAATAAACCAACATGACACCCATCATGACCCCAACCAACCACAAGGAAACCAGGAAGTACAATTCTACCATGTTCTTAGAGTTACAGACTGAAAATATTTGGTGAACAGCACTAATAACGATCATATACCAGTAAGAAAATTTGTGCTTTTATGTTGCCATTTGATCCAAGAATTATCAAACTGCATACCTTGCCCATGGTGTAGGTGCTTATTATCATAATAATCTACTAGACATTTAAGGTAATTGCATGTATTGAACTGAAATACATTCATATGTTTTCATTTTTCTTACACACAATGGCCTTTTTTCTGATTGTCAAATGTTGTTGTTGTTGTTAGCTTTCCTGGAGTTGACCTCAATTCATGGTGACCCATGTACAACAGGATCGGACCATTGTGATCCATAGGGTTTTGGAAAGTAGATTGCCAGGCCTTTCTTCCTAGTCTGTCTTAGTCTGGAAGCTCTGCTGAAGCCTGTAAGCATCATAGCAACATGTAAGCCTCCACTGACAGACAAGTTTTGGCTACATATGAGGTGCTTTGGCCAGGAATCGAACCTGGGTCTCCCACATGGAAGGCAAGAATTCTACCACCGAACCACCACTTCTTCTGATCCTCAAGTAGGCCAAGCAAATTCTTGCATTAAAATCTTTACATTAGGCCTTCCCTCTGCCTGGAATGCTCTCTCCCCAAATCTTCACATGGCTGGGAACTTCTTGTCATTCAGGTCTTATATCAACATACCATTTACAGAGAGGCTATCCCCAACTATACAATCTAAAATAGCACCCCCTTTTATCACTCACTATCATTCACTAATTTAATAAATATTTAAGTGTCAATTATGTGTCAGACACTATTCTTGATACTTAAGTATATTCATAAACAAAAAGAAGTATGCCTGCTCTAGTGGGGAGAGATATACAATATACAATAAATATATTAAATAAGTTATATATTTTATTAAAATATAGTGAAAGAAAGAATACAAGAAGGAATAAGGAAGGAAGACAGGAAGGAAAGGAGGGAGAGAAGGAGGTAAGGAGGGAGGAATAGAGGGAAGGAAAGGAGCCAAGGCATGGAGGGAGGGAGGGAAGGAGGGAGGAAGGGAGGGAGCTACTTGATTGAATAGGCTCTTATTGGCCAAAGATGGGACAATATTGAGCATCAGTATATTTAAATCCTGCTACTTCTATATGAATTCTAGCACAGGATAATTAAAGAGTAAATGAGGAAAAGTTTCTCTATATAAAAGTATTTCAGTTTACAAATGAAGCAGGAATGACAGAATTAGGGTATTACCTTTTTTGTAAATTTTTGGCTGGATAATTCTGTTGTGAGGGGCTATCCTGTGCATTTTAGAATATTTAGCAGCATCGCTGACTTATACCCACTAAAACCAAAAAAACCAAACCTGTTGCCGTTGAGTCAATTCCAACTCATAGCTACCCACTAGGTGCTGGTAAATGTCTCTAGACACTGCCAAATGTCCCCTGGGTGGAGGGGCGGGGGAGCGTGGATATCATCCCTGCTTGAGAACCACTGATCCAGGCAAGGAGCATCAAAGGCTGTGTATAAGACACCATGCGAGACAAACAGACATTATGTACTCTCTGACGAAAGCACATGCTACAACCCAAAGAGCAGTCTTGCCAAAAAACAAATCAAATCTGAATCTGATTAAGCCTCTAGATCTAACGATCAATATACAGGAAGTACAGGGGAGAGAGGACCATACTAAACAACACCACAGGGACAATCAGCAAAATCCAGACTACAGGAAACAAACAATCTGCTTCTTTAATGAAGGATTTCAAGGTAAAGACAAAAGAGAGGAAAAGAAAGAGGAGTGGAGAGAGAACTTGTAGATTAAAGAGATTTAAAGAGACAGCAAAAACTGGGGAAATGCAACAATAGCTGGATATTTGGTGAGATTGAGTAGTCATCAAAATATTTGGTGAAATAATATTGTGGTTATGTTTTTAAAAGGGCCTCTTTCTATTGGAGACAGATACTAAAATATTACAATGTAGCTATATAATTCTTAGATCTTCTGGAGATATACTAAAATATTACAAATATAATTACGTAAGTTTTGGATGTACTTCAAAATAATCTGGATGGGTAGTACTGGAAGGAGGTAAATGAAACAAGAGTGGACATAGCTGATAACCAGACGATGAGTATTTGGAATTTCATCATATTCTATTCTTGGATATGTTTGGAATTTTCTATAATAAAAAGTTATTTAAAAAAAAAGAGCAAGGTAAGTAGGATAGGAATTTTAGGAGGTGGGCAGCAGAAGTTTACAATTTCAATTAATATGGTCAGGGGAGACCTCACTGAGAAGGTAACATTTCAGAAGGAGGTGAGGGAGTTGACCATATAGATCACTGAAACAAGAGCAATCTAATCAGAGGAAATAGTCAGTGCAAAGGCCCTGGTATGTTGAAGGCACAGCAAAAAGTCGGTGTGGCTGGAACAGAATGAACAAGGGGGAGATGAGGTCAGAGAGGAAGGCCTTGTAGGCCCTTTTAAGGGATTTGGCTTTTGCTCTGAATTAGATAGATAGCCATGAGGGTTTTGAGAAGAGGAATAATATGATCTGACTTAAATTTTTAAAGGACCATCTGGCTTCTGTGTTGCGTCTAGACTCTGGAATACAAGGAAGCTGACATGAAAGCAAAGAGAACCAGGAGAACATTATGGAAATCTAAGTAAGGCACGATGGCAGCTGGGGTCAGGGGTGCTAGCGGTGGAAGTGATGAGAAATTATTGGATTCTGGATTTCTTCTGAAAGTAGAGCCAATAGGATTTCCTGACCAATTGGATATAGGATATAAGAGAAAGAAAGGATCAAGGTAGTAGACCTGAGCAACTACAAGAAACGAGTTTTTAATAACTGATACGGGGAAGAAAATTTTTCTGGGAAAGAAATCAGAAGTTCAATTTTGGACATGTTAAATTCTGAGATATCTATTAGGCATCCCAGTGGAGATGCCAACTAGGAAGTTGTGTAGGTGAGCCTGGGCTTCTGACTGTCAAATACAAATGCGGTGATCAGTGCATAGAGGTGAGGCTCAAAGTCATGAACCTGGATGAGGTCTTCAAGGGAGTAAAGGAGTAAATGTAGTTAGTGTTTTGTTTTCTTCACGGCCTATCTATTGAAACTATCTTGTTTATTCTTGTGCTCCTTAGTCTCCTCCAACTAAAGTAGAAATGTCCTAAGAGCAAAGACCTCCATTATCTGGTCTGTGATGTATCTGTGGCACCTGGAAGGGAGTCCGGCCCATAGTGGTTGCTTAGCGATTCTTCTTAGGTGAATGAATATTGACATACGCAATCATAGAAGTACCCATCATCTTGTCTAACCCCCTCAAATCACTGACCCAAGAAAGTGAGACCACTTGCCCATGTTCAAACAACAGACAAGTGGCAAAACCAGGTTTCAGATCTGGGTCATTTGATGCCAAATCTGAGGCTAGATTTCAAAAGAATCCTTTATTCTGATTTTGCCTTCCTCCTACAAGTCAATAAATCAGGTGAACTGTTTTCTTTAACCATTGATCACAAAGTATTTATTAAAAGGTCTACTAAGGACCACTTTTGTATCATTTCTAATGATTTCCAAAGATTTTCACAAACTACTTTGATAGTCAAGATTGCTAAAAATTCTAGTTCTAATAGATGAGCTAAGATCTTTTCAGTGTTGAAGACCTCTGCAACAAGCAGCCCATTAACAAACAAGCAAATCAGGTCAATACCCCCTTCAAAATGTGTTTCTGCAGCAGAGAAGGGTGGTGAATAAGACGAGGAGTCAGATTTGTGTTCTTAGCAGCTCTCCTGCCCTGAGTTGAACATGATGCCCTGAGCACGTCACTCGCTGCTGTGAACCTTAGTGCCTATCTGTAAACAAAAGTAAATAAGGTTGAAATGGACTTGCTGTGTGCTGAGAGAGAGGACAAGCGAGTGACTGGGAAGCCACATCAGGGGAGGGCGGACAGTCTGCATCCAGACTGATGCCTGCTGGCCCTGAGAATTAAAGCAGAGCCCACATGTCCAGGAGATGACCTGGACAGCTGTTCTCAAACTGACATGGCTTTGCTGCAGTGTGCTGGGACTGGCTATGAGGAAAATCACCAAGAACTGAAACGAATAACAAAGAACCAAAGTCTGCAATTCCGAGTTACCTTCAAACTATAAATTAGAGCTGAGTGTCTGTGTGGTGGTCATCTCACTCCATTGTGCGTCAGCCAACACAAACTCTGGAGAGTCATGACTTCGGGGTTAAGAATCGGCTTTCGAGGATATGGTCAAAATGCCTTTGAGCTTGAGTTCCAGCTCCTTCACAACTTGCTAAGTCATGGCTTGACCTTTCTAATCTCAGTTTCCACATCTTTATATATCTAAATTAGTAAATATCTACAAATAGCTAAATCTGATAACTACTTCTCAGAAATGTATGCATTTTAATTGAAATAATATGCATGCTGGGCTTAGCACAGTAACCAGCACACATAACCCCTCAATAGACGGCATCGTTTTCTTAAATTGTTATCGTTGGTATTGGGTGTTGTTGTTGGTGTTGCTACATTCCAAAACCCAGAGGCAGAGTTAAAGTCAGAGATGCAGAGCTGAGAGCTTAAATATTAATTGAGAAAGGATTGGAACAAGAGAATCAAGTTCTGAGTTAAAAAACCTCAGGCCATTGGGGTTCACTTTTACCACCTGATGAGAGTTGGCCTGTGATTGATGAAGATAAAGCAGAGGGCAAGAGGCAATCCAAAGAACACAAAATGTATGTATTTACCATCAGAGTTGATGCAATTATGCCTGGTAAAATGCTTATATGAGTAGAAATAAAATCTGCCATTTGTTTGATGTCTGCTATAAACTTGGCACTTCATGCACATCTCTGCAATGCTCACAAATGTACACGGAGCTCAGAGGGGCCCAGCCAATTGTCCTGGGACACAAAGCTACAGAATGACAGAGCTAGGCTGAAAACCCAGAACTTCTCTGGACACCAAACAAATACCTTTTCCAAAACAGCACATTTACTTGAAAACTAGTATTTTAAGTTTGGCAGAGAAGATAACTTTTAATTAATAAAACTCTCTGATTAAACAGAAAAATCTATCTCATGTCGCATAAGAGGACTTCATAATCTTAAAACATAGCCTATCCAAAAGGCGTAACCATTTGCATGCCACAGGGATGCCATAAATGATGGCTTTGCTTCTTAAAAGGACCTGATTCTACATTCTGCACTTGTTTTGCCAGACTGAGACTCCCACATTCACACCCACTCATGCTTTCTTGTCTTTCTTATCAAGGAACAGCCTGTACTCTCCTTTCTGGACATTGCTGCTTTGCAGCTAAAGAGGAATGTCTAAAACCAAGCCCCAGGAGCTATAGAAACACCTGACACCACACCAGAGGCCTGTTCACCTCTACCCACGCAGTGAACTGTGTGACGGATGGCTCTGGATAACTTTCATAATGGGAACCAACTTTCAAGAGAAAGCCGTCTAAAGAAGTCTCTTTAGAAACATAGAAAATGCAAGCTCCTGGTAGACTTACACATGCCTACAGTATAAAACCAAATCAAACACGCAGCCATCGAGTTGATTCCAACTCATAGCGACCCGACAGGACAGAGTAGAACTGCCCCATAGGGTTTCCAAGGAGCAGCTGGTGGATTCAAATTGCTGACCTTTCTGGTTAGCAGTCAAACTCTTAACCACTACGCCATCAGGGCTCCACCCAGAGTATAGAGTCATCAAAAATAAGCAGGAAAATCAGGGAGAGGAATCATACAAGTATTTAAAAAAAAAAAACCTAACAATGAATATTTAATATTTTTAATTAATTGAAATACTGTTGTCAAACCGTGACATACAATGTGTGGATGTCCTTGCCCAGGTAATTACTATTTTTTAATTTATTTTGATGTTGTTGTTGTTGAGAATATATACAGCAAAACATACACCAATCCAACAGTTTCTACGTGTATTGTTCAGTGACACTGATTACATTCTTCCAGTTGTACAACCATTCTCACCCTTCTTTTCTGAGTCATTCCTCCCCCATTAACATAAACTAAGGTTCCTATCTAATCTTCCGAGTTGCTGTTGTCAATTTGATCCCATATAAGATAGGTCTTGAAAGAGCATAATGCTCAAGGCAGACTAGTTAAACTAAACTATTGTTTGGTTTTAAGAAGACTTCAGAGGATATTTTTGGTTTAAGGTTTAAAGATTATCTCAGGGCAATAGTTCCAGGGGTTCATCCAGCCTCCATGGCTCCAGAAGTTCTGGATTCCATGAGAATGTGAAATTCTGTTCTGATTTTTCCCCCTTTTGATCAAGATTCTTCTACAGAATCTTTCATCAGAACTTTCAGTAATGGTAGCCAACCACCAACCATTTCTTCTGGTCTCATGGCAAAGGAGGCAGTAGTTCATGGAAGTCTGTGGGGAGATTGCAAAAAGGCCAACTACCGGCTTCATCAAAGAGTAGCAGAAGCTGAAGAAAGACTAGAATCCAGTTTTTCACTCCCAAATTTTATAACCAAACACTGTTACAATATAATTATGGCAAATTTTATTTCCTCCTCTTCTCTCCCCACCCCCCCAAAATCAGGCAGCTAATGGTTCCAGAAATGAATTTCAGAATGCAAGGACTGAGAAAGCTTTTCTTTACATTTTAACAAACTACAAAAAAACTGGAGTTCCTGGGTGAAATGGTTAAGTGCTCAACCACTAGCTTAAAGGTTGGCAATTCGAACCCACCCAGAGGCACCACAGAATTCAGGTCTGGTAATCTGCTTCCGAAAAGTCACAGCCATGAAAACCTTATGGAGCAGTTCTACTCTGCACACATGGGGTCACAGCATTGATTTGATGGCAACTAACGACAACCAAAAAACCAAACCTGTTGCTGTCAAGTCGATTCTGACTCATAGGGACCCCAGGTGACAGAGGAGAATTGCTCTCCATAGGGTTTTCTTGGCCATGATCTTTACAGAAGCAGATCACCAGGCCTATGTTCCGAGGTGCTACTGGGTGGGCTTGAACCACCAACCTTTAGTAGTGGGGGGCAAACTGTTTGTACCACTGATGCGCCCTTTAAGAAATTACAGCCTAAGAGATTTCAGTTTAGGTCTCAAACTTTATCCTCACTACTTTCTAGGAAATATCCTCACAGTTATTACAGTACATTGTCAGTGGGGGAAAAAATGAGATTAAAGAATGACAAATTTAGAATTTCTCTATGAGATCAAGCATTCAATTAACAATCATTTACTGAATAAATCCCATGTACTAGGATATGGTAGACATCTAAGAAACAAAGACAAATACAACATGGTGCCTGCCCTCAAGAAACTTCCAAAGTAGCAGTGAAGACAGGAAGAAAAAATTTACAATTTAATATTTAAAAAAAAAAGACTATACTGGAATTATGCTCAACAGCTCAAGGGAGCTGCTCATAAAATGTGAGTTGATGTCAGGAAAGACCTAGAATTACTCAGGATGACGTTAAAATTGTTCTAAGTAGATCCTCAGTGCCATAATTTTTGCCAATGAAGCCCAATGAAACCCAAGATATTCACTTTGAAGAGGGCTGAGTAATATGAAAATACCTGTGCTTGTTAAGAGCCCTAGTATTTAGTAAGTATTTAAGTTGTTGCAAATTGCGGTCAAGTCAATTCTGACTCATAGCGACCCCACGTATAGGTGCCAGTAAATGTTTATTGACTGAACAGCTATAAAGAGGCAATAATTTCCCCCTAAGAGATCAGAGGGCAATAATGTTTCTGTTAAGGAGTGAAAGTTGGTGTGTTTGTTCAACGACAAATCATTGGCATTAACTCTTTAATGTTAACCTCCTCTATCCCAAAACTGTTTCCTCTTTTCCATTCCTATATCAGTGAATGACACCACCATTACCCAAGACAGAAAGCTAGGAGTAATCTTGACACTAACATCACCCTCACTCTCCATCTCTAATTCCCCACCCAGTCCAACTTCACTCCCAGCCCTTGTCCTAGTCACCATCATTTCCAGCCTTATAACTTATACACATCCACTATTGACTCTTCTCCACTAATGTATTCTATTTGAAAATATCAGCAAGAGTGGTGTTATTAAAACTCAAATCTTATTATGTCCTTTAAAACTGTTACTCGCTCCCTATTGCTTTCAGAATACTGTCCAAGATCCTTAGCATGACTTCTAAAGCCCTGTGTGATCTGACCCCCACCCCCGCCACTGCCTGACAGGTTCAGGTGTACCACTCTCCTCTCATTCTCTGGGTTCTAACCCACTGGTATTCTTCAAGTCCTTCCATTGAGCCTACTTCCTCCTGCCTTAGGGCCTTTGCACATCTTGTTTTCTCTGCCTGGAAGCCTTCTAACCAGCTCCACTTTAGATGTCATTTCAAATTTTACTTCCTCAGAAAAGCTTTCCCAGGTTCTTTACAGTAGATACCCACCCCTACACCCCTCACCTACCCCTACTATGCCTGTCACAGCTCTCAGTACTTTTTATTCACTGGAATGTAAACTCCTAACAGCAGGGATTTTGTCTGTCTTGACCACCAGTTACAACTTTTTACTACATAACTCTGTGATTATTTGATTGTCTGTTCCCTTTTCACCATACTGTAAGCACCATGAAGTCAGGGGTCAGATATAGCCCATGATGTGCCCACAGTAAATATTTGCTGAGTCATTCTATCTCTCAACCTGTAGAAGCTGATGAAAGGCACATATCTTTATAAAAATATACAATTTCCAGTGCTCGATTAATAAGTCATAAGATGGATAGTGTTTGTGTGTATGTGTGTGGGGGTAGCCTCTAGAGCAGAGAAATGTCCTTAAATAACAGAGAAATGTGTGTGTGTGTGTGTGCCTGGGCTCGTGTACACGTACATACCCATAGAGGATGGGAAGGTAGAAAGGGCAAGTGAGAAGGAGTCAGAAGAACTGAGTTCTAGTCCCAGCTCTGTAACCTATGGGCTGTGTGACTTGAAACTATGGTCACTTAACCTCTCAGTCCATTCCCTCATCTATAAAACTAGAAACAAAAATACTTTCCTAAAAAAATAAAATAAAAATACTTTCCTGCTTACCTCAAGTGGCATGTTGAATGAAGTACTTTTTTGTCAAATTAACACAGCTCTACAAAAGTAACAGACAATTATTGTATAGTCATGGAAATAATATCTTCTTATTCCCACTACTTCAAGTGTTTCAAACAATTTGCCTTTGAGGACAACTCCAAATGTATATATATATACATTTTTTTTTTTTCCCTTGAAGAGCTAACAGATTCCCCAGAGGCAAATGAATTGTCTAGTTGGACTGACCAAATTTTTCAGTGAATTACCGAGCCTGATGGAGACTTTTCATAGGGCAAATGTAACTTTACAGGACATTAACCTTTCCTTGCATCAAGAGTGACTGGTGAATATAGTCTCTGAAGGTGGAGAAGCTAAATATTTCTGACCTTCAAATGGATGCATGCTTTGGAAAGCAGTGTGCTCTTGAAACAAACTCAAGAGAAAGAAAATGCCTTTAAAAAGGGGTTGCAAATTCAAATCCTTCAGGGACAGGCAGGTAACATAAAAGTGAGACACAGCCCTGGTGAAGTCTACCGCACACTACAGATGGGGGAACACATAAAATATTACCCAAACCAGATGGAAAAGGAATGCTATTAGTAATTACTCCAGGGCAATAAGCATGAACCAGGCCATCCCAAGCAAATCAGGATATATAGTCACCCAAACTAAGCAGTGTGACCTTGCCTAAAAGGGACGCCCACAACTTGGCTCAGGTTGATGTGGGAACACCAACCGACCATTGACATATTTTCCCTTTTTTCAAGAGAATCCAGAGATTTGGCTTTTAATGTAAACTTTTCTGATTTGAAGTGTCGGCAATTGATCTTTTTTTTTTAACACTGAGCATGCCACACAAAATATGTCTTTAAACAGCCAGCTTATGACTTCTATCTTTAAGGCTTTTCCTAATTATTCACCATCATCACCATCAGTGGGACTATTGTTCTCCAAAGAGAGAACATCTGCCCAGCACTGTGATCTCATATATACCATCTCCTTTAAGGTGCCCAAAACTGTCAGACAGGGATGCCTACTACCCTCCACTGTACAGAACTAAAACCGAGGCTGAAAGTAACAAAATGATTTACTTTCCTGAACAGCATACTTGGGATGCAAAATCACTGATTCTTCACACGTAATGAGTTTAGACGAACTTAAGAGGATAAGTAAGAGACAGCATTAAAACCAAAAAGAAAGAAGTGAGAGAGAAATATTCGTGACTAGCTGGCACAAAATAGGGTTGCAATATTTGTAGAATAAATAAATGAGCAGATTTGTGACTTTGCAGTTGTTGTCTTGGCATTTATAACATGAAAGAGAGTGGGTTTGGAGCTACACGCACCTGTATTTGAACCTCATCTTCATCGTTTATTGGAATGTCAATTTGGATAGTTATTAAACCTTTCTACCCTCAGTCTGTCATCTATAAAATGAGCATAATTTCTACATCAGAGAGCAGTTTTAAGAAATAATTGAAACACGTGAAACACCTAGCACCGTGTGTGGCACATAGTAGAAATTCAATGAATGTTTATCACCTCCCAGGCCTCTGGGAGAAAGAGAAGACATCACTTATTTTTCTTTCCCCATTTATTTTATTAGTTTCCTATGAAAAGACTCTAAAAATCCATTGTCATCGAGTCGATGCCGACTCATAGTCGACCCTATAGGACAGAGTAGAACTGCCCCCTAGGGTTTCCAAGAAGCAGCTGGTAGATTCGAACTGCCGACCTTTGGGTTAACAGCAAGCCCTTTAACCACTGCACCACCAGGGCTCTGAAAAGACTCTTACTGGCTTCAAATTTATCTCCACCCCATTCTTCTTTCTTCACTCCCCTTCCCTTAAACAGAATCTAGTTTACCCCCAACAATGGGTCTTCCCTCCCTGCCTTCTTCCAGGGAGGTTCTCCTTTCTCCATTCCTTTGCTTCAGGGTTGGAGATGGGAGAGGAGGATGTTGATATTCACTGGGCTCATTGCTGATTTCAGACCAGGCGTCCACACCCTTCCTTCAGTTATGAGACTGAAAGCCCTTCAAGGGCCAAGAATATATCCTTCTCCTGTTGGGCACCCAGTGCCTAGCATGGGGTCTGTTCCACGGCAGACCAGCCTGCCAAGTGAGTGAACTTGCCTTACAGACAATTTGAATCCCTCCTTTGTAAATTCCAACTCCTTATCTAACCAAGGCTCATTTGCTAGATTTAGAGTTGTTCAGTAATTGTAGAGAAATCCAATATTAATAAGCTAATTAATAAGCTCCTATCTAGTTCTTCAGATTATTATATGGAAGGATAAACTTAAGTTTTAACAAATCCATCTTTTTTAATTACTGCAGCTGCACTGATTTATGGACATAATGGGCAGGTAAAGAGAGTCTAACCAGCAAAATCACTAGGGTTGGTATCATCCAGTGTGTCACACAGAAACACCACCTACCCCCACCCACCCCCACCCCAGGGTGGGAAGGGCCAGCTGACAAACCGCCTCTCTGGCCCTGCCCCATCCCCTACACAGGGCCCAGTGCTGCGTAGCACAGTCCCACCCCTCCCGCCCTGCCCCCCGCAGCTCCCCGCAGCTCCTCCCTTCTCCTATTGGCCACAATGGAGACCCTCTTCTCTGCCCAATGGCTGATGCCATCGCCCAGCTGCCCACACCCTGACTGGCAGGTGGGGGGTGTATAAGGAGGAAGGTGGTGGTGGTGGTGGTAACTAGTTACCACAGTGAGTGACACCAACCCTAGTGACTGCTGGGTGATGTTGGGGGAGGGGGGAAGTGATTAGTTACTATACCAGGTGACATCAACCCTAGTGACATCACTGCCTTGGCGGCCCCTCCCCTGGCAGTGCTGGCCGTGCCACGGATTCTGGGTTCATTTTGGTGTTAGCCCCTCTGACAATGGCGGGGATACAGTCTGTACCACCCCCAATCCCCTAGTGACACCACTTAGTCTAACCAACTGTTAATAGTCATTATAAAAACACATTTGGCTAATGAATCATAGCATTGAAAGTCATAGAACACCTTAGTAAAGGCAATTTCATTGTCAGTATGTATTTCACGGAGTACATCCATTAAAACCACTCTGCAGGAATGATTAGAGAAATCAGGTACGTTCATTTAGAAAGTTTCCAATGCTACTCACATTCATAAACCTCTAATGGAATAGCACACTCTTCTCACAATGCAGGGACCTTGTTTTGTACCTGCACACTCAAGACTTGGCTGCAACAAAACCCCTCTAATCTGACGGCCATTCCATACTTGTGGAGTCATGACTGTGTCACAGCAGTTAACTCTAATGACTTTGGATGCATCTCAAAATTCACTACCTTTTGGCCCCTAACACATCATTATACTATCCATGGGAATAATGATCATTTTTTTTTTTGCCAAAGTGAAAACTGAAGCACACTTTTAGATATCTACTTTGTTTAAAAAACTCAAACCCATTGATGTAAAGTCGATTTTGACTCGTAGGGACCCTAAAGGACAGAGTAGAACTGCCCCATAGAGTTTCCAAGGAGTGGCTGGTGGATTCGAACTGCTGATCTTTTGGTTAGCAGCTGTAGCTCTTAACCACTGTGTCACCAGGGCTCCATGCTTTGTTTAGAAATGCCAATAAAGCCCCATGAAGGCAGGTCTGTCACTAGAATAATTAACATCTTCTCAGTTAAAACTTGAGGCTCATCTCCCTGCCTCCCTGCACAGTAACAAGACAATCATCAGAGAGTCCTTGTTGGCTGAGCAAACAGAGGTATAATGGGGACTGACAAAAAAATTCCCAAAATGATGCCAGAAGACAAACATACCTGTTAGTAAAAAGCATATGGCTGGGCACGGGGGAATCCCTGAAAGGGTTTTGAGTTGATGGCTTCACACACCTTGGAATATTGTTTCAATATGGCTGTGGGCACCATTTCCCATTGCTGTGCTCTGGCGTACAGTGGCCAAGAAGTAGTCAGTCCCCTGACCTGACAGAGTGGGGCTGGGCAGTTGCGGAAAAGGCACTGAGGCCTTATCCATCCATGTAATCAGAGACCTGTGTAGAGCTCCAGGCAGGGTAAACTGCATGGTTTTTGAAGTCTGGGGCAGTTAAAAGAAACAGATCCTGAGGTAATACTAGGACTAGCCTGGTGAGCAAAATGGGTGGGATTCCTAGAAAAGAAGGGAAAGAGAGACTTAAGATATGATCTCTGTACCCCTCATAGCAGTGTAGCAGAGCACGCAGGGAGAGGTACAGGAGGCCTGTGACCATATCATGAGGCACCGTTCTCCCTGCTCATAGCACACCCTGTCCCCAAAGTGTCTGCCTCCTAGAAAGAAATTAAAAATTTCTGAAATATATTGCAATAATAAAGCAACTCTGGAAATTATAAGGAATCCCTGGGTGGCGCAAACCGTTAAGTGCTCAACTATTGAAAGGTTGGCAGTTCACGGTTTGAATTCATCCAGAGGCACCAGGAAAGAAAGGTCTGGCAATCTACTTCGGAGATATCACAGCCATTGAAAACACTATGGAGGGCAGTTCTACTCTGAAACACACGAAATCCTAAATTTCTATTTCAATTTTTTTTATCAAGACAGAAATGAAAAATAAATCATGCGGGTGATCCCATAGAGAGAGCTAGCATGGTCACATCAGATATCAGATTATATCCAGCCCCCACTTCCACTCAGGACCTCCTTCCCTCTCTCATCTCCTCCTTATAGCTCCATCCTCCAAGGTTATAGAGGCTCAGAAATTCTCAGAACAGCCAAGCTTTCTCATCTTCTGAATTTTCCCCGAGAAAAAGCAAACAGAGACCCTCAAGTGCTACTACAAGTGATGTGAATCCCCAGGCTCTTGCTGTGTTGACAAAATTCTGCAAGAGCAAATGGTCTTGGTTGGAGAGAGCCCTGGTGACTCTAATTTTCTAATAGCGACATTTTCCAATCTCTGCATCATGTCCATCACAAAGTGCCCTGACTAGAGAGTGTTCTGATAGCAATCTGTTTCAGCCACTATGCGGGGGGGGGGGGGGGGACACAAACAAAAAAGCCTGCTTGGAGATACAGCCTGAAAGGTTGACTTTTCATTTACTTCTGTCTCTGGCGCTCATGGCACTATAAGCTCCAGCATTAAATTTTAAGCATTTGATGCAGGAGGATCAAGGGGAAGCCAGAAAAGTGTTCGGCTTCATCGACCGCTGGCCTTAGGATGAATTTTCTGCTAGAAAAAGAAGGGCATTGATTGAAGAGAACGCAACATTAGTCAGAATGTAAAGCATCTATTTCTGCAGATTTGTGAAATATCATTAACAGTTTTTAGTTGAGAGTCTATAGGCGTATGACCCTCAAGAAGGTCAATATTCAAGAGAATATGATGTGCTATAGTGATAGAAGTTAAACTTTGTTTTAACTACCAGCAGAGATAGAGACTGAGATCTTTCTGAAATTACTGTGGTTTAGGATGAAATACACCTAATATAGCAAGTTAATAACATAGTATTTCATGTTAAATGAAGCTACAATGGGTCTTTTATCATTAGGCATTATGCCTGATAAATTGTTAACAAGATAAATATAAAATAATGACCTGAAACATCCTTTTGCTCTCTTAGTCCTTCAAGTAATAGGAATTTGAACTACTCAGTTTTAAGGCTATAACACAAATTCTCTGGTTTTCCAGCAGAAGGTCCTTTCCTATAACTGTGTAGACTGGTACATAAGGAATTAATCTTTGGAAGAAAGAGAATAGTGATTTCACTCAGAAAAAAGTAAAGATACTTTATATTTGTTTGGGGAGTCAGCTTTTCACTGATTCATTCAATGGTTATTACCAGAGCCCTTACTGCATGCTGTGCTAAGAGTGTTGGGTGGATGGCGGTGACTAAAACAGTGATCACTGTTTCCGTATAGTGAAAATTTTCCACACTCATTGCTTCTTCACACTCCAGAGAAGAAGATGGAACAAGTGTTGATACCTATTGGCTCAGTCTCATCAATTCCCCGTGTGTGTGTGTGCTTAGACCATAGGCTCTTTGGGGCTCTCACAAGAGGGGACGCTTCCTGAAAGACATACAAGGATCTTGAGAGATTCCAAGAATAGGAACAGGGATGGTGGCCAGGCTTCCCAGGCCCTATAGTTGGACGCAGGCCAGTCATAACTCTCCAAGGCTGATTTTGCTCTTCTTTACACTAGTTGTCAGTCACCTACAGGGCTCAACCACTCTCTACTTATCTGCTCTGCTCTCCCTTTGCACATCAGTCCTGGAGAGGCAGTAGAGGGTTGTGGTTAACAAGTAGACTTCGGAGCCGGACAGCTTGGGTTTAAATGCTAGATCTGCCACCTGCTAGCTGTGTAACCTTGAGGATGTTACTTAACCTCTCTGTACCTCAGTTTCCATCTGTAACATGAAGATATTAATAGAACCTTCTTCATAATGTTGTCAAAAAATTCAATGACATAAATTATACAAAGTACTTAGTATGGTGATTTTCAGGAAATAAAAATTAAAAAGCAAACACACGGATTTAGTATAGTGTCAAGCACTGTTCTAGATATTTTACACGTGTTAATTCATGTAATCCTTACAATAACCCAATGACGAAGGTACTATTATTCTCTTTATTTTACTGACAAGAAACCAGAGCCTTAGAGAAGTGAAATAAGTTGCTGAAGATCACACAGCTGATAAGAAGCCACATCTATTTCACTCCAAAACCTGTGTCCTCAATGACTGTGCTAATACAATAACTGGTTTAGTCTTGTTCTTGAATCTGTAAATCTTAACCTTAATGCCGCTGTTTGAAATACTCTTAATTCAGCTCATCATGACTTCTCTTGGTCCAGTTCTACCTCATGGTTCCACTCTATGTTTCCTATTTCTAATCCCAGCTAAGAGTTTCATGACAAATCCCCTCAAAGTCTGCTGGCCCATCTTAAGTCAGGTGTCTACCCTGGGTCAGCTTGCTATGGCTCTAGGCAGTGAGGACGCTTTGTTCCAAACAGGGTCAGATAGCAGGGGCATGGCAGGCAATATGACTGACATTTCTCATTTACCTATTCTAAGGGCTCAGCAATTAAGGTTTTAAAAAGTCTGGTGACTAACCCAAGCTCATTCTGTTAGTCATCACCAGAGGTGGAACTCCAATCTGGGATTTTTGACTCTGAAATCAGAGAACCTTCCATATTTTTCCTGGGATATTTCTGTGTATGGAGGACAAATTCTACCTAGCTTGGAGCCATCACTTTACTCAAAAGGAACTACGGGCAAAATTATATAATAATAAAATCCTGTTACCATCAAGGTGATTTCAACTCACAGCAACTCTATAGGACAGAGTAGAATTGCCCCATAGGGTTTCCAAGGAATGGCTGGTGGATTCAAAATGCTCACCTTTTAGTTAGCAGCCGAGCTCCTAATCACTGAGCCTTACATAATAACAGCAAGTAAAAAAGGTAATAAATTGAGGAATAATACAGATATTTCTATACCCTGGAGTGTGGTCGACTGTAAAAGTACTTTGTTCATCTAAATACAATAAATTCTCTTCAGTCAACATTTCTCTTTTTCTCTCTTTATTCCTAAATCAAAATCTCCTGCTATGTGCTAAGGAGAGAGAGAATTTTCACAGCTCTATTAACTCACAGTTCTTGCTGGCTCAAACATGGTCAATTACTATTTTCTAGGAGGGATCCTAGAAGGATACTAAGACTCCCAGAATAATCGGGCAAAATTCAAAATTTAGGAAGAAAAGGATGTTTTATGAGTGGGAATAAGGAACTGGGCAGTGTAGGAAACAATCCTTTTCCCCCTCCTCAGCAGAGAGTTTGTGTCTACTAATTGATTTTCCATAAAGAATTTGGACTTTAGGCTGTAGCCTTTCCTGTAGGCCTGCAGGAAATCTCCTTCCAAGATTTATGCTTTTAACAGTTTTTGCACTAATGTTCACAAGTAGAAGTTAGCTATAGAAAATTAAGAACAGAGCATCAAAACTGAAGTTACCATGGAACACAAAACTACTCCTTAGATATCCTGAGGCCTTGTGTCTTGGTGACACCATGTCTATTATGGTGACATATTGACTGAGATTTGTCCCCTAGTAGGAGAAGCGACGCTTGAACTTAAGAAACTCAAACAACTTTTCTCTTACTGACAAGCAGTAAGGATTGTAACAAACCAAGAAGAGCTCAGTGTAACAAACATATTGTTCCCAATGATCACAGGGGGGGTAGCAAGAACTTGATTTATGATTTTCCTAATAGCTGAACCCAGTTTAACAAATTACCCATAGGAACAAAGTGGTCTAATGAAAAGAGCATAGTCCCGAGAGTCTTACAAACCTAGGTTCAGATGCTTCCTCTGTCCTTGACTTAGTCTCTTTGTCTGAGTTTTAGTTTCTTCATCTGTGACAATGGGAATATCAATACCTATCATATCATTGTCATAACATGTATCATACAACATAGGAGAATGCCGGCAGAAAAAAAGAAAATGGATAAAAGTTATTCCCTTTTCTTCCTTGCCTCATGGAAACTGCTTATAAAACAAATTGCCACCACAGCAGGACAATTTGACATCCATGACAATCAATACCTAGCACAGAACTACAAGCCCCATGACCCTAAGAAAAGTTACTCCATAACATTTATAGTCCAATTTACTCAAAACCTGGTTACAAGTTTCCTTTGAGACTTCCTAATTTTTCAATAAGTAAGTGAGGACGTTTCTAGACACGTATTAGCAGCTTGAGGGTGAAATTTTCATCTAGACTCTGTTCTGTACCATCTACTCGTTTAGTATCCAGTGCACCCACTCTCACTCCTCAGAACAGCTCTGTAGAGGGAGGAGAGGCTGAAGACTTCAAAGATCTGATGCTGGTACTCACCAAGAATTTCTATAATTTGCATCTAGGAAATACTTAAAGCAATAAACTGGGGTAATTAACTAACTTGGCATTGCCCAAAGTCCTGAGTGGAGAGAATTAATTAAAAGGAGCATTTCAAGTGTTTGCAAGGGGTAAATTGGGGTGAAATAGTGACAGCCGAATCTAATAGATTGGAATACAGACATGTGAGGGCAGAAGTGTCTGAGAAATTTTGCTAACCTGGAAAAGCTGATCAAATTGACCACTCAGCATTTTCTTCTGCCTTTAATTTTGTGATGACACCCAGAGTAACTAGGTAAGATTGCAGACAGGGGCTCTTTCCCACAAGCATGGACCTGAACATCAGTAGAACTACAGCAGAACCCCCTCTGAATCTAACATGCATCTCTGAGAGCCAACTGTCTTGGATAGCACCAGGACATGTGTTTTAAAAAGTGTCCAAATAAATGTTAGCTGGTAAACTGTTAAATGATAGTCAATTAACAAATGTTTAGTAAGGACCTAGTATTGTTGGGCATGAGGAGGCCTGGTGGCACGGTGGTTAAAGCACTTGGCTGCTAACCAAAAGGTTGGTGGTTCAGACCCACCAGCTGCTCTTCAGGAGAAAGATGTGGCAGTCTGCTTCCATAAAGATTAGAGCCTTGGGAAATGTATGGGTCGGAATCAACTCCACAGCAATGGGTTTGGTTTCTGGTTTCTTGTTGTGCATGGTGGGGGGGGGTGGTAGCAGGACACAAAGTGCAGATTAGACATACTGTTAATGAAAGGAGAAATCAGAAGATGTAGTCTAGAGTGAATTTGTAGTGAGAGATACATCCATTAACCACTGTTAGAGCCAAGAAGTGGCAACTCTTTACTTGCTGCTGAGGAAGTCACTTACGAGAGAGGTCAAATGGGAGTTACAATACTCCACTCAGCTTGCTATTAAGATGCCATGGTCTTATTAGTCAATTATCTTGGGGAAAAAAAAAAAGTTTGAAAAATAGGATGTGGAGGTTTAGGGATCTTGGAAAGGAAAGGAAAAGGATGAGGCGTTTTGACAATTTTTTGGCAAAAAAATAAGAATGTGAGGTAGATGTCTTAGTTTCTTAGCACTGCTATTAACAGAAATACCACAAAGTATTTATGTTAAATACTTCGGTTTTAAAGAATAGAAATCTATTTTCTCACAGTTCAGGAGGCTGGAAGTCTGAATTCAGGGCACTAGAGGAAGGTTCTCTCTTGGTCCACCATGGGGAAGACACTTGTCTCAATTTCTGTAACCACAGCATTCCTCAGTTCCTCAGCAATATCCCCATTTGTGCTTACTTCTCTCTGTGTTTAATCTCTTCTTTTAATATCTCAAAAGTAGTTTGGTTTAAGACACACCCTACACTGATATAGCCTCATTAATATAACAAGGAAAATCCTATTCCCAAATAGGATTACGTCCACAGGTACAGGGGTTAGGATTCTAACACATTTTGGGGGGTGGGGAGGAGGAGGAGTGGATGCAAAATCCAATCCATAACAGTAGGTGATTGTGTTACAGTTCCGTGGCATTATTCAAGTCTGTGGTAACCATCTACAAAAGACGTACTACTCAGTCAACTGGGTTTCTAAACACTCTTCACTGGTGAGGGCAATATAATGGCCAGTCGGCCACTCCACTCTGAAGGGGAAATCCAACAGCACTTTTCCCTTACCCTCCTCTAGAAAGGTCCCTGTATGGTGCAAATGGTTTGCGTTTGACCACTAACTGAAAAGGTTGGTGATTCGAACCCACCCAGTAGTACCACGGAAGAAAGACCTGGCAATCTGCTTCCATAAAGATTACAGCCAGTAAAACCCTATCGAGCAGTTATACTCTGCAACATATGGGGTTGCCATAACTCGGAATTTGGCTTGGTTTTTTGGACCTTCCTCTAATCTGATTTGCATTGGGGGAGTCACTGGAGAGACCTTCCTTGTCATTCAGCACACACTACCTGGAAGGATCCAGACAGACTTCCACACACAACAACCTTACAGTCAGGCTTTCCAGCAAGAATCCTGATTCCACGCTTCTTCAGACAGTGGGAGTTTATGGGTCTCCCACTTGGCAGAGCCTCATTAGGTAATGAAAGAGGGAGGTATTCACCCCAGTGGTCCTAAAGAGATTAATAGTAATTCCCCAGTGTTACTTCCTCATCAACTCCAGCAGACAAATTAATTTCCTGCTTCATGTAATGCTCATGTTCTTTTAAATTCTGCCTCTATTCTCAATGGATCTACTTGATATTTGAGGGAAAAGTGGAGCCATCTACCCTAGGATAGAAAAGCATTCCCAGGTTTGCTATCTAGAATCTCAAGCTAGTTTTGCATGACTGGTTTGGAAAATTCATTTAAATAAGTACTTTACTTCTGTTTTTCTACCAGGAACATGGAGGTCATTCCCTTATTCATCGTTCATTGAGTCAACAAATATTTATTCAGTGCCTACTATGCTTTAGGCATGGCACTCTGCAAGAGTGAGGCTTTCTTACTATGTTCCTGGGCTAGGGAATACAGAGAAATAGTTTAGAGACAAACAGATAAAATAATAATAATAAACCTCCTCAAAAGTGAAAGCATTTATAAAGTACAATTAATGATTATCTGATTTACAGCAACTGAAGACACCATGAAGGTACAATGGGGAGGAGGGGAAGAGGAATATTCTTTCGGAGAATATTTTAGAATTAAAGGACACCTGTGTTTTATTATGGGAGACAATCACTCCCTGAGACTGGATGGCTCATGCCAAGTCTCAGCTACATAAATGATGTACCAACGAGTTCACCACATAAAGTCAACCAATCAATTGCTACCTTTATTAAGCTTCTACCATGCATCCAGTACATTATAGAAGTTACTTCTCTCTTAGCCCTCACAACAATCATTGGAAGTAAAAATTAGAGCTGATAGCTTTCTTTTGGTCTCCTGCACAAGCAAGTTAACTGATGGAAGCAAATTTGAAGTCCACTAAAGCCCCAAAGGAAAGAACCCTGGTGGTGCAATGATTAAGTGCTTGGCTGCTAAGCGAAAGGGCAGCGGTTTGAACCCATAAGCCATTCTGCAGGAGAAAAGACCTGGAGATCTGCTCCTGTCAAGATTACTGTCTAGGAAACCTTATGGGCAGTTCTACCCTGACCTATAGGGTCTCTATGAGTCAGAATCAACTTGGCAGTACACTACAACAACAAAACCCCAAATGCAGAAGCTAATTTATGCTGTAGATGGCCACTTCATGCCAAGAGCCTGTGATCTATATGGGGAGATGAACCCTACACATTCAAAAAGCTAAAAATATAAGACAATTACACTAGGTGTTGTGTAGCTACAGAAATGATTAAATTTAAAAAAAAAAAAAAAGCGAAGGAGTTTCTAATCTATCAGGCAAAAGGCAAGTAAACCACCTTATAAAGAAAGTTTAAGTGCCACAGGAGAGCTATAAACATAGAGCTGGAAGGAGTAGTGATGAATTCTAGCTCAGGGTAGTCAGGAAAGACTTCACAAAGGAAATGACATCTATTTTAAAGGGGAGAGAAGGAAAGAAAATTTGACAAGAAGGTAGGGCATGTGTCGTGGGGCTATGGGAGCACATGATCCGTTTCAGGGATTGTAAGTAGTCCAGTGTGGCTACAGTATATGGGATGAACAAGGGAGTATGATGGGAGATGATGTTGGAAGAGCATGTTGGGGCCCAACTGTGGAGTACTTTGACCACCATGGTTTCTCTTGGAGGCAATTAGGAGCCATTAATGGCTTTTAACAGGGAAGAGATATCATCAGATGTGCATTTCACAAATGCAAATTAGAGAATGAAAAATTGAAGGAAACATTAGATAAAATACAGATCAAACCCTAGGATACCAGTTAGGAACCTATTACAGTGGTGTAATCTGAAGTACTGAAGTTAATGGCAGTCAGAATAGAAAGGAGGAGATACCTGTGAGATAACTTAATGGGCAAGATCTAGCCATAAATTGAAAGATAAATTGAAGATGACACTGTTTTTTAACTTAGGTACTCAAAAGGTTATATTTGAAGGTAAAGATAAAGTCAGTGAAAGAGTCAGTTTTGGGTACAAAAGGTAGACTTCACATATAGTCCTTTGGGGAAGAGATCACTGTATACTGAGACCTGCAATCAGTGGTCACCCAGAATTGGCCTAAATACCATGACCCCGAGGATGAGGATAAGAATACAGGGACATTTTTATTCTAGTTCTCCCATTGTTGAACTTAATGTTTCACCCCAGATTTGCCCAACTGGTTCGGTGCTTACTCCTTATCTATTACTGAGCCCCAACATCAAAAGTAGAATGCTGAGTTATTTTTCAAAAAAAGAAACAGTTGTAATCATATAGTAGTAGTTATTTTCATAGCAGTAGAAGTAGTAATATCTTAAACTTATAAAGTCCTTTACATGTTTTATAACACTCATCATTTATTCATTCAACATCTGTTTCTCACCTCACCTATCATAAGAGGAATCCCTGATGGTTAGAAGTGTGTGCTCTGGAGTCGGGAAACCTGGGATTGGGTCTTGGGATGGAGACCTGGCTCTGCTACATGCTCACTGTGTGACCTTGGGCAAGTTACTACACTCCTCTGTGCCATTTTCCCATTTAACCTATAAAATGGGATGATAAGAGTACAGTTGTGTTAGTTCATGTAAGACATTTAGGACAATGCCTGGTACTAGTAAGTGTTCAATACACTGTCATTATTTTCTATAGGGCATTCTGATGTATGCACTAAAGTAGTCAAGGGTGGGGGGTTTAAAAGTAGAGTCGCCATCATGAAGGAGTTTAGAAGTTATTGGGAGGTAATCAGATGGAATACAGATAATTAGTGTTATTTTTAAAGTAACTCCTCAAGAACTCACTTATTTATCTTTGTACCTTGATCCCACTACTCTGTCACCACCACTACAGACATGCTTAATACCCAAAATAAAGTGGGCACACCCAATAACGCTTGCTGATGTAATCATTAGGTGTCAAAAGAGAGATGCTAATGAAGTGCCACTAGAGTTCAGGAAAGAAAGATTACCTTAAGATGAGGGATTCAGAGGTGACCTTTAGATGACCACAAAGGAGGCAGCATTTCTGCTGTGCTCAGATGAAGAAGTGAAATTTGATGTTATGTCCTGTGTCCCCACAACGGTCAAGGAAGATGGGTAGAGTACATTCTACTGCAGTCACAGATGACGACACTTTTCTGTGACAAAGTGTGAAGGTGATGTGACTTGTCCAAAGTCATGCCACTGCATGGCAACATCACTGGGCTAGAAACTGCGTGCACCCAGCTTCCAGGCCAGTTCCATCTGGCTGGGACTGCATAGACCCTGCAGCTTCAGAGCCAGCCTGTTTGCCATGTTTGGCCCTTGTTCTGTGTTATGGGCTATAAATAGACTAAATAAAGTCCCTCTCCCACAGCCTCTGAGTAAATGGCCACTGCACACCCCAGGTTCAGCATCTGCTTTACAGTGATCACCGGCAACGAAATTAAAGCCCGGCACAGAGCAGATGGACCATTTCCCCATTCTGGCTGGCACACATTAGTCTCCCCCTACATCCATCCCAGAGATGCTAATGCCAGCAGCAGGGGAAGGGAAGCATGACCAGCAGCTCAGAGAGCACTGTCATCACAGCGGGCAATGTCAGCAGCTCCTCCATCTGGGGAAGCAGTGACAGGAGACATGCCCGGGCACCTGCAAAGCAGGGTACCCAGTGAATGCTCCATGAAAGAACCTGACATTTCAAAACTAAAAAAAGCTTCAAAATAGTTGTTAGGAGAAAAGCCATATCCTAGGGTAAAAGTCCTCATGCTCATTTTTACAGATTAGCATTTTCATTTTTATTTACATACTGGGGATGAGAAGACCTGTCATCTTTTCAGGTTCGTACTCTCTAAAAGTTGTAATCTGATTGAATTTTTGATTGAAGCTTAATGTGGAATGGGAAAAATGCATGTTAGTACCTTAGAAATATTTTGTCTTTTGGTTGGGATCATTTTAAGAACAACAAAAAACAATTAACTCCAGTGGGATAACAGTCACCTTTTTGTATCAAACAGATAGAATGAAATGGCAATGTTTTTGCTGTGATAGATTTGGTTTTGCCCAAACTGTTTCAGAAGTTAATTCATTTAGGGGTAAGCAATGAGATTATTTGTATAGCAAATTCTTGACATTCTCTAAGCTGTACATAGGAGGTTCTTTGACATTTCTTAGCTGGTGGGACTTTGGCAGATTTCTCTTCTGGGCATGGTTGTAGCATTTATAACACAGCCTTCTCCAGAGCTCTACCCAACACCACTGTCAAAGCTAGAGGAACTCCTCAAACGTTATCATGCCTAAAGTATCCTATCTCCGGTCACCTAAGACAGGAATAAGAAAAGAAATTATGCCAGAGATGGAGTGAAAAAGACAACAATGGAACAGGGAAAAGAGTTTAAAAATCTATTGTCAAGGCAATACTCAGTTGAGGCTGGTATTGCTGAGGGGGGTGTAAATTATTACAAACTTTCTTGGTGAAAATTTGATATGTTCATGAAATGGAACAAATATTATGATGCCATTAAAATTTATAATCTAGAAATCAATTCAGTTTTGGAAAGATGTCATTGACAAAATGTTAAGGTAGAAAATAATACACAATTGTGAAGAGCGTGATCCCATTTTAATAAAAAAAATTACATTAAAGTACATACAGCATGTATTTTTCATATGTATGTGGTGTGTGTCTGTATATATAAAATTGCCGCTGTGATGACAGCATTTTAAGACCACATCTGTAGTGCCAGAGCAATATACTATTGGGTATTCTGCTCAGGCTATCATCTAGAATAAGCAATAAAAGTCCAATTTTATAAAATAGATGGTATTTATATTTCAATATATACACATATGTGGATAGAGATGGAGACAGAGAGAGAGAAAGAGAGAGTAATGCCAACATTTTAACTGCAGTTGATTTGGGTGGTAATTTTTCTTTCTTCTTTTCTTTTTTTTTTTTTCCCCCCCCCCCCATTGGTAGTTGCTACTTTTGTTTTTGTTTTTTCTATAAGAAGGATAAAAATTTAAGGAAAAGAGAGAAACAAAGAAACTGGCAGGAAAGTGTGCAGGAGCTAAGCAAGGATGAGTATACCAAGGTGAGGCTTTGAACTTGGCCCAAACACCAGATTGGAATAACAAGTACCATCTCTAAATAAAAGTATTTACAAATCAGACATTTCCTTAGAGACAATCACCAAGTAAAAATAATAATGCAAGTATTGGCCCTTGAAGGAAAGGATGATTATAGAAAACTGTTCAGGGTTTTTGTTTTTTTTTTTTTTTTTTTACACTATTTTCAAACCAAAATGTTGTCTAATAACTTACCTTACTAAGCAGGCTGGACACCAGTTGAAATTCTAAGCTTTAGGGCGTTGGCATTAAGGAATGGAATGATTCTTTCAATCCTTTGAATACAGTGAAAACGGGGAGGTGTCCAGCCTTCAAAGTAGCATTCCTTTAATTATTGAGATACTTAATTTGAGTTTTAGGTAAGTTTCTCTGAGTTTGCATTAAGTTTAAATGAACTCATTTAGACATAGGAACTAGAAATGAATCATGGTGAGCAATACTCTTTGATTCCCATTCTTTGCCCTCTGACGTCAGTATTATAAGACCATTTCCTGTGGTGCCAGAGAACTGTGCTATTGGATATTCTGCTCAGGCCATCATCTAGAATAAAACTATTTTATGAAAACCAAAACACACAAGGTATAAAAATCTGTTCATCTTATGCAATGCTATTTCTCCAGAAATATTCCTTAACAGGGATTATTTACCTGAGTCAATATTTCCTTACATTCTACCCATCTCTTACTAGTTCTAGTTCTGATTCTGACAAACAAATGATGCATTTTCATGCATTAAAAAGGAGATATTGCATGGCAAGTACAGTCAACGTGATTTGTCATTTTGTTTTTTGGTACCCAATACAGATCACCCTATGTTACTGGTCTGCTAAAGCAATCCAGCCCATCTGTGAAGAGTAGAATGTGTTACATCAGCGTAGCACAGTAGACAAACAATTTCACATCTCTTATGATTTTTGCATTCATTCAATAAGTATTCTTACTGAGAATTTACTACGTACTGAGAACTGTGCCAAGTACTGGAGAAAAGCTGTGAACAATATAGACAAGGTGCTCAAAGTCATGATGTTGACCCTCTGGTTGAGGAAGACACAGAATAAACAAATATACAAGGTAATTTCAGACTGTGAGAAGGACTAAGAAAAAAAGTTTTTAATGATAGAAAGAAATTGGGGAAAAGAGAAAAAATGGGTAAGGCTCTTAGAAAGGGTGATCATTCATAGTCTGTCTCGGGACATAATATTGAGCTGATCACAAAAAGATGAGGAAGACCCAGCCAAGCCAAGAGCTGGACAAGGAGCATTCAGGAAAAGAGAACAGTATACGCAAAGTCCCTGCAGAAGTGTAGTACAGGTAGCCCCTGACTTACCACAGGCGTCCATTCCGACAACTCCCAATGACTCAGTTGTAAGTCGGCTCTGATGTAAATCGAACACCTCATGTATTTTTTAGTTTTCATTATTATTGCCTTTTATTATCAGTATCTTTATAAACCCGGCAGTGCTTTAAACAGTAAATCATAAAATTAAACATCTACAAGTGAACAGCTGAGAGTGATAACATCAACAATTTACATGCTGCAACATATTACTAACGATAAGATGTAACCCCCCCAAAAAAAAAATGACAGTTGTTAAGTGCGGTTCGTTGTAACTCGAATATGTTGTACATAAGTCAGGGACTACCTATATGTCCACTGTGCCTGGAACAGAGAAAAGAAGAAAAGTAGGACTCAATAAGCTTGCAGAGACAGTGAATGGTCTATAAGAAGCACAGATTTTAAGAGCAATGGAAATCTATTAGCAGATTTAAAGTAAAGAATGACTTGATCTAATTTCCTCTCTTTAAATTCTCTCTCCAATTGCTGTTAGGTACAGCTTCTGAAGGGACATATGAAGAAGGAGGGATACCAGTAAGAAGATTATTACTGAGGTCCAGATGAGGGAAATATTGTAACTTAAAACAAGCTTGTAGGAGTAATGACAAAGAGAAGTAAACTGGTTAGAGAAATACATTGGAGGTAGAAACAATAGAACTTGGAGATTATTTAGATATGGGAAAGCAGAGAAAGGAATCAAAAGTTATTCTTAAATTTTAGTCTTGAGAAACTAGGTAGATTGCGTTATCACTCACTGTGTTGGGAAAAACTGGGAAGGAACAACAATTAGGAAAGGAATCTAGAGTTCTGTTGGGACATGTCAAGTTTTAAATGCATAGTATACACCTAATGGTATAGGCAGGAGTACATATGGAGTCTGGAATTTAAGAGATAAGTCTGGAGATATAAACTTGTGGGGGGCAGTGGTGGTTCAGTGGTAGAATTCTCATCTTCCATTTGGGAGATTCGGGTTTGATTCTTGGCCAATGCACCTCAAGCGCAGTCACCATCCATCCGTCAGTGGAGGCTTGTGTGTTGCTATGATGCTGAACAGGTTTCAGTGGAGCTTCCAAAGACAGACAGACTAGAAAGAAAGGCCTGGTGCTCTACTTCTTAAAATCAGCCAATGAAAAAACTGTGGATCACAATAATTCATTTTGCAGCCAATCATGGGGATGGGCAGAGTTTCACTCTGTTGTACATGGAGTCACCACGAGTTGTGGTAATTCTACAGCAGCTAACAACAACAGCACAAATATGCAAGTCACTTAGCTACAGGGCAGCTATAAGTTGGAATAGACTCAATGGTAATGGGTTTAGCTATAGATGGTATTTGAAGCCATGGAACTGGATGAGATCATCTAAGAAGCATAGATAAAGAAGAGAAGAGTTTCCTGTGCTAACATCATGTCACTTGAACATTTGGAGAGCGAGTAGAGATTAAGGAGGAGCCGCCTAAAGAGACTAAGAAGGAGCAACCAGGGAGATTGAAAAAAAAAAGCCAAGAGAATATGGTGTTATAGAATTCAAGAGAGGAGAGTTGCTTCGGATGCAAGTAGTCAACTATGTTGACTGCTGAAAAGAGTTCAGGTTAATTGAGACTAAAGGCCTGTCATTGGATCTGGAACCCTTAGAAATCCCTATTGACCTTGACAAGAAGTTTCGGTGAAAGATGGGGATTAACATCTGATTGGAATGTATGAAGTATGAATGAGAGATAAAGAAGAGAAGACAGTATGTATAGCCAACTTAATTTTAGTTTTGTTATGAAGCTGAACAGAGAAATAGGGAGGTAACTGGAGAAAGAGGCAAAGTCAAGAAAATTTTTGTTGGTTTATTTTTTAATATGGGACATTCTAGAATCCTGCTAATTGTAGTGATCAAGTAAAGAAGAGACTGATGATGCAGGGGAGGTGGAGAATAATTGAAAGGGAGAAATTTTTTAGAAGATGGGAGAGGACAGAGCCCTGAGTGAGAATAAAGGGAAAGATCATGGATGGGAGCAGGGGTGTTCATTCCATAAGAAAAACAGGAAACACGAGAGCCAATGCCAGCAGATGTATAGGTCTAGGGTGTAAAAGGGAAAATCATCAGTTAGAGAACTGGCAACGGTCGGAGGTTTGATAAGAGAGGTGAAGATATGAATTAGTTGTTTTGAAGAGTGAGAAATTGAACTCACTAGGGAAACACGGTGGTTGAGTGCCATTTGAGATTTGCAGTGATCATTTAATGTAAAACCATTAAGTCTGGTTTTGTGATTTTTCTTTAGTAATGTAAGGCAGCAACTGCGTAGGAACAGAACAATTGATTAGGTATTTTCACCCAAGGTGGGGGTTTAGTCAGACAAGTACAGTGAAGAGAAAACAAGGCAAAGGAGTTTAGGGTGTCTGCAAGGCAGGGATTAAAATGAAAGACAAAGAAATCAACTTAGGTAAGGAGAGAAGTAAAGAGGGTAGGTGAGGGGTTGATGGATAATGAAAAGAGATATTACCATTGGGTTGTGGAACTCATTAAGATTTAAAAAAAAAAAAAAAAAAACACTGTTGCAGGTAGGATACTAGAATAAATAAGCTCCAAGATAGTGCTGTTGACCAGGGAGTTGCATGTTTTAAATCAAGATTTCTGAGATAGTGCAGTTACCAGTGATGATAAAATATAGGATGTGACCACAGGAATCAGTGGCTGGTGTGGAGAGGAGGCTAAGATCATGGCTTTTCATCGTCTGTAATTTCTTATAAGGGAATCAAGCCAAAAACACCGCTGCAGAGTGGTGGAACAAATCTTTGACTTGGAAGTAGAAAACTGTGTGCCATGTCATACTTCTGCCATTTACTAGTGGCATGACTTGGAAAACCCCTTGGTGCCTCAGTTTCATCATCTGAAAAATGGGAGATGACAATAACTAAGTCAGCACTCACCAGGTTATTGTCATAATTAAATAGAATAACATATCAACTTCATTTTAAACTAGAAAACCACTATAAAATGCAAACCATGGTTAGGATTCTCTTACAGGTAAGGAAACCAAGGCTCAGGAAAGCTAAATGATCAAAGTTAGACAGGAAATGGTACAGCCAGAATTAACCCCCCATTATTTGATTCATAGCCCAATGCAATTTCCATTACACCATTTACCATTTTGCAATAAAACACAAAATCTAAATATCATTTGTTTAACACACATGACTTTGCACATCTTGATCTTTGTACAAATAAACCCATTATATCAAGGAGCATGCTGAGTACAAACTGATTTATGAATTGCCACCCAAAAAGCAAACATGGCTCATATTATCCCCTTGTATCAAGGAATGAGGATCAGAACAACTAATTAGAGTATTGATGCCCAACACAGATCATCTTAAGACAGAGGTGAATGCAAGAGAAATCCACATTTAAGAAGACCGAGAGTTTTTATATTTGTACTGTCCAGAGTGACATGCATATATTGAAACTAATCTTTACAAAAAACAGAATAAAATCTCTCTCCTGACTCAGAGCATTGTATTAGCCACTGGGTAAAATGGAAGTAGATGCAAATGGTGTTTAAATAGCTATTTAGCTCACTCGGATAAACGAACCAGTGAAAGTAAATGGCAATACTTTGTGTGACCCTAAGAAAACCAATCAGTGAGAACAATAAACTAAATTTAGAACAGTACGAAAAAGAAATAGTGTATTTATCGCTCTTCTTTCACATCTGGAATGAATAATGTACTACGGAAATCCTGACTAAATTACAATGTGAACACATCCAACCTAAATTATATCCTACAGCTCACAAATTATACCGTGCTAATCCGGTAATGGTGGTTGCGCATTCACAAAGTAAAACCAAAAAAGAGTCATCCTAGCACATAAGATTGTGTGCAGACCCTAGATGCAATCTTTATTTCCTAAAGGGCATTGTTTTGGCTACTACACCCCATAGATGTGTTACTGACGATACACTAGAAAAAGATGCCTACCGACCGCCAACCACCACAGTCCCACCCTCTTCAAGCGATGGGATAAATGGGGAGGAAACTTGTCACAGCCTTGCTCATTTTCTATTTCATAAAATACAATCTCCTTCCATGTATTGTTGACTTTTAAAATGTTACCCTTTTTTCTTTATTTTTCCTAAAGAGAGCATGAAAGGAGAAAAGGGCATTTACTTTAGCAAGCATGATTCAGCTTGCCTCCCACACAACCTGTCATCAGTTCTCCTCCCATAACCCCCTTCCATTTCCTCTTCAGCAAATACTGGTCAGGCTTCTAAATCACTTCAGCTAGAATCTGTGTGTGTGTGTGTGTGTGTGTGTGTGTGTGTTTGGAATGGCAATGCTTAGATTGTATCCTTTCTGCTTTTGTACAAGGCAATGCTTTTATTTATCACTTGTCTGTCCCCTAATACTCAGAGCCCCTCAGATACTGCTATTCTAGACCTTCTCCCTGTTCATCAAACCCTCAATCCCGTCGCTCCTCTCCTCTTTTAATTAAATGACTTTTCTTCTGCTTTTATTGAGAAGATGGCATTTGTAAGACATGAACAACTCTATTTGCCTATACCAAATATTCTATTCTCTAGTCTACATTCCTCTATAAGTATCCCCCTCCTTCCTTCTTAATCTAAGAACTTCTTTCTTCTCCAACATACCATCCCTACAATACACCCAATGCTTTTCTACCTCACTACATTGCCACTCCTCTCCGCCTGTCCAAATTTATTCAAGTATAAAGATTCATCTCAAATCCCACCTCCATATATATAAAGTCTTCCCTTACCTCGCCAGAAAAAAGAGACATCTCCCTTTTCCAGATTTCCATGACAAATATTTTCTATACAAGTGACTGGCAATTAATCTAACTCTGCCTGGAGACAGCTGTAACATTATCTTGAATTGTTGTTTTGTTTTCATATTTTATTGTTATTTAACTTTTCTTGTGTTTCAGCCACATCTCCCCAACTAGAGTTTTTAAGTTCTTTGAGGGAAGAAATTATAAAAAACACCTCTTTACGTTCCCACAACTTATTGAATATATGTATAATTATTAATTTGCTTTTATATTTGGAATTTGTTTCCTTAGAGGTAATACCAAATAAAAACATAAATAGTTTTAAGGTAATTATGGTATTGGTACAAAATTTTGCAGAGTAATTTAACAATCCACACACCCTACAACCCACAATTCTGCTTTTAGATATTTACCCTAAGGAAGTACTTATATGTGTGTGCCAGGAGCATGATCAAGAAAACAATGCAATATGCTTGTCACAGTAAAAAACTGGAAACAATCTAAAGCAGTGGTTCTCAATGGAGGAGGGAGGACTTTGCCCTCCAGGAGACATTTAGCAATGTCTGAACACACTTTTTGATTGTTACAATTGGTGTTCCTTGCAACTAGTGGGTAGAGGCCAGGGATGCTGCTAAACATCCTATAATGCATAGAACAGACCTCAAAACAAATAATTATCTGCCTCATAATGTCAGTAGTACTGAGGCTGAGGAACCCTGATCCAAATGTTCATCATCAGATAAACAAATAACTGTAGTATATTCATTCAAAGGAATAACCCATTGCCACTGAGTCGATTCCCACTCATAGTGACCCTATAGGACAGAGTAGAACTGCCCCATAGGGTTTCTAAGGCTGTAATTTTTTATGGAAGCAGACGACCACATCTTTCTCCCACTGAAAGGAATATTATAGCATTAAAATGAATAAACCAAAATGGTTAGACCTTGAAACACAATATTGAGTGAAACAAGAATGTGGTAAAATAATATGCACAGTAAGAGGGTATGTTTGTATATTTAAGAAACACCCAAAGTCATTATATAGGACATATGTTGTGTCTTAGTTATCTAGTGCTGCTATAACAGAAATACCACAAGTGGAAGGCTTTAACAAATAGAAATGTATTGTCTCACAGTTTAGGAGGCTAGAAGTTCAAATGCAGGGCACCAGCTCCAGGGGATGGCTTTCTCTCTGTTGGCTCTGGGGGAAGGTCCTTGTCATCGATCTTCCCCTGGTATAGGAGTTTCTCAGTGCAGGGACCCCAGGTCCAAAGGACACGCTCCACTCCTGGCTCTTCTTTCTTGGTGGTAGGAGGTCTCCCTCTTTGCTTGCTTGTTTAATATCTTTTATATCTCAAAAGAGATTTACTCAAAATACAACCTAATCCTGTAGATTACATCCTGCTTCATTAACATAACTGCCTCTAATCCTGCCTCATTAACATTTTAGAGATTAGGATTTACAACACATAGGATAATTACATCAGATCATAAAATGGATGACAATCACACAATATTGGGAATCACGGCCTAGCCAAGAGGACACATATTTTGGGGGGACACAATTCAATCCATAGCAGGCTTGGAAAAGGAGAAAAATGGATCTGTAGAAGAGAATAGAGTAGATTTCAACTTTATATGGTCCTTTTATATTAAAACAAATAGCAATTGATATTCTCTATATCCCAAATAAATATAGTCCATCTTGTGGCTATTGTTAACAAGACGTTGTTGCAAGAAGAAACACAAATTAACTCCTAAAAAGCCTTGAAAAATAATTTTTTTAACTCTTGAAGAAATGCCAAATGTAGAAACTTATACAAGGAGCAAGTACTCCAAACTTCCTCTTCAGCCATCTACAGCTCCTGTGAATGGACCATGTGTATGGTATTAGGCCTTGGTCTCAGTAGGGTCAAACTACAGATGTGACCACTGTTCCCCTTGTACTCTCCCTCTCTCTTCACCCACAAAGTCTCATTCAAGATCAAGCTGGCATCTACGGGGTTGTATGCAGCTTTGAGCCTGTTTAGCCCTGAGAGAGAGCACACCTTACACACACACACACACACACACAACTACATGTTGGAGCAATGGTACATTTTCCTTTGATCTGATCATTTTCATCACCAAGGACTGTAGTGTCTGCATTTGGCCAGTACCCACTCTAGCTCTTTTCCTGTGTAGTATTTTCTTCTCTACTCTCTGCATGCAGATAGTTCAATTACAGACAAATTCTCTCAGAACAATTTTCTCAAAGATTTATTCAGCAGCTATATTTACTAAGTACCTCCTACACCCCTAGACCTCAAGCTTTGACCCCTCAGGAAACAGCCTGGGCCACCTGCTTCCCACTCTGGTGCCGGCATCTCTTCCAAGCTCAGTTCCCCCCAACCCAAATCTTGCCTTGGCTGATGAGTTTCTGTCTTATTCTACTTCTCCTTCTCCACCAACTCTGTAACACTGAGACCATCACACACATTCCAGCCCAGTACACCTGCCATCATAGTTTCCATCTTGCAAATTACAATGCCCTCAAGAATTCTAAGCCCATCAGAGTAATATGAAGACTACACACTGCACTCTAAACAGGGATCTCAAATCGAAGGAGAGAGAATACACAAATACTTTGAAAAAAAAAGTTTGTTTAGTGTTTTTGTTTTTGCAATAAATATTACAGAGAGTAAATCTTGACAAAACTTGCTTGGCTGGCAGGACTAATCAGAATTTAGAATGAAAAGCACCGTGGGAGGCATGGATTTTCAAAGGTCAAGAAGCGCTGCTCTCAGGATACCTGCTCCGCCATTTTACTTCTCTAAAGGCTCTCTGCCTTTACTAACCCATTGCCATCAAGTCAATTCCAACTCATAGCGAGTCCACAGGACAGAGTAGAACTGCCCCATAAGGTTTCCAAGGAGCAGCTGGTGGATTCGAACTGCCAACCTTTTGGTTAACAGCTGAGCTCTTAACCACTGCGCCACCAGAGCTCCTCTGCCTTTAACAGGGAGAGGCAATAAGCACTCACTGCTCAGTAGCACATCTGCATGTTCCCCTGACATAGCCCACTGACCTTTGTCTTGACTCCCCTCACATAAAAAATGAGAATAATAAAAGAGTCCCATCTCTATTTCATAGGGCAAATCAAAAACTAAGTGGACTCATCAATTTAATGTTTCTAATACTCACATCTCTCTCTTATCTTTGCATGTATGAAGCCTGAAAGGGAAAGAGTCCTCATGATGTACTCGCATTGAGAAGCAAAGTGACAGCAATATCTAAAGCTACCCAGAGGGACTGTCTCATGTTCAAAGTGAAGCAAACCCGAAAACACCACCCAATGCTTCCCCTGAGGAAGAAATAGTGACATTTACACGATCTGTGAACACCGAACAGACCCTCAGGATAATGTTGAAATTTAGACTGCCACTTGCAGTGTAAAAACACCTTCAGTTTTTCCCAAATGTGCCTTCCTTCACTGACCGTATTAATTTAGCTTTTCACCCCTGGTGTGTATGGTCTCTGATTTACCTTGAATTTATTGGAACCATTTGATTTTCTGGCCGTTATTTTTCCATTAAAGTATATATGAGGTGAATGTATTTTCAGGTTCATTAAGAGTATAAAAAGCTTGCACTGCTTAATGGAAGTATATTCTATCATGTCTTATGGTTTGTTGCTGCATGGACAGTTCTTACACCAGGATAGGGTGAGATGGGAAAGACCAGCACCTCCTTGTTGGGCAGGGAGGATGGGATAGGAGTAGGGTCTTCCCCAGCTGAAGACCCTGAAAGATGATGCAGTTTTGTACAAGGCATGAGGTCCAGCATGTGGTGAAAATAATAACTATTGGAGAGAGGCAACAAACCCAACCAGTGGACTATCCCAAAAGGTGGATACCAAAACCAAAGCAGCTGTTACTGAGTCGATTTCAATTCATGGCAACCCCATGTGTGTCAGAGTAGAACTGCTCCATAGGGTTTTCAATGGTTGTGAACTTTTGGCAGTAGATTGCCAGGCCTTTCTTCTGAGATGCCTCTCCATGTGGATTTGAACCACCAATCTCTCGGTTAGTAGCTGAGCACTTAACCATTTGCACCACCCAGGCACTCCAAAAGGTGGATAGAGCATAAGAATTGTAAATCCAGGGTGAGCGATAATACTCAGAAGTCCAGACAGTAAGGCAGAAAGTTCAGAAACACTTGATTTGGTAGAGATGTTGATTCTCCTCAAATGAATACAAAAATTCAGAGCAATTACAATCAAAGGATTTGTAAAACCAAAACTTGACAAGCTATTTTTAAAGTTCATCTGAAAGAATAAATACTGAAGAATAGCCAAGAAATTTTTGGTGGGAAAAAATGATAGAATAATCTTACCATATATTAAAATAAACCACAAAGTTACAGCAATCAAAACTTTGTTGATGCCAGAATAAGCAAATTAAATAAATCACCAACCTATATGTGTATATATAAAGAGAGAGAGGGAGAAAGATACCCATGTACTATATAGGAATTCAGACAAACATATATCCATAACTCAGTCCGTGGGTTATATGATTTACTGTCCTAATCAGGACAATTGTTAGGTTAAATGAGAGTACCAATGGCATAGGATGCTGGAACAGCCAAAATTGGACCTCATTCCCCATTGCCGTCGAGTTGATTCCGACTCACAGTGACCCTATAGGACAGAATAGAACTGCCCCATAGAGTTTCCAAGGAGTGCCTGGTGGATTCGAACTGCTGACCTTTGGGTTAGCAGCTGTAGCTCTTAATCACTACACCATCAGGGTTTCCAAAAACCGGACAGTCCTATGCCAATCCAGACATAAGACCACCTAGTTAAAGACAGGATTGTCCCTACATAAATATTAATAGCTCCCAGTTTTACTCTCAAAAGTAGTCTAGTTTGGGCACTAAATTCTACAGCTACCCCAGAATAGGGCCCCAGTCACTGAGAGAGGCCATGATAAGAATAAAGCAGGGTCCCAATCTCAGACAAATTTGGAAGATAATATTTAAATTACACCAACAGGAATTTGGAAACAGAAATCACAACAGAATCTAGTTTTAGTGACTTAGCAATACAGGTGGCAGCAGCTCCTGACCCCAGGGTACCTCGTACTGAGCACCAAAGTGCAGGTCAGGAGTAACCAGAAGGTGTGGACCAAGTGTGGCATCATGCAGAGGCTAGGAACCAAACAGCACCTAGCACAGTTTTCACTTACTTTCATTTACTTCGTAAAGTGTCACAAGTTTTCAATGAAAACGTGAGACAGATTGTCCATTATTTTGACCCACACAAAAAGGCAAACCACCATAGAAGGGTTCTCAGTAAAATTGCTTCAGAAGTTGAAATGAGATAATAGATGTGAACATTCTGCAGACGGCTGCCAAGCCCTCTGATAGTGTACTTACACATTTTACCATCCTTGAAGTTTACGTAAAACATTTATTGCTAAACACTTCACGTGTGTTATCTCATTTAGCCACGGCCACCGCTCAAAGTAGGTTTTATTAGCTTCTGACAGCGGCCACTGACGCTTTCAGAAGTGATGCCTCACACTGCTGCTGAATGGCAGGGTCAGAATCCAGGTCTCTTAGCCTTTTTATAGCTTGCTGGTACTTGGATTACTCTTTGGGTAAGTAAGTAGGGATGCCTGTAAACAAAGGTTAAGTCCAACAGGCACACAAAATCTAGTGGGAAAAAACAACTGCACAAAACTTAGTCAATTATGCTTTCATTTTTTAAAGAGCATGAATATTCATTAAATTATAGTTATCCGTGTTTACCTGATAACAGCAAAATCACATATCAGTCTTAGAATCATCTTTGATTCCCCTTTTTCTCTCACACCCTACGATCGATTCTCAGCAAATCCTACCAGCCCTATCTTTGAAATATAATCAGCACCTCCACTACTGTTCAGATCCCACATGTCTATCTGTTGCCTTGACTATTTCTGTAACCTCAAAATAGTTGTCCCTGCTTCAACCCTTTCCCTCTTCAGTCTGTTCTCAACACATCAGCCAGAGTGATTCCATTAACATCTGCATTGATTATGTCCCCGCTCTGGTCAGATCCCTGCAATGACTCCTCATTTTACTAAGAGCAGGAGACAAGTCCTGACCATTGCTTGTTTAGTCCTGAGAGAGTGGGGGTACAAACGGTTAACACACTCGGCTGCTAACAAAAAGGTTGGAGATTTGAGTCCACCTCAGAAGAAAGGCCTGGTAATCTACTTCTGAGAAATCAGCACAGCTCTACTCTGACACACATGGGGTCGCCACAAGTAGGTGGTGACCGTTGTCTACAAGCCTCTATGATCTGGTTTCCTGCCGGCTTTTCTCCAGTCATCTCCAACCACTTCCACCCCACTCACTTTACTTCAGCCACACAAGCCTCCTTGCTGTTTCCTAAAAACAGTAAGCACATTAACCTCTGAGCCTTTGCACTTGCCATTCCCCTGCCTTGAGTGTGAAATCCCTTCCTGCCTTACTCCGTGGCTGAATACCTGACCTCCTTACCTCTGGCTAGATCTTTTACCCCCTCAGGTCCTTTCCAAAATGTCAGGTTATCAGTGAAGCTTCTCTGGCTACTTTATAGAAATGAGCTACCCCCTCCTCCCATAGCATCACCCTCCTTCCCCATGTAAAACTCTCCAACAAACTTATCATCAACTGACATGCTGTATGTAGAGTCTTATTTTTTATTTTCACCTCTCCATCCCCACTTAAATGTATGGTTGGACCACATGAAATTGCCATTTGTGTAGGTAAAAAATGGTCGAATATCTACAATTTCACATGATTTAACTTAGTAGCTTTAGGAGGATCTGTTTTATTCTCTGCTAAATTTCCTTATGTACATAACAGTGCCTTTGCATATGATGTTGCTGTTGTTAGCTGCCATCAAGCTGGACACTGACTCACAGAGACCCCGTGCACAACAGGATTGGACCATTGTGATCCATAGGGTTTTCACTGACTGATTTTTCGGAAGTATATTGCCAGGCCTTTCTTCCTAGTCCATCTTAGTCTGGAAGCTCTGCTGAAACCTGTTCAGCATCATAGCAATAGGCAAGCCTCCACTGACAGAGTGGTGACTGTGCCTGAGGTACATTGGCCGAGAATTGAACCCTGGTCTTCTGCATGGAAAGCGGGAATTCTACCACTGAACCACTACAGCCCTCCTGTATAATAGGCACTGAATAAAAAGTTGTTGACAGGATGACTTATCTGAGTCAAGTTTTATAGAACTAGTTCATATAGGAATAGGCAGGTGCCTTGTCTAACTGATAGTAATCCTTTCCATCTCAGCTCAATTTAGTTCAGGTTGCCAATTCGTGTATCTAATCCAGGGAGTTAATGTGGCCTAAACTCCCCTCCTGGTCTCTTTGGCACTCAAAGCAAGCAGTAGCCACACAATTTTCCCCTGAAACTTCAAAGACTTCAAAGCTCTGGGCTCTGCTGATGGTTTATTTAAAAAAGGAGGCATCTATTACTTTTTGGTGCTGAATCCCCTTACGTATTGTATCCTTGCAAAGGAGAAACCTGGCATAGTCCAGAGCATCTTGAGGCCACGGGCAGGCTTCCCAATCATTCAGCTATGACTGCTCCGCTCTGAGTTAGTAATACGAACAAGGAGAAAAGGCCTGTAATTCCCTTTCTGTTCCCTTTGTTCAAGGCTTAGGGAATCCTCATTTCCAATCTTAATGCTAAACACATTTTATTTCCTATTCATTACTCTCTTTGCCATTTACTCCTCTCATTGTTTTCTTACTAATCAATATGACCTTTAGGTATTTGCATGGAAGATTGTTTCTTTATAGCAGTAAGTGCTCCGTAATCTCAGAACTGCTTTATTTATTCCATTTTTTAATCTGGGCCCAGAATAATCAAATAAGCTTTACCCACTTTGTTCAGTCAAACGTGTTTTTAACAGAGCAGGACTTTTTTACGCTGAAAATGATCATTACTAGAATGTAGTGAGGAGAATGCACATGCCTTGGAAATTAAAAAAAAAAAAAAAAAAACCTTGCCAACAAGCCGATTCTGACTCAGGGTGACCCCATGTGTTACAGAGTAGAACTGCCCCACAGAGTTTTCTTAGCTGTAATCTTTACAGAAGCAGATCACCAGGCTTTCCTTCCACGGCCCTGCTGGGTGGGTTCAAACCGCCAATGTTTAGGTTAGCTGTCGAGCACAAACTGTTCGTGCCACAGAAGGACCTCTGGAAATTACTACAGATGAGAATTCACTGCCTTTTTCGCCCCACTCTTATCACTTTCCCTAACTCCAGATCAATGTCCTCTTTCAGGACTCTAGAAATTCACCAGGGACACTCTTCCAAACGTTTACGATGCTTCATTTTCTCTCTATGAAATAATTGCCAAGCTGCATGAGGCAAGGAGTTCCCCATTCACCGGTTCTCATTTACAGACAGAAAGCCATTCCATCTTTATTCCAGCTATAGACCAAATGTTCAGCACATCCTTATTCAAAAATAGGAACTCAAGGTTATTGTAGGACAGAGTATTCTGTTTTGGTTACAGTCCTAGCCTTCATTTCTACAACTTTCTTCAGACCGAGCCTTGGGGAGAAAGAACTGGAAAGGAAACAGATCTATAGAGCATTTAGTATGTCATCAGGCCTCATCCAAAAACCAAACCAAGTCTGTTGCCAGTGAGTCAATTCTGACTCATGGCAACTCCATGTGTTACGGAGTACAACTGCTCCAGAGGGTTTTCTTGGCTGTAATCTTTATGAAAGCAGATCACCAGGCCTTTCTTTTGTGGCACTGCTGGGTGGGTTCAAATCACCTACCTTTAGTTTAGCAGTCAATCACAAGCCACACTTGTACCACCCAGGGTATCTCCTATCTATCTACCTATCTATCTATCTGTCTGTCTGTCTGTCTGTCTGTCTGTCTATCTGTCTGTCTATCTATCTATATCACTGGCTTCCATTTCACAGTCTGAGGAATCTGTTAGATCTGAAAAGGATGAGCAAGAAAAGGCCCGGGGATCAGGAATTCAAATGGTCTAAGCCCCTCATTGTGGGGACTGCAAGTCTACTGCTCTCATTTATATGACAGACAAGGTGTGGGCACTGAAGCCAGGAGGAACACACACTGAGGGGACCTAGCTCTGAATTGGAACAAAGACGTAAGTGATAGGCTTGCCAAGAAGAACTTCTAGAAGTACAGGAGGTTTCTTTCTCTTTATTCAAACTTGGAACAACTCTACCATTCTTCTGTCTCCATTAGCACTGACAGCATATCCAAAATGAGCAGACAGTAAGGACAATAGTTCAAAATGATACCAACAGTTTTGTATGTCATTAAATAACTTAGCCCAATTTTAAAAGTGAAATGCTTTGTGCTTCTATCTAGCATAGCAAGATTTTCCTTTTGCCTTTGACCTTAGTTGACTAGATGCTATTCTGTAAGGTGGTGAAAGATATAGACCCCCAGAGGCTACCAGGCCTCCCAGAACCACCCTCACACAAATGCAGGCATAGAACTGCTTCCTGAACCAGGTTCAATTTTCTCTATTACACGTGATATTTAGAATCTGATTTTAGAAATATATCCAAAGTTCAGAGGCATACTGTAGCATCTTTGACTTTCTGGACCAAGAACTAATATAAGATTCATACATGAATAAGCAGATTATTAAAAAGTGTTAACAATTCACCAATTAATATTCATTGCCCATTCACCAAGCACGTGGTCCTGCTTAAGCACTTGATTTCTTTTTAAGACTTTCCTTATTCCTGATACTGGTTAACAACAGGGACTTAATCTCTCACACCTTAATCTCAAACCTAGTATGTGTATAACAAATATATAAATGAAAGCATAAATAAATTATAAGCCCACGAAAGCTGTTTAAAAGATAAAGAAAAAAGAATGACTAACTTATTTTTAGAGAAGGTATTGAGGAGAAATGACCTAACACTTATATTCTGGATAGAGGAGATTTTTGTCTTAGGCTGGGTTCTCTAGAGGAGCAAAACCAGTGAAACAAATATTATATATGTGTGTATATATATGTATATATATATATATATACACACACATATATATACATAGAGAGAAAGCAAGAGAGAGATTTCAAGGAAATGGCTCATGCAGATGTGGAGGCTGGCAAGTCTTAAATCTGTGAATCAGATGTTAGGCTGGAGGCTTCTCCCAACTCATTTGGTTGCAGGGGCTGACAAAGCCAAAATCAGCCGGTCAGATGGCACGCTGCGGGCTCATGTCCCAAAAACTGGAGATCAGAGGATGACGAGTCTGATGCAGGATCAAGAGGTGAGCTTTCCCAGAATATATATATACTGGATGTGGGCCACACCTCCAAGGAAACTCCCCTTTCAACTGATTGGCTGTTGACATCAGATCACAAAATGGAGAATGATTACATAATATCTGCCACTCACTGAGAACCATGTCCTAGCCAAGTTGACACATAATCTTAACCATCACAGTCCACACCTTGTCAACTCGACACCTGTACACATCTCCTTAAACCATACATAAACTCTAAATAAAGACAATTATAGTCATACTTGTGCGTAACATGATACAACTAACATGCATACAACTGAAAATGCACCGCCCCATTTACATCTTATATTTTATAATAAGTAATGAAATGAGGGAAGAAAACAAAGATATTTGATATGTGTGTGTGTATATATATATATATATATATATATATACTCTCATACATGCATAACAAAAAAAGGAAGAAATACTAAAAACAATTACATCCACGTTTCTGCAACTGGTCACATGGTCATAGCTGATATTTAGAACTACCTTCTTCCACCACTCATTCCATATTGACTTTGCCCTCAGCAAGCTCTTCAGCTAGTCAAGTATCCTGACTTGGTGGGGTGACCCAAAACTTCATTCCTGAAGGGTGTGGGCCATTAATAGTCATGTCAGAACTTAGTTACTGTAGTTTTCCATTGACTTTAATCACAGGGCATAGTAGTACTAAGAGATGTCCTAAGGGATCTCCTGTATTCCAAACATACTCTTCTTTACCTCCATTATGTAATATCAATCCCATTTCCCCTCGGTAATCAGGAATGATCACACCAGCCAATATGGTAACTCCCTTCTTTGCCTGTTGATCCAGAGACATGAGGAACCCAAAGTGACAGAGTGACACTCTAACTTTCAGTTCAATGGAATCAGTGTTATGTCACCTGGTAGGAGCATTTCTTCCTTTGGAACTAAGACCTCTAGACCCATAGATCATGGGGTCATGAGGACAGGAAGTAAAAATTTTGCAGGTGAGTGGTGCCACTCCCATTTCCACCCCTTGATTCCTGGACCCATGAATCCTGGCTATGAGAGAAAGAGTACCATATATTGGATGCTGCTTTAGAGCATATATGCCTCCTGGAGAACATTGTCCCAACCTTGCAAGGTATTGCCACCTACCTGGTGCCGATAACTGTGTCTTTAGAAGGCCATTCCATCATTCTGTCAAGTCAGTTGCTTCAGGATGATGGGGAACATGGTAAGACCAGTGAATTCCATCAGGATGGGACCATTGGCACACTTTATTTGCTGTGAAGTGAATTCCTGTTCTCAGGCAATGCTGTGTGGGATACTATGATGGTGGTAAGGCATTCTGTAAGTCCACAGATGGTAGTTTTGGTAGAAGCATTGCATGCAGGGAAGGCAAATTTGTATCCAGAGTAACTGTCTATCCCAATAAGAACAAAACCCTGCCCTTTCTATGATGGAAGTGGTCCAGTGTAATCACCCTGCCACCAAGTTTCTGGCTGATCATCCCAAGAAATGCTGCCACATCAGGGACTCGGTATTGGTCTCTGCTGCTGGCAGATTGGACATTCAGCAGTGGCTGTAGCTAAGTCAGCCTTGGTGAGTGGAAGTCCATGTTGCTGAGCCTATGCATAACATCCATCCCTGCCACCATGGCCACTTTGTTCACAAGTCCATTTGGCAACAACAGGAGTGGCTGGGGGAAAAGGCTGACTGGTATTCACAGAATGCTTCATCCTATTCACTTGATTGTTAAAATTCTCCTCTTCCAAGGTCACACTTTGATGAGCATTCACATGAGACACAACTATCTTCACTTTGCCCATTCAGAGAGGTCTAGCCACATGCCTCTTCTCCATACCTCCTTGTCACCAATTTTCTAATCATGTTCCTTCCAAGTCCCTGACCATCCAGCCAACCCATTGGCCACAGCCCATGAATCAGTATACAGTCGCATATCTGGCCATTTCTCCTTCCTAGCAAAATGAACAACCAGGTGCACTACTCAAAGTTCTGCCCACTGGGAGAATTTCCATTCACAATTGTCCTTCAGTGAGGCCCCAGAAAGGAGCTACAATGCTGCCACTGTCCACTTCTGAGTTGTGCCTGCATATTGCACAGAACCATCTGTAAACCAGGCACAGGTTTTCTCTTCCTCAGTCAGTTGATCATAAAGAACTCCCCAGACTGGGAGAAGGAAGGTAATGTGATAGAAGTGGGAACCATGGGCATTTGGGCCACTTCATCGTGTAACTTATTTGGGCCTTTAGGTCCTACTCGAGCTCGATCTAATATATACCACTTCCATTTAATAATAGAGTGCCACTGTGCATGTCTGACTTTATGATTCCGAGGGTCAGACAACACCCAGTTCATGATGGGTAGCTCAGGCTGCATAGAGACTTGGTCGCCCATGGTTAAGTATTCAGTGTCTACTAAGGTGCTATAACAAGCCAAAAGCTGTTTCTCAAAAGGAAAGTAGTTATCTGCAGAGGATGGCAGGGCTTTGCTCCAAAATCCTAAGTGTCTGCAATGTGATTTACCAATAGGGGCCTGCCAAAGACTCCAAACAGCTTCTGTATCTACCACTGATACTTCAAGCACCATTGGATCAGCCAGATCATATGGTCCAAGTGGAAGAGCAGCTTGCACAGCAGTCTAAACCTGTTGCAGAGCCTTCTCTCATTCTGGGTCCCATTCAAAACCAGCAGCTTTTCAAGTGACTTGATAGTCTGGAGTAGCACACCCAAATGAGGGATATGTTGCCTCCAAATTCCAAACAGACCCGCCAGGTGTTCTGCCTCCTTTTTATTTGGGGGGGGGGGGCGGTTGTCCAGATATAGCAACTTATCCTTCACTTTAGAAGGAATATCTCGACATGCCTGACACCACTGGACCCCTAGAAATTTCACTGAGGCAGAAGGTGCCTGAATCTTTGTCAGATTAATTTCCTACCTTCTAGCATGTAAATGCCTTACCAATAAGTCATTAGTCATTGATACTTCTGCCTTACTAGGTCCAATCAGCATAATGTCATCAATATAATGGGCCAGTGTGACATTTTGTGGAAGGGAAAGATGATCAAAGTCCCTGTGGACTAAATTATGACACCGGGCTGGAGAGTTGATACACCCCTGAGGCAGGACTGTGAAAGTGTATTACTGGCCTTGCCAGCTGAAGGCAAGCTGCTTCTGGTGTTCCTTTGAAACCAGAATTGAGAAAAAGGCATTGGCCAGATCAATAGCTGCATACCAGGTACCAGGAGATGTACTAATTTGCACAAGAAATAAAACCACATCTGGAACAACAGCTGTAACTACAGTCACCACGTGGTTAAGTTTACGAAAATCCACTGTCATTCTTCAAGAGTCATTTGTTTTTTGCACAGGCCAGAGAGGTGAGTTAAATGGGGATGTGGTGGGAATTACCACTCCTAACTCCTTCAAGTCCTTGATGGTGGCACTAACCTCTGCAGTCTCTCCTGGAATGCAATATTGCTTTTGGTTTACTATTTTTCTAGGTAGGGGCAGTTCTAATTACTTCCACTGGGCTTTTCCTACCATAACAGCCCTTACTCTGCATTTCAGGGATCCAATGTAGGGGTTCTGCCACAGTTGCTGAGTATTTATATTCCAATTATGCATTCTGTAACTGGGGTGATCACTACAAGATGGGTTCAGGGACCCAATTGATGCACTGTGAGATGGACTGAGCTAAGATTCCATTAATAACATGACCTCCATATGCCCCCACTCTGACTGGTTGGCCACAGTGATGTTTTGGGTCTCTAGAATTAGTGTCAATTCAGAGCCATTGTCTAGTAATCCCCAAAAAGTCTGATTATTTTCTTTTCACCAATGAACAGTCACCCTTGTGAAAGGTCATAGATCCCTTTGGAGAAGGCTTGGAGAAAGATTAACAGTAACAATTTTTAGCAGTGCAGTGGGGTCCTTCCTTAAGGGGACCTGGTCTCCCCTTCATTCAAAGGATTGTGGGTCTGTAAACTGGCTCAAGTCTGGAAATTGATTGAGGGGCCATGATTTTTTTCTGGCAATTCATGTTAGATTGCCATTCACTTAACTTAGAATTCTTCTGCTTGTACAGATCAAGTAAATATTTAGTAGATTTCCCATCTATTTCACTCCTAGAGACACTATGACTAAGTAGCCAACACCTTAAGTCCATACAAGTCAGACGATTGTGATTGCTGCTTTGACTCTGCTGCCATTATGGTAACCATACCTACTTTGTCTGTCAGTTAAGTGTCCAATCAGCCCCACTGAGGCTAGGTGTCTTAATTCAGTTACAGTCATTCCCACTGTCAAATCTGACTTACATCAAATAGCAATTACAGCAGTCTTCAAGGATGCTGGGGCTCTCTTCACAAATTTATTCCTCACTGCTGTGATAAAAGGTATATCCTCTGAGGACTCCATGGGCAGGTCTGTGGGTCCAACCTGATAAATCCACTGTAACATGCCAATTTCCCTAATATTTTAGATACCTTCTTCTACAGTATATCAAGGAAGGTCTAGCATTTCAACTTGATTTAGTGTGGGCCTCCATTTAATCCACGCTTCAGTGAACCAACCAAATAAACTATTAAATCCTTTTCTAACCTCTCAAGCTGAAACATTGAATGAAGAATCTGTGTTTAGTGAGCCCATATCAATAAATTCAGACTGATCCAACTTTAAGTTCCTTGTATCATTATCCCTCACCCTTAATAGCCATCCCCACACATTCTCCAGGTTTCTGTTTGTATATATTAGAAAAATCAAGCAGCTCTTTTGGAGTATAGCGTACCTCCTCATCCTTTGTACTTCACCTCTTGGGGTTCACTGGGACTTAAGTCTAGTTATAGGTCTAGAAGCAAAAATGGGTGGTGGGGGTAGGTCCTGGGGACATTTAGCAATGTCTTGTAAGGTGTCTGCCTCAGGAGATGCCTCACGCAATGCCCCAGGCACTGCTCCAGGCAGTATCTCAGACAAAGACTGTTTAGGCACAGGGGGGTTAATCTCATCAAATGGGGGTGGAAGGGATAATGGATTCACTGGGGAGGGTGGCTTAGCATATAAAGATGGAGTAGTCTCTTCAGATGGGAGTAAGAAGGCTGATTCTGTTGGCAGGCGTGATTCAATGGAATTTAGGGGCTCATTGTCCCCAGCTTCCTGATTATCTGCCCATATGTCCCCAACCCACGTCTCAGGATACCACTTCATCCCAATTAATGCCCTCACTTTAACTTCAGACACGATTCAAAGTTCAGAATTCAGTTGGTGTTATAATTCAGCCACTCTTATGATAAGACTCTGGGTTTGGTTTTCGGCAATAACTGCTCTGTTACCGCAAAAAATAAGTTTTCCTTCAGGGCACAAGTGGCAACATTCAGGTCTTTTATGAGGCACTTGAGCTGTGACTCTGAAGCCCTGAGCTCATCTCTTTCTTTCACCATTTTTTCTAGTGAAAGCAGGACCAAACAACCAGCCACCCTATACTCCTCATTCTGACAAAACTGTAGAAAAATATCAAATACGCAATCACCCAGAGCCTTGTTTTTCAAAATATTTGATCCATTGGTGGTGATATTTTGTGTATTTCTATTGTCACGTCACACCATGGATCAGAAGTGCCCTCTCCTACTGGAGGCAGAGGCATTGGTGCCTTTAAGACTAGCCAGACTTGAGAACCAATTCAGAAAATTCATCCTTACAATTTTGTTCCTCTAGAACCATTTTTAGTACCAAATGTCTTAGACTGGATTCTCTAGAGGAGCAAAACCAGTCAAGGTATATATATATATAGAGAGAAATTATTTCAAGGAAATGGCTCACGCAGTTGTGGAGGCTGGCAAGTCCCAAATCTGTGGGTCAGATTTCAGGCTGGAGGCTTCTCCTGACTCACATAGCTGCAGGGGCTGACAAACCGAAAGTCAGCAGGTCAGATGGCAGGCTGTTGTTGGCTTACATCCCAAGACCAGAAGTCAGAGGATGACGAGTCAGATGCAGGATCCAGAGAGGGTGAGCTTTGCCAGAACATCTATACATATTGGATGCAAGCTTCATCCCCAAGCAAAATTCCCTTTTCAACTGATTGGCTGCTCACATCAGATCACAAAATGGAAGATGATTACATAATATCTGCCTAACTACTCAGAATCATGGCCTAGCTAAGTTGACACATAACCTTAGGTTTTATTAGAACCTAAATTTCCTGTATTTTCACACTAAAAATATTAGATTCTTAAGAAATTATTTTCTTTGGGAGATAACCACTTACCGTTTTCTGACATACTATGCAAAATATGCCCATTTTGTACCAAATTACCACCCTTCTAGAGCATTTGGATCAGATTTGAAATGATGAATATGGCTCTTGTCAAACATGTTCTTCCCTATGTAAATGCAAATTCATTTACAACTGACAAGGCGATAAAGAAAGTTAGAATCATTTTGCTTGAGTTTTGACACAGGAAGACGTCAAGGACTCTTATCCTTTGGGGCTCCCAAAAACAAAAGTCAAATTGTAACTTGCTGTCTACACCTAGGGAAGGTTTTCTATCTACCATACTGACTTAAGTCAGTGAAACTTCCTCTCATTTGTGTCTTCAAAGCATCCATCGACTGATGCTTCTTCCCAGGGTTCCCTCTTAGGCACCACTTCTCTTCTGGCTCTACATAATTTCCTTGAAAATGTCTTCCACACCTAACCTTGTATCTCCAGCTTGGACCTTTCTCCAGAGTTCTTTCCTATTTCCAACTGTCTGCATCAGTCTCCTCTGTATCACATCCATTATTTATCCCTCCCAACCACTCCCTACCTTTCCCCACAACTCAGTTCACCCCACCCTTGGCCAAAAGTACCTCTTCTTTTACTATATTCCCCACTTCAGCTAATGATGCTATCATGCACATAATTCCCAAAAAGATACCTGGAAATCATTTTTAATTCCTCTCTCCATTTTTTTTTTCCCTTTAGTCCAAATGTTAACCGTACACCTCCCAAAGACTGCCTGAATCTCTTTACTCCTTATTGGTTCTTTCCATTTCCTTCAGATCTTATTTACATTACTGCAATCACTACCTAATTCTCTGCTTATAGTTTCACCCTGCTCTAATTTATCCTCAACCCTACCTTCAGAGTAATATTTCACATATATAAATATGATCATGTGGCACACACCCTTGCTTAAAAATATGTGATGAGGTCCCTGGACACCCTGCTAACTCAGAACTGAAGCCACTCCTGAAGTCCACCTTTCAGCCAAAGATTAGACAGGCCTATAAAACAAACAATAACACACGGGAGGAACATGCTTCTTAGTTCAATCAAGTATATGACACCAAATGGGCAACACCTCCCCAAAAGCAAAGATGAGAAGGCAGGAAGGGACAAGAAAACTGGACAAACTGACATGGAGAACCTGGGGTGGAAAGGCGGAAAGTGCTGACACATTGCGAGGATTGCAACAATGTCACAAAACAATTTGTGCATAAATTTTTGAATGAGAAACTAATTTGTGCTGTAAAGTTTCATCTAAATCACAATAAAATTTTTAAAATGTGTGCTGGATTTCAAAATAAATTTTTAAAATGTGTGATGGCCCTCCATCATCTTCAGGGTAAAGCCCAGCACCAACCTTATGGCCTTTGCAAGGCAAGTGTGGCTTTTCAGGATCTGACCATTGACTTTCAATTCCCTGCGCACTCCATGGTTAACCATCTATTAGGGATTGAATACTGTCCCCCTAAAATATGTTGTAAATTCTAACGCTTATATCTGTGGTTATAATCCCATTTGGGAATGGACTTTCTTTGCTATGTTAATGAGACTATATTAGCATAGGATGTGTCTTAAGTAATCTCTTAAGCATGGGAGCAAGCAGAGATGGGGGATGACAGATGCCATTTCCACATGAAGATTGCCCAGGAGCCAGGGAATACAAGCTGAAGAGACAAAGACCATTTCCCAGAGCCAACAGAGAGAGAAAGCCTTCCCCAACAGACAGCATCCTGAATTCAGACTTCTAGCCTTCTAACTATGAGAAAATATATTTCAGTTTTTTTAAATCCACCCATTTGTGGTATTTCTGTCATAGCAGCACTAGATAATTAAGACACCATCCCAGCTAGGAACATTTATATGATCTCAGGCCACATAAATAGAACAAGGTGATAGTGTTGCCATTCTGAGCACTAATCAGATGACACTAGAAATATTATTTTCAGAAAAATAGAATGGTCCTGTGTTCAAAAGTGTGGACTCTGGATGTACACTGCAGAAGTTCATAGCCTGGCTCCTCTACATATCAGCTCTGTAACTTTGGATGAGTTATTTAACCTCCCTATGTTTCAGTTTCCCTCACGTTTCTGTCAGTTTGTCATACTGTGGGGGCTTGCGTGTTGCTGTGATTCTGGAAGCTATGCCACCAGTATTCAGATACCAGCAGGGTCACCCATGGCAGACAAGTTTCAGCTGAGCTTCCAGACTAAGACAGACTAGGAAGAAGGACCTGGCAGTCTACTTCTGAAAAGAATTAGTCGGTGAAAACCTTATGAATAGCAGCAGAACACTGTCTGATATAGTGCCAGAAGATGAGCCCCCCAGGATGGAAGGCACTCAAAAGACGACTGGGGAAGAGCTGCCTCCTCAAAGTAGAGTCGACCTTAATGATGTGATGGAATCAAGCTTTCAGGACCTTCATTTGCTGATGTGGCATGACTCAAAATGAGAAGAAACAGCTGCTAACATCCATTAATAATCAGAACATGGAATGTATGAAGTATGAATCTAGGAAAATTGGAAATCATCAAAAATGAAATGGAACGCATAAACATCAATGTCATAGGCATTAGTGGGCTGAAATGGGCTGGTATTGGCCATTTTGAATCGGACAATCATATGGTCTACTATGCCGGGAACAATGACTTGAAGAGGAATGGCATTACATTCATCGTCAAAAAGAACATTTCAAGATCCATCCTGAAGTACAACACTGTCAGTGATAGGATAATATCCATACCTACAAGGAAGACCAGTTAATAAGACTGTTACTCAAACTTACGCACCAACCACTAAAGCCAAAGATGAAGAAATTGAAGATTTTTATCACCTTCTGCAATCTGAAATTGATCAAACATGCAATCAGGATGTATTGATAATTATGGGTGATTTGAATGTGAACGTTGGAAACAAAGAAGAAGGATCAGTAATTGGAAAATATGGCCTTAGTGATAGAAATGATGCGGAAGATCGCATGATAGAATTTTGCAAGACGAACGACTTCTTCATTTGCAAATACCTTTTTTCACCAACATAAATGGTGACTATACACATGGACCTCACCAGATGGAATCAAACGACTACATCTGTGGAAAGACACAATAGAAAAGCTCAATATCATCAGTCAGAACAAGGCCAGGGGCTGACTGCGGACCAGACCATCAATTGCTCATATGCAAGTTCAAGTTGAAACTGAAGAAAATTAGAACAAGTCCACAAGAGCCAAAGTACAACCTTGAGTATATCCCAGCTGAATTTAGAGACCATCTCAAGAACAGATTTGACATGTTGAACACTAATGACCGAAGACAAGACGAGCTGTGGAATGGTATCAAGGACATTCTACATTAAGAAAGCAAGAGGTCATTAAAAAGACACGAAAGAAAGAAAAGACCAAAATGGATGTCCGAAGAGACTCTGAAACTTGCTCTTGAACGTCGAGTAGCTAAAGCAAAAGGAAGAAATGATGAAGTAAAAGAAATGAACAGAAGGTTTCAAAGGGTGGCTCGAGAAGACAAAGTAAAGTATTATAATGACATGTGCAAAGAGCTGGAGATAGAAAACCAAAAGGGAAGAACACGCTTGGCATTTCTCAAGCTGAAAGAACTGAAGAAAAAATTCAAGGCTCGAGTTGCAATAGTCAAGGATTCTACAGGGAAAATATTAAATGACGCAGGAAGCATCAAAAGAAGATGGAAGGAATACACAGAGTCATTATACTAAAAAGAACTGGTCGGTGTTCAACCATTTGAAGAGGTAGCATATGATCAGGAGCCGATGGTACTGAAGGAAGAAGTCAAGCTGCACTGAAAGCACTGGAGAAAAACAAGGCTCCAGGAATTGACAGAATATCAACTGAGATGTTTCAACAAATGGAAGCAGTGCTGGAAGTGCTCACTTGTCTATGCCAAGAAATTTGAAAGACCTACTGGAAGAGATCCATATTTATGCCTATTGCCAAGATAGGTGATCCAACTGAAAGTGGAAATTACTGAACAATATTATTAATATCACACACAAGTAAAATTTTGCTGAAGATCATTCAAAAGCGGCTGCAGCAGTATGTCGACAGGGAACTGCCAGAAATACAAGCCGGATTCAGAAGAGGAGGTGGAAGGAGGGATATGATTGGTAATGTCATATGGATCTTGGCTGAAAACAGAGACTACCAAAAAGACGTTTACCTGTGTTTTGTTGACTATGCAAAGGCATTCAACTGTGTGGATCGTAACAAATTATGGATAACATTGCAAAGAATGGAATTCCAGAACACTTCGTTGTGCTCATGAGGAAACTGTACATAGAGTAACAGGCAGTTGTTAGAATAGAACAAGGGGATATTGAGTGGTTTAAAATCAGGAAAGGTATGTGTCCGGGTTGTATCCTTTCACCATACTTATTCAATCTGTATGCTGAGCAAATAATCTGAGAAGTTGGATTATATAAAGAAGAACATGGCATCAGGATTGGAGGAAGACTCATTAACAACCTGTGATACGCAGATGACACCATCTTGCTTGCTGAAAATGAAGCACTTACTGATGAAGATCAAAGACCATAGCCTTCAATATGGATTACACTTCAATATAAAGAAAACCAAAATTCTCACAACTGGACCAGTAAGCAACATCATGATAAATGAAGAAAAGATTGAAGTCGTGAAGGATTTCATTTTACTTGGATCTACAATTAATGCTCATAGATGCAGCAGTCAAGAAATTAAAAGACGTATTGCTTTGGGCAAATCTGCTGCCAAAGACCTCTTTCAAGCATTAATAAGCAAAGATGTCACCTTGAGAACTAAGGTGTACCTGATCCTAGCCATGGTATTTTCAATTGTTTCATATGCATGTGAAAGCTGGACAATGAATAAGGAAGACAGAAGAAGAATTGATGCCTTTTAATTATGGTGTTGGCAAAGAATATTGAAGATACCATGGAGTGCCAGAAAAACAAACAAGTCTGTCTTGGAAGAAATACTGCCCGAGTGCTCCTTGGAGGAAAGGTTGGTGAAACTGTCTCATGTACTTTGGACATGTCATCAGGAGAGACAAGTCCCTGGAGAAGGACATCATACTTGTAAAGTAGAGGGCCAGTGAAAAAGCGGAAGACCCTCGATGAGAGGAACTGACACAGTGGCTGCAACAATGGGCTCAAGCATAGCAAGTACTGTGAGTGAGGATGGCTCAGGACCGGGTGGTGTTTTGTTCTGTTGTATATAGGGTCACTGTGAGTCAGAACCAACTCCATGGTACCTAACAATAACAACAACAAATAGAATTTACCTGCTTAGTGCCATTTGCATGGTGAAATTCACCTTTTACAATTAGACTCATTTGCTCCTAAGTGGCCTTTTACCTACAGACATAAAAAAACGAAAAAACTATCCAATTAAACCAAGTCTCAATATTGGCATCTGACCCAGAATATCTCTGATATCTCTTCCTGCTTTAAAATGCTAGCATTCGATGATTTTTCTATATTTTGTCTCAAATCCCTTCAGTCAAGATAACGGTCTTAATTTGGTATGTTAGGTATATCAGGATGTATAACTAAATAAGTGTATTTATTTACATAAATAATTGTAAATAGCTGCCCATAATGTCAGGCCCATTATTTTCAGTAATTCTCACAACCAATTTTGAAGGTTGCACTAATATTCCCATTTTATAGATGAGGGAATTGAGACTCAGAGAAGTTAATAGGCTTGCATCCAATGTAATACCGATAGCAAAAGGACAGAAATGGAGTCTAAACTTAGATGTCTCTGCCTACACAGCCCATGATTTCTTACCAGTATTCTACTCAGCAATGGAAGACTTGGATACACCAAAGAAATCTTCGTCCCTATGGCAAAAAGAAAGGGCTGGGCTACTCAGCTTGAGTCTGAGCACTGAGTTCAGAATGCTGATTATCCTCCAGGGATAGAACTTTACACATATTATCAGTTTTCCATTTCAAAGGGACTACTGGGAGAGGCTGTGAGCAAATTTAATTATAGTTAACCCAATGACCACTGCCTGGACAGAGCAGGACCTATGAACCATTTTTTCTTGCCACCAAAATATCTCCCTTACCATCTGCTGCAGCACCTAAAATTCCTACTATCACTAGTGCATCTTTGGGATTGAACAGTGGTTTTAAAATGAGGTTAGAGATGGGGCTCTGTGAGGAGACAATGTAGGGGATGGAAGAAGTAAGACAGAAAAGCCGGGTTAGAATCCTGATGACAAAAAAAGATGGTGCTCCAGTTGCCCAGCTCTGTAGAAATTCCTAGGTCTATAGAAATAGCTTGGAGCCCTGGTGGTATAGTGGTTAAGAGCTACAGTGAGCTACGGCTGCTAACCAAAGGGTCAGCAGTTCAAATCCCCCAGCCACTCCTTGGAAACTCTATGAGGCAGTTCTACTCCGTCCTATAGGGTCCCTATGAGTCAGAATCAACTTGACAACAATGGATTTGGTTTTTGGTTTTATAGAAATAGCTTACAAGGATATTTGTGGGACTTTCATCTTGCCTTCCCATTTGGTGTTTAATCTCCTCCCTCTACTTGGAGCATTCCCATGAGCATTACCGAATACTTCATTTAAGAAATCGACAGAACATATAATAGAAAGAAATTTTATTTAACAAAGACAGATTAGAAGTCAAATAAGTCATAGGAGCAGATCTTGACTGCAATTTTCCAAATCAGAACAAAATAGAATTTTGAAGCGGAAAGGAACTTTAGATTCATCTCTTCCAATTCACTCATGTAACATATGGGAAAGAGGATGCCAGCAGGCAAATGGCTGGTCTCAATTACAAACCAGTGAATGGCAGAGCAAGTGGTGCTTCTATGGCTTATTCTTTTCTTCACTTCACTCTCTATAAAAAATTAAAGATATTTATGAATGTCTATGGAATATATTTAACTGTGTTAACTTTTGCAGAGTCTATTATTTTCCAATTCTAATATACGTTTAGCCCAGTCCCAAGAAGTAATTATAACATATCGTTACTAAAGCTCCCAATGTTGTAGACACTTTATATATATATTAACGTACATATCTTATATATAATGCTATTAACGTATATACATATATTAACTCAAATATATTCATGTTGTTGTTGTTGTTATGTGCCACGGAGTCATTTTCAACTCATAGCAACCCCATGTGACACAGTAGACCTTCTGCATAAGGTTTTCTTGACTGTAATCCATATGACAGCAGAGCACCAGGTCTTTCTCTTACAGAGCCACTGGGCGGGTTTGAACTGCCAAACTTTCAGTTAGCAGCCAAGCACTTAACCTTTTGTGCCACTAGGGCTCTTATATTCATGCTACATACATTACATACTGTTGCATATGTATGTATATATATAATATATAATACCATGATATTAAAAAACACCACATATAGTAACTCAATCTTCACAAAAATCTATGAGGTATATACTATTATTATCATCCCATTTTACAGATGAGAAAACTAAGGTAAAACAGAGTTAGAAACTTGGCCAAAGTCACACAGATAGTAAGGGGAAAAGCCTGGGTTTGGACCTAGCTATCCATAGTCTTATCACTGTTCTTCACTTTCTTGCCTTTTTCTCACCACTGTCATATTCTTCTACGTTATTTTCTCTCTCTTTCTAACTTTGATGTGGTGAAGAATGTGATCCTCAAAGAAGAAATGGTGCCACCATCATTTAGCACCCAATTATTTTCTTTGATATAGATTCTAGTGCTTGGTTTTTCTAGCAAAAAAAAAAAAAATGTACTAGTTGGGAGAGCATGGTATTTGGAGTTGGACGAACTTGGTTTGAAATTCTGGCTTCACTAATTAATAGCTATGTGACCTGAGACAACTTACTTATTTTCTGAATATCAGTTTCCTCTTCTGGTAACTAGAGAGAGAGTTCTGTTAGGATTACTGTCAGACTTAAATGAAATTATGCATATAAATGAATTGTATATACAGATCTATAGAAGTACCTCACATCTAGTAGTCTTTATAATTGTCATATCCAGTTCTTCTCTATACAGAGCTCTTATTATAGTTTACCTCCCTTGATTTTCAATTGAAATAAAAGCAAAAGTTAAACCACATTCACCAAGGAGGGATGGATGGTTTCAGCATAAATCTGTTGTTTATAATAATCTAGGAGACACACGTGAGTTGTGAGCAGGTTTTCTCACACCAGCTGTGGATGTGTGCTGCCCAATGAAGTAAATGTTTAACAATTACAGTGGTTTAAAATATGTAGTATGGAAGGAATCAAAATGAACATCAGTTGTGATTATCTACTTGAAAAGCTTATTAAGAAATCAATTATGGAATAGTGGACTAATTATGGTATGTAGAAATGTGTTTTCCACTTTTACATTAGGTTTTTTTTTTTTTTAACGAAGCAAACAGAAGGGCTTGATGTATCAATACAGCAAATCTGAAAAAAAAAAAAAGTTCTGCTATTTTCTCCAAATGGAAAAACCTAACATTTACTGAGTGCCTACTCACTGGAATACATTTTAAATCATCCTCATGGCAATCTTGCATGGTATTTATTATTACAGGTAGTCCCCAACTTAAGACGGGGTTCCTTCCTGACAATTCCATCTTAAGTCGGTTCTGCTGTAAGTTGAACACCTCTTTTTTTTTTTTTCCACTTTTCCGTATTATTGCCTTTTATTATCAGTATCTTTATAAACCTGATCTTTATTTGTCTTTGGGGGTTGGCATGAGAATGATAACATCAACAAATTATGCACTGCAACATCGTATGTAGTACATATTACTAACGATAAAATGTACAAAGGAAAAAAAAAAAAGAACGCTCATAAGTGCAGTTCATCCTAACTCGAATACATTGTAAGTTAGGGGCTACCTGTACTCTGATTTTCTTGATGAAGACAATGAGGCTCAGGGAAGTTTAATAATTTGTTTAGGTTTCATAGTTACTAAGTTGTGGAGCTGGGATTTCAGCCTGTAACTAATTTCAAAGCTCTTTCCGCTAAGCCCTGAGATGGTCATTTCTGATGGATGTTTTGTCTGTAGATGTGATGTGACACATTCCATTAGTTATGAACATGCATAACAATTTTACATGGAAAACAACCATCCAACTAGTGTGACCAGTCTGTCTCCTCCTCTAGACCATAACTTTCACAAGCAGGGTCATTATCTGTTGTGTTCATCAGTGTATGCCCACAACCCAGCTTACTTCCTGTGACATGATAAGGTATTCAATAAATATTTGTTGAATGAAGAAGTGAATGCTGAATTGACTAGAAAAATAGAGTTTAGCTCCTAGTCATCCTTTCACAGATGGTGAAATTGAGGAAAGAAGGAGTGTTTTGCTAGCAGTTATACAATGACTCAGTGACAGAGAGAAGGTTAGAAACCCAGAGCCCCCTGAATAAAACCCCATTGCTGAGCTAAATGAGCCAAGTCACTAGGCTAAAGGACAGGTGCATCATTTGACTTGAGCCACCATCCTCCTGAAACAGAAACCAACAACATCATGATTACATGGTCAACAGCTGGTCCACATAGTGTGGCAAAGGTCACAAGTGACCCCACACCCTTCTCCAGCCAGGTGAGTCCATATATGGTTGATCCAGCTATTGAAAAGCAACCTGCGATAAAAATTCAGAGAATACATTTTTATTTGATTCTTAGTGCTCATCTATACATTTCTTCTTTACTTCTACAACTTGGCAACAAATGAGTCCATTCACTGAGCCCTCCAGGTCTCAAGATAAGGGAGAAAGGTCCTTTTTGTTCCTGTCATGAAGCACTGTCAAGAGACTATTCAGTATTACTTGTTGTTCCTCCACATGAGACCAACAATGAAAGGGTGGATGGAGAACTAGGAATCCACAAAAGAAATGGAAGGAGCAGTTAGAGAGTGAGGAGAGAACACTGACCTCAAAGTCAAGGTTGTAAACCATTTTCAGAAGAAGAAAATGATCAACTATATCAAATTCGGCAAGCTGAGAGGGGAGGTAAGACGGGGAGATAGAATTACCATTGGATGTACCCACTGGGAAGTCATAGTAATCTTAGAAAGAACAGTTCTAGTACATTGCAAATATTGATTTGTTTTCCTGACAACTTCACTGACTGTGTACTCCCTTGGACTGAGACTGGATATCTTCATGCCATTTGCTTTAGCTATTCTATGTTCAAGAGCAAGTTTCAGTCACTTTTAACATTCATTTCAATCTTTCATTTCTTTCTTGACTTTTTAATGATCTTTTGCTTTCTTCATGTATGAAGTCCTTAATGTCATCCTACAACTCCTTCGGTCTTTGGTCATTAGTGTTCGATGCATCAAATCTATTCTTCAGATCGTCTCTAAATTCAGATGGGATATACTCAAGGTCGTATTTTGGCTCTTGTGGACTTGTTTTAATTTCCTTCAGCTTCAACTTGAACTTGCATGTGAGCACTTGATGGTCTCTTCCACATTTGCCCCCTGGCTGTGTTATGACTGAAGATATTGAGCTTCTCCATGATCTCCTTCCACAGATGTGGTAGATTTGATTCCTGTGCATTCCATTTAGCCAGGTCCATGTGTAGAACTGCCGTTTAAGTTGTTGAAAAAAGGTATTTCCAATGAATAGGTCACTGGCCTTGCAAAATTCTATCATGTGATCTCCAGTGTCATTTCTATCACCAACATCATATTTTACAACTACTGATCCTTCTTCTTTGTTTCCAGCTTTCACTTTCCAATCACCAGTAATTATCAATGCATTTTGATTGCATGTTTGATCAATTTCAGACTGCAGAAGTTGGAAAAAATCTTCAATTTCTTTGTCTTTGGCATTAGTGGTTGGTATGTGAATTTGAATAATAGTCATATTAACTGGTCGTCCTTGTAGGTATATGGATATTATCCTATCACTGACAGTGTTGTACTTCAGGATGTATCTTGAAATGTTCTTTTTGACAATAAATGCGATGCCATTTCTTTTCAATTTGTCATTCACTGCATAGGAGACCATATGATTATCCGATTCAAAATGGCCCAAACCAGTCCATTTCAGCTCACTAATGCCTAGGATATCGATCTTTATGTGTTCCATTTCATTTTTGAAGACTTCCAATTTTCCTAGATTCATACTCCTACATTCCATGTTCTGATTACTAATAAATGTTTGAAGTTGTTTCTTCTCCTTCTGAGTCATGTCACATCAGCAAATGAAAGTCTCAAAAGCTTTACTCCATCCACATCATTAAGGTCGACTCTACTTTGAGAAGGCAGCTCTTTCCCAGTCATATTTTGAGAGACTTCCAGCCTGAGGGATCATCTTCTGGCACTATATTAGACAATGTTCCCCTGCTAATTCATAAAGTTTTCACTGCCCAATTTTTCAGAAGTAGATAGCCAGGCCCTTCTTCCTACTCTGTCTTAGTCTGGAAGCTCCACTGAAACCTGCCCACCATGGGTGGCTGGTATTTGAAATATTGGTGGCATAGCTTCCAGCGCCACAGCAACATGCAAGATACCACAGTACAACAGACAGATGAGCTGAACAGAAGATTTCAAAGGACAGCTCAAGAAGACAAAGTTAAGAATTATAATGAAATGTGCAAAGACCTGGAGTTAGAAAACTAAAAAGTAAGAACACACATTTCACAAGCTGAAAGAACTGAAGAAAAAATTCAAGCCTCGAGTTGCAATATTGAAGGATTCTATGGGCAAAATACTGAAGAATGCAGGAAGCATCAAAAGTAGGTAGAAGGAATACACAGAGTCACTGTACCAAAAAGAACTGGTTAACATTCAACCATTCCAGGAGGTAGAATGTGATCGAGAATCAATGTTACTGAAGGAAGAAATCCAAGCTTCGCGGAAGGCATTGGTGAAAAACAAGGGTTCAAGAATTGACAGAATACTAATCGAGATGTTTTAACAAATGGATGCAATGCTAGAAGTGCTCACTTATCTATACCAAGAAATCTGGAAGACAGCTACCTGAACAACCGACTGGAAGAGATGCATTTGTGCCCATGCCAAAGAAAGGTGATCCAACATGCTGCAGAAATTGTTGAACAATATCATTAATATCACACAAAAGTAAAATTTTGCTGAAGATCATTCAAAAACAGTTGCAGCAGTACATCAACAAGGAACTGCCAGAAATTCAAGCTGGGTTCAGAAGAGGACATGGAACAAGAAATATCATTGATGATGTCAGATGGATCTTGACTGAAGGCAGAGAATACCAGAAAGATGCTTACCTGTGTTTTATTAACTATGCAAAGGCATTCAATTTTGTGGATCTTAACAAATTATGTATAACACTGTGAAGAATGGGAATTCCCGAACACTTCATTGTGCTCATGAGGAACCTGTAAGTAGACCAACCAGCAGTTGTTTGAACAGAACAAGGGGATACTGTGTGGCTTAAAATCAGGAAAGGTGCACGTCAGGGTTATATCCTTTCACCATACTTATTCAATCTGTATGCTGAGCAAATAATCTGAGAAGCTGGACTATATGAAGGAGAAAGTGGCATCAGGATTGGTTGAATACTCATTAACAACCTGTGTTATACAGATGACACAACCTTGCTTGCTGAAAGTGAAGAGGATTTGAAGCACTTACTTTGAAAATCAGAGACCACAGCCTTCGGTATGGATTACACTTTGACATAAAGAAACCAAAAATCCTCACAAATGGACCAATAAGCAACATCATGATAAACAGAGAAAATACTGAGTTTGTCAAGGATTTCATTTTACTTGGATCCACTATCAGTGCTCATGGAAGCAGCAGTCAAGAAATCAAACAATGCATTCCATTGGGCAAATCTGCTGCAAAAAAACCTTCTTAAAAGGTTAAAAACCAAAGATGTCACTTTGAGCACTAAAATGCACCTGACTCAAGCCATGGTATTTTCAATGGCCTTATACACATGCGAAAGCTGGACAATGAAAAAGGAAGACCAAAAAAGAATTTATGTCTTTGAATTATGGAGTTGGAGAAGAATATTGAATATACCATGGACTGCCAGAAGAACCAACAACTCTGTCTTTGAAGAAGCACAGCTAGAATGCTCCTTAGAAGCAAGAATGGCAAGGCTTCGTCTCATGTACTTTGGACATATTATCAGGAGGGACCAGTCTGTGGAGAAGAACATCATGCTTGGTAAAGTAGAGGGTCAGCGAAAAAGAGGAAGACCCTTGATGAGATGGATTGACACAGTGGCTGCAGCAAAGGGCTCAAACATAACAAGTCTTGTGAGGATGGTGCAGGACCAGGCAGTGTTTTGTTCTGTTGTACACAGAGTCACTGTGAGTTGGAACCAGCTCGATGGCACCTAACAACAACAATAACCTTAGTGCCCACAGCACCCTGGACAGTGCCTGACACTCAAAAGGAACTTCAATGTTTGTCGACTGGATACATAAATAAATAAATGAAAACGAGATAAAGTGTGTAGTTGATTTTGGAGGAAAATATCCCAATGGCATTTAAAACTGCTCTTAATAAGAATTACTAATGTTTTCTAAATTAAATCACTAGGTCTAAAATTATCACCATTCATTTGGCTTCTCCCCTAAAGGCCCTGAAGCCAAAACAACTCAGTTCCTATGGAGAACATATAATTTGCTGTCTGCAAAGATAGTCTGACACATTAGAAGCAAACCCTAAATATCCGTGCTTAGAGTGACCTTCTGAGTTGCTGCTGTGACGTCTTTAGTGTTATAATTTTATGCAAGATTAGGCATGTAATTATGTGTTAAATAGTTATGTTGGCTCCTGCTTGCTCATTTAATAAACCAGAGTACAATAAGAGTATCCCATATGTGTAGCTCAAGGCCATGGACACCAGCAAACTTCATTTATTTTGCCTTTCCCTGCTCTGTATCCCACTCATCCTTGCACCTGTTGCCTTGAGGCCTCAGCACTGGTAGGAAGTAAGAAGCTATTGGACAGAGTGGCGCTTGTAGAAAGTTACTCTGCATCTGAAGCTTCTAGAGGCAACGGAGTCTACTAAAGAACTCAACTCAAATGAAGTCTGAACCTGAAAGTTTGTAGCTATGTTTCTCACCTTGGCAGCATATCAGAATTACCTGGGCAGGTTTTTTGTTTTCTTTTTTTAAACATACCAAAGCCAGGGACCCACCCCCAGGGGTTCTGATTGGTCTAGGGTGGGGCCCCAGCACCAGCATATTTTTAAATTCCCCCAGATGATTCTAATGTGCCTCCAGTATCAGGGGCACTGTCATTTAGGTTCCTTCTGCTCAGGATGGGCTTCAGATTTATTATCTCAGCATCTCAGGAAACTGTTTTTTCTCTATTGAGCGCCACTGACTTACAGAAAAAAAATTCAATAGTCTCAATGCTTGACTACAGTCTTATTTACCTAGTGCTGCTATAACATAAATACCACAAACTGGTGGCTTTAACAAACAGAAATTTATTTTCTCACAGTTTAGAAGGCTAGAAGTCTGAATTCAGGGTTGGCTCTAGGGGAAGGCTATCTCCCTCTCTTGGCTCTAGAGAAAGGTCCTTGTCTCTTTGATCTTCTGCTCCTGGGTGATTTTCATGTGGCTTGACATCTCTCTTCCCCTGCCTCAGCTTGCTAGACTGCTTTTAATCTCTTTCATATCTCAAAAGAGACTGACTCAAGATACACCTACACTAATCCTGTCTCATTAACATAACACAGACAGCCCATTCCCAAATGGGATTATAACCTCAGACATAGAGGTTAGGATTTACAACACATTTTAGAGGGATACAGTTCAATCCATAACAAGTACAAAGCACTTAATTGGATTGCTTTTTTACAAGGAGAAAATTTAATCAGTTTGCTTTTAAAATTAATAACGGGAAAAAAGAAGGACACTAGTGTTTAGTATGTGCCAACTGTGTGCCATTATCTGCTTTAAGTACTTTTGCATTATATTATCTCATTTAATATTCCAAGCAACCGAGAAAGGCAAGTATTATTCCAGTTCTAACAGCTGAGAAAACTGAGGCCCAGAGATGTAAAATTGACTTGTCCAAAGTCACACAGCTGGTAGGTGGTGATGCCAGGAGGCAAATCCTGTCCAATCTGGATCTATTACTCATCTTCTTTTCATTATACCATGCTGCCCTTTCTAAAAAAAAAACAGTCATTGAATGATAATTCAGCAAGAAATAGAAACCATTTCCTTCAAGTCAATGAAAGGGACAGAGGGGGAAGTTAGGAGAGGAAGAAGCAAAAGCAGGGAATGGGAAAAAGGAAAGACATCCCAAGCTAAGAGAAGGATTGGGAAGGAGACATCAGCAGCACCCTGTAGTGGTGAGCCACAACCCGGGAAGCCAACTTCAGTGTTGGTGATCATGTTTTCCAACAGAGGCTTAGATGGCCAAGGCAGCAAATATAACCAGCATGTTACCATGTGTCCTGAATGCACTGTGCTGCAAAGAAGCATTAGACAAAGTCCTGCCTGTAGATGCTCACCTACTAGCAGGGGAAGCAGATTTGCAAGTAACTGGAATAAATCGTGCCTTGCTCTAACAGAAGAAATTACCAAGAACTAGAGTCGAGATGAGGAAGCTACTCATGTGGGTCAGAGAAGGCTTCACAGAAGAGGTGACATCGAGATTGTCTTTATTGTGTGTGGCAAAAATGTACATAATAAAATATTTGCCTTTTCAACCTTTTTACCTGTACAATACCTGTACATTCATTACATTCATCATGTTGTGCAACCATCAACACTACCCATTTCCAAATTTTTCCATCACCACTAACAGAAACTTAGTACCCTCTAAACAAAGACTCCCTCTTCCACCCTCCCTTCCACCCCACTAATCATTAACAAATTTTGTCTCTATGCATTTACCTATTCTGGATATTTCATATAAGTGGGATCATACAATATTTCTCTTTTTGTGACTAATTTATTTCACTTAGCATAATGCTTTCAGGTTCATCTATGCTGTAGCATGTATCAGAACTTCATTTATCTTTAAGGCTGAGTAATATTCCATTGTGTGTATATACCACATTTTGTTTATCCATTCTTCTGTTGAATTCCAGATGAAATTTGTTGCTTCCAGTTTTGACTATTGTGAATAATGCTTCAACGGACATTTGTTTACAAGTGTCTGTTTGTGTTCCTGCTTTCCATTCTTCTGGGTATTTACCTAGGAGTGGAATTGCAGGGTCATATGGTAATTCTATATTTAAGTCTTTGAGGAACCACCAAAATGTTTTCCACAGTGGCTGCACCATTTTACAGCCCCACCAGCAATGGATGAGGGTTTCAATTTCTCCACATCCTAGCCAACACTTGCTTTTCATTTTATTGATCATAGCCATCCTAAAATCCACTCCCACTGAGTCGTTTCTGACTCATAGCAACCCTATAGACAGAGCAGAACTGCCCCATAGGGTTTTCAAGGCTGTAAATCTTTACGGAAGCAGACTGCCACATCTTTCTCCCATGGAGCAGCTGGTAGGTTTGAACCACCAACCTTCCAGTTATCAGGCGAGTGCTTAACCACTGTGCCACCAGTGCTCCTTTATAGTTATCATAGTGGGTGTGAATTGGTATCTCACTGAGGTTTTGATTTGCATTTCTCTATGACTAATGATGTTGAACATCTTTTTATGTGATGGTTGGGCTTCTGTATTTCTCCTTTGGTGAAATGTCTATTCAAGTCCGTGGCCCATTTTTTGATTGGGTTGTCTTTTTGTTGTTAAGTTGTAGTTCTTTATATATTCTGTATATTAAAAAATCCTTATCTGATACATAGTTCCCCAAAATTTTCCTCCATTCCCTAAATTGTCTCTCTACTTTCTTGATAAAGTCCTCCGATGCACAAAAATTTTTAATTTTGATAAAGTCCAATTTATTTATCTTGCCTTTTATTGCTCATGTTTTTGATGTCATATCTAAGAATTCATTGTCAAAAACTAGATCCCAAAGCATTATGCAACCCCCAGGTTTTCTTCTAAGAGTTTTACAGTTTTAGATCTTACATTTAGGTCATTGATCCATTTTGAGTTAATTTTTGCATACGGTGTGAGATATGGGGCCAGCTTCTACTTCTCCATGTGGAAATCCAGTTGTCCAGTTGTCCTAGCACCATTAAAGAGATTATTCCATCTGCATTGGATGAACTTAGCACCTTTGCAAAAACTCAATTGACTATGTATGTATGGGTTTATTTCTGGACTCTCAATTCTATTCCATTGGTCTATATGTTTATCATTATATCAGTATCAGACTGTTTTGACTACTGTAGCTTTATAATATGCTTTGAAATCAGGAAATTGTGTTCACCTACTTAGTTTTTCTTTTTCAAGATGCCTTGTCTATTCAGGACCCCTTGCAGTTCCATTTAAATTTAAGGAATGGCTTTTTCATTTCTGCAAAGGAAGCTGCTAGAATTTTGACTGGGTTACACTGAATCTATAGATCACTTTGGGTAGTATTGCCATCTTAATAATATTAAGTTTTCCAGTCCATGAACACAGAATGTCCTTTCATTTATTTAGGTCTTGTTTAATTTCTTTCAGCAATGTTTTATAGTTTTCAGTATACAAGTCTTCCACTTCCCTATGATATGGTCTCTGAAACAGAGTAATTCATTCACAAGGCAGGGAAGGAAGGCAGAAGTAATGGCATGACCCAAATCATGGAGGTAGAAAACAGCGAGGTATGTGCTTGACAAATGGAAAGGTGCCCTTTATAAGTTCCTCAAACAAGGAAGTTGTTACATTCTCACTGACTCCTTGCTTTCATTCAAGGCTGCAGTTATGTCTTTTAAGGTTTTTAGACCATGCTCATCTTCAGTCACATAGTAATAGCACTGCCAGATTTACCCCAATTCCTAGGTCACAATGATGGAATTAGATCCAGGTTTCCTCCCCGCCCACAGTCTTGTGCAGCCACTAACACAGATCTCTGGGTTTCGTACTAGGAGTCCAAAATACAAAAATTTATACAGTTTTTTTTTTAATCTCTATATTATTTTCATTAACACAATCCAAATGAAATGTTCCTTGTCTTACAAAATAAACAGAGTTAATTACTTAGGGAGTTCAGGAGGTCTGCATTTGAGCTGAAAGACAACCCCAAACCAGCTTCCATTAACATATTTTGAATTCCGGTCTTTCTTTGAAGCCTGGAATTTTCTTTCCACCTCCACAGAACTTTTATACCACTGTTCTTAAAGCAGCTACTCCCTTCCATTTTAATTAACTACCAACATATCAAGTTTTAAATAACAGTTTGTTTTTATGAAAGAAAAACAGGTTGGAGAAACTCCAAATCTACTTTTTGGAATAACCTGAGGTGTCATTAAGTCCCTTCCAACAAGATTTAGACAGTTAATTGGAATCAATATATCTTTCATCTCACCCTTTCTTTATCATCTTAAAACAATAGGCAAGGGTGTAATCCTAGAATAATGGCACATTGTCTGAGAAATATCCTAAATATATTTAAATCACTGCAGTCCATTTCACGTTGAATGATTTCAAAGCATTTACAATATGTATAGTGTGTCTATTAAATGCTGGCTAATAACCAGCAGCAGGACTAGCACTTAGTAATTTACTGCTTTACCTGGATTCAAACTGTGTCACTTTTCTTCATCCACCCTACGTCCTCAACTCTTTGAAGGACTGACTAAAGTAGTCAGAGGATTCTACCAGAGTCAATGCTGAAATAACTTCCTGAACATTTAAGCCAGTCCTCATTCGTACAAAGCAGTTAATTCAATGTAGATTAAAATCATTTCCCGAAGGCCGACTGGTTTTAATAACACATTTAATCCTTATTTGATCTGGTATGTTTTAAAGATGTTCAGAATGGAACATAAATAACTTTAAATATTCCATATTCAAGTCTTTTAAAGACCTAGCAGACTCAATTTCTAAATCTTTCTAAAACAGTCTAGGACATCCATTCAGATGTATCCTTTTATTTATGCCATCATTCTAGGAGACCAAGGTGGAAGTGTGACTTCCTGCTTCTCTACTGGTCACCAAACCACTGTTGCCTCCACATCCTCTGTTATAGAAGGAGATTTATCCCCAAACCTCAGAAAGTCAATACACAATGGCTTAGTGTATGTTTAGATTCATTCTTCAATTTATTGACCCACAAAACGTTGAGCTGAGAGAGATCGTAGAGGTTATCCAGTTCAAACTCTCCATTTTACAAATTAAAAACAACTAAGCTCTAGAGAGGTTAAGAGACTTTCTTAAGGTCACACAGCTAGTTAGTGTCATAACTGGACCTACAATCAACCACTAACTGTGAGTACAGTGCTCTGAGCCCTTGCTGCTCGAAATGTTGTCTGCAGACCAGCAATATGGGCATTACCAAGAGCTTGTTAGTTATGCAAAATCTTGGGTCCCATTCCAAACCCCATGAATCAGAATCTGCCTTGTAACAAGATTATGTGTATGCACATTATAGTTTGGGAAGCACTGGGCTAGGCCATAATGTGTCTTTCTCTAGAGAGAACATGAATTGGAGGCAAGCAAACCTTGATTTAAAGATGACTCTACCTTTTCTAAATATAAGCAAATATCTCAATGTACTTGAAGCATTGTTTGCAATCTGAGAATAATAGCACTACTAACCTCGCAAGGTTTTTTATGATATGAGCATGACATAGATATATGCATATGCATTTCATGACATATGCATAGATAATATATTCAAAGTACTGCCATGTAGTAGTACAATGTCATTACATTCAGAAGTTCTTAGTGAAGATCATCTGGAGTAGAACACAGTCCAGACACTGTTCTAACGGCGAGGTCAACAGGTACATATTCTCACAGAATAAACAGGACAAGGATGAATAGAAAAGCATATAATATCATCAGCCAAAGTTCCCCAAACTTAAGCTCCTGTCCCAGGGTATCGTCACATTGCATCCATACATGCCGCAGTTTGCATCTTTGGAGGAGAACACCTAAGTTCCTCTCTCCCAGGATGAAATACTATCGGGCATCCATGTCTATGCGCCATATAGCATGCATAGAGAACAGGTAGGGAAAGAAGTAATAAAAAGGGAATAATAAAAGGTAAAAGGGGGGTAATAAAAGTGGAAGGCCCCCTGTAGGCAATGGACATTATTTATTGCTTCTGTTTGGGCTCTTCTAGATTTACTGGCACCAGAGAATGGCCCTTCCTCCTTTACCCAACTAAGATAGCTTAACAGAATTCTGGGTTCCTTCAAAGGGCAATCATCTCCCTTTAGGGCACGTACTTAACTTTACACCCATTAGTAGATATTATGTCCATTAGCAGCTATGGAAATAGCAAGAGAGTTACAGCATACCTGTCCACCCAGCAAGTTACGAATATAGTATATAGTAGCTAACATTATTTCAGTGTCACACTTACCATTAATATGGTATTCAACCAAAAGGAAGGCCCCTAGTGACAGTGCATCTATGAAGAAATCTTCCTTCCTTCCTTCTTTCCTTCCTATGTGTTAAATATCATTTTAACTTTAACATGAGTATAGAATTTCATGTTTCATAATGCTTAGAAAATTATTCTTATGTAGAAAAGAATTAAAAAAAAAAAAAAAAGGTTGCCATTGAGTCAACTCCAACTCATGGCAGCCCCATGTGTGTCAGAGTAGAATGTGTTACATAGGGTTTTCAGTGGCTGATTTTTCAGAAGTAGATCACCAGCCCTTTCTTCTGAGGTGCTTCTGGGTGGACTCAAACTTCCAAACTTTTAGATGGTAGCTGAGCGCATTAACTGTTTTCCCTACCCAGGGATCCCAAAAATAATATTAGCTCTTTTTATGGCAATGCATAGAGATGAAAAGATTTCTCCTCTAAGCCAAGTCATACCAAAAGAACATAACATTCCTCTAATATATTGACTCTGGATCATATAAACTTGGCCTCCAGGAGCCAGTGAGTATCTGCCACTGCCACTGCTGCTGTGATTTTCTCAGGCAAAGACTCACTGCCATGGGTCCAACCCATGGCTTTGAAAACAGTGGAGCATATTTAAAAATGATATATCATCACTAACATGTCAATATCCGTCAGCATTAAGGAAAACAGTTTGAAGAGGAAAAGTAAACTTTTAGTATCCAAATCTTAACCAAAATTTTGGAAAATACAGTATACTACGAAGTGTGAAACCATACTAAAATTGTATTTTTGGAGGAGACATTTTGTGGGGAATATGGTACTAATATCAATTAGAAAACCAAGTCCCCCAAGGCAGTGGCTCTCACCATAGATATGCATTAGAAACAATACGGAGCTTTAAAAAATTTGAACGCATATTTCTGAGGGAGGGACCCAGGCTTTGGTGTTTTTAAAAAGATCTCCATTTGATCTTAATCTACAGCCTAAGTAGAGAATCAGTGCCCAAAGGCATTAGAAAACCAGTTGGCATCAAGTAGACTCCAACTCATGGTGACCTCATGCGTATCAGAATAGAACTGTGCTCCATAGGGTTTTCAATGACTAATTTTTCTGAAGTAAATCACCAGCCCTTTCTTCCAAGGAGCCCCTGGGTAGACTCAAGGTGCCTCTGGGTGTACTTGACCTCCGACTTTTTTGGTTAGCTGCCAAGCACGTTAACCATTTGTACCATCCAGCGACTCCAAAGGCATTAGAAACCTGGTCTTATTTAAGAGGCGCAATCCACTGAGAGCTATTGGTTTAGGTGGATACAGAGTCCTCAAAACCTAAAGTAGTGGATTTAACATCAGTATGTATCTCTTCTAGGTCTTTTCACCATTCCTCCAGGACTTCCACTATAAGAAAAGGAGTCCCTGGACCAACACCCTCTAAGATGTTTATATGGACCAGTGGCCGGACCTCTTCAACTTACAGACATGATGAGAAAAGGTAAATACACTAGGACCCTGGCACTTTTCAGAATCATTTCACCTGATTAGACAGGATAACAAGAAAGCATTATGCAACCGAGCTTCATGTTTTGCCAAGTGTTAATGTGGGGATCAGGGTCTACACTGAGGGAGCAGAGCTTCACTCACTTGGACCTTCCTCCTCTTTGCACTCCCCCTGCTCATTCCCACCACATAGCTTTGCATAACCTGTCAGAAATGCCCTCCACACATACATATACCCACTCACCCTTCACTTAGGGAACTCTTATCACTGCCTTCAAATGTCCATTTAATCAGAACCCACCCATGCCCCTACCATTCTCTTGACCAGTATGGACTTTGTCAGTTTTTTACTCACCATTGACTTTCCAGCACCTAGCACTGTACCTGGCACATAGTAGATGCTCAGTAAACACTTTCTGGCGTGACGAAAATTGCATATCTAGGCACTAGACATACAGCAGGAAAGAAAAGCAGAAACTAAGAGAAGATGAAAAAGGCAAATCCATTGGGCCCTCAAAGTCCTTGTAAGAATAGCCTGGGGTAAAAGAGGGAAATGAAAGAATAAGAAGAAAGACTAAAGGACAAAGTAGTGTTAATAAAAGACAAAATGACTATTACACAGCTCAACCCAGCCCTCTCATTTGGAAATAAATGTATTCATAACATTCTCTATCCTTTTTTTAATGCTGTTTTCTCTCCATTTGTTTGCTTCTTCTGAGTCTTTCTCATTGACCTTGTACTAGTACTTGAGTATGGTGAAACTACATTTTAAACACAGGTGCCTATACCAGCATATTTAAACTTAAACAAGGCTCACATCAGGCAGAAGCTGATAGAAATCAGAATTGATAAATGGTGCTGGGCACAAGGAGAAGGACCTCAGGAAGGTGTACTTGAATTTAGTTATGAGAGCTGGTACTTTTATTTTTCCTTTTAAAATCCGAATTTCTCTACAGATAAAGTCCTTTGAAAAAACTCAAAAAGCAAAGTTGTTTTTTCACAATAATTATATATCTCAGGAAAATTCTGAAAGAACTTTAATATTCACAATGAAAAATTTGTTAAATAAATTGCAGAATATGTTACTTGGCATTTAAAAATGATTTGACGTATTCTAACTCACAAAAAAAAAGACCAGATTTACTGGCCTAAAGGAGACTGGAGAAACCCCGAGAGTATGGCCCCCAGACACCCTTTTAGCTCCGTGGTGAAGTCATTTCCGAGGTTCACCGTTCAGCCGGGGAGTGGACAGCCCCATGAAACCAAATGGGACTAGTGAGGCACAGCAGTCAGGGACAAGGGCCAGAAGGCAGAAGGGGACAGGAAAGCTGGTGATAGGGAAC
>NW_004444068.1:5529288-5565626 GCF_000243295.1 Trichechus manatus latirostris | reverse complement strand
GTTAACCAATGTCATAAAACAATATGTGTACTACTGTTTCATGAGAAACTATTTGTTCTGTAAGCCTTCACCTAAAGTACAATAAAAAAAAAGATTAAAAAAAAAAAGAAAATGATTTGATGTAATATTAACTGAAAAAGGCAAGTTGAAAATTATTTTTCATCTGCTTTCAAGCTAAGTTGAATCAAATCATCTTTCAGCAAGCTCTTTACTATAAGACTAAAATATCAGGTGTCTTAAAGTAAAACTCCCTATTTTTATGTTATTTCTTCATTATCTTTAAAAAAAAAAAAAAAAATCCACTCCACTAAAAAGGTGGAAGGGCAAAGGTTTGGGCCTGCAACTTGGGAAGCAGGGCCACATCCCAGGCTTTCATTGCTCTCCAGGAACATGGTGTTGTCAGGTGCCGTCAAGTCAGTCCTGACTCCTAGTGACCCCATGTACAATAGAACGAAACACTGCCTGGTCCTGTACCATCCTCACAATCGTTGAGGCCACTGTTGCAGCCACTGTGTCAATCCATCTCCTTGAGGATCTTCCTTTTTTAGCTGAATCTCTACTTTACCAAGATGATGTCCTTCTCAAGGGACTGGTCCCTTCTGATAACATGTCCAAACTACGTCAGATAAAGTCTCACCATCCTCGCTTCTAAGGAGCACTCTGGCTGTACTTCTTCCAGTTCAGACTTGTTTGTTCTTCTGGCAGCCCATGGTATAGTCAATATTCTTCACCAACAGCATAATTCAAAGGCACGTTATGTATAGAATGTTCTCTTTTAATTAATTTATAAGTTAGGAGTTATTACGCCCATTTTACAGATATGGGGATGAGGTATAGAGATTTTAAATAATTTAAATAATTTCAAGACTCCAACAACTAGTCAGTAATGAAATCAGGATTTGAACCCAATCGTATGCCCTCTCTCCTGTACACCCCCAGCCTACACAAATCCTCACAAGCTCTTGTCAAACACGAGATATTTGAAGCGGCAGTGAACAGGCCAGCCCACAAGCGGAAAATTGTGTTAAAATGAAGTTGAAAATTGTATGTCAGAGGAGGTAATAAACATACGAATATGACACATTGGTAATATCTGTGACATGGAAAAGGGCCAAGTAATTAACTTCGTGTTCTTCACCAATAGGATTCTATAAAAATCTTAAACTATTACTTTAATATATTTTTAATTTATGAATATGATTTAAGTAACTATGGGAGTTAAAATGATTAAAAGCTCATATATAAAGAAACCATTTTCAGCAAGCTTTCTTTTTTGGATGGTGGTTAAGTGCTCACTTGCTAACCAGTGGGTTCAAACCACCGACCACTCCATGGGAGAAAGATGTGGAGTCTGCATCTGTAAAGATTTACACTTTTGGAAACCATATGGGACAATTCTAGTCCTGTCCTGTAGGGTCACTATGAGTCAGAATCGACTCGACGGTAATGGGTTTGGTTTTCGGTACTAAAGTTCATAAAATCAGACTGCATGGCATGGCCTACAAAGGCAAAGTATCCTTAGTTTAATGTTTGTTCATTTCTCAATCTCTTTCTTAACCACATCTTCATCTTCACTGCCTAAATCACAAACTCTTGGAGGACAAGACTCAGATTTTAAAACTGGATTTGAACAGCATCTGTTGCTCTGCTTAAGGTGCTTTTAGTGGCAATGATCACGGTGATAATGAAGATGATGGTGGCTGATAATGAATCCAGATAATTAAGGTCCTCAAGTTAATTATTTGGCAAAAAATTAAGTAGGTTGTCTGACAGCACTGCCCAGAATCACTGGTACTTGTTCCACCCTTAGTTTCTTCTCATTCTGTAAACCCGGCCCCTGTGTGCACCCTGGCCTCTCCCCCTGTGTTTCTGCAGCGGCTCCAGACCCTGGGTAGCCAAAAATCCTCAGCTCCACTCCACACCACCTTCGAGTAGAGCCAGACTTGTCAGGATATTGGATTCCCTGGAATTCCTCAAGAGGTGGGACACCACAAAACTCGCTTAAAGGGCAGTCACAGAAACTAAGTAGAAGGAAACATTCACTGAAAATTCTGAAACCAAATGTTTCATTGCTCAGAGGAAGTTGAAGTCATTTTTACATTTTTTCTCAGTATTTTCATTCCAAGCGATTAATCTTCTCTAATCATTTGCTGTATGCAAAACTCTGGTTTCTACACTCATCTTCCAGTCTACAAATCCAGAAGTATGAAGGACTATTTTTTCTTCCCTGAACAAATTTCTTTGTTAGGTGAGCTTACTTTAATACCTAAATTGCAGGTGGAAAAATAAAACAACAGTAAAAACCCACTGCCATTGAGTCAATTCCAGCTCATAGCAACCCCATAGGGTTTCCAAGGCTGTAATCTTTATGGAAGCAGATTGCCACATCTTTCTCCCTAGGAGGTGCTGGTGGTTTCAAACCGCTGACCTTTCAGTTAGCAGTCTAGTGCTTTAAAACAACAGTAGCAATAACTAATTCAGAACCTGAAAGAGACGTTTTTAACCTAAAGATGTTACAGACAGAGTGATTAGCAGACAGTCTTTTTATTGTCTTTATTAAATATTGAACTCATAAAAAATTTATAACATGTTAACGTACAAAGAATGATGATATAATGAACACCTGTGCAACCATCACAAAAAATTAAAATAATCAGAATTTTTGAAGCTCTTGAGGATGTTTCCCCAATACCATCTTCCTCCTATTCCATCCTCCACCCAGAGACAAGCATCCTAAATATTGTTTTTATCATTTTCTGTCTTTTCTTCATGAGCTAACCACATTTGAATCTTTAAGCAATATATTGTTTACTTTTGAATGTTTGGAGACTTTATATAAATAGAATCATGTTATATGCATTCTCTGCAATTTGCTTGTGCAACTTGTTCCTGTGATTTATCACTGCTGACGTGAGTAGCTGTAGCTCATTTTCTCTGCTGTGTAGTGTGCCATTATACAAATACCCTACCATTTATTTATCCAGTCTACTGTTGATGGACATTTACATTATTTCCAGTTCTTTTTGCCATTACCAACAATTCTGCTATAATAATTCTTGTTCATGTCTCCTTGTGCACATGTACAAACATTTCCTAGAGGATACACCTAAGATGGGAATGGTCGGTTCAAAAGTTTGCACAGCTTCAACTTTACCAGATAACACCATTACTTTCCAAAGCAGCAGCAGATGTGACTTCGCATTGCTCTTCATCCTCACCTAGAGTTTTTAGACTTTTTAATTTTCACCAATCTGGAAAGTATTGCAATTTTAATTCTTGTTTCTCAAATTATTAATGAGATCAATCCTATTTTGGGTCTTTTCTGTGAGGTGTCTGTTCAAATGTTTGCCCCATTTTATATTGGATTTGATTTGTGAGAATTTTTATAAAATCTGTGTTAATCTTTTATCAGTTATATTTGTTGCAAATATCTCCTCACAGTTCGTGACTTGCCTTTTCACTCTCTTTATGATGTCTTTTCGTGCACAGTTCTTAATTTTAATACATTTTAAATTAGCAATTTTTTGAACTTTTTGAATTTCTTTCCTACTCCATGCTCAAAAGGATATTCGCTCATATGGTTTTCTAAACATTCTATAGCTTTGCCTTTCACTTTTAAGTCTCTAATTATCTGGAATTGACTTTTATTTGTGATGTGAAATAGGCAATTTATTTTTTCTATATAGGTAACCAACTGCCCTACCACCATTTATTAGATAGTTTATCCTCTCCCCATCGATCTGAAAGAACATGTCTCATGTACTGTTGTTGCCGGGTGCCATCCAGTTGATTTTGACTCATAGTGACCCCATGTGACAGAGTAGTACCGTCCCATAGGGTTTTGTTAGCTGTAATCTTTATGGGAGCAAATTGCCAGGTCTTTCTCCCAGGGAGCCATTGGGTGGGTTTGAACCACCAACCTTTCAGTTAGCAGTTGAGCACTTACCGTAACCATTTGTGCCACTGGACTCCTTTTCTCCATATATGCATATAATACCTATATTATACCTCATGTAAGTATTTAAGGCTGTATATTTCCATCTGTGTATTACTTTAGCTGCATCCTACTAGTTGTACTGTAGTGTTTTTCTTATCGTTTAGTTCTAAATAATTCCTAATTTCCATTATGTTTTATTCTTTGACCTACAGTTGATAAAGAATGTATTTTTATTCCCATAGAGAAAAAGTTATTCTAGTTATTTTTTGTCATTCATTTGTACCATTAATGCACTGCAGTCAAATAATATGGTCTATATAAAGCTAATACTTCTCAAAGGCTCTTTAGCTTAGAAAGATACCTTATCTGGACAATTCACATAATTTTTTGTTTCCTTCTATATTTTGCATGAAAGCCTTTTATTAGAATTAATATGTTAATAAACCTGTCACTGTCCAGTCGATTCTGACTTATAGCAACCCTACAGGACAGAGTAGAACTGCCCCATAGGCTTTCTATGGTGTAAGCTCTACGGAAGCAGACTGCCACATCCTTCTCCTGTGGGTTCGATCTGCCGACCTTTCAGGTAGCAGCCAATCCCTTAACCATAGGTCAGGTAAAAATAAGTAATAATTAAAGTATTAGAGATATCATTGGGAAATTATATGATCTGTTAAGTTAAAAGTATGGCTAAAAAGAAATGACTCCTACTTTTGTTTCCATAATTTCTCTCGCGTTCTTAGTCTCTTATCCATGAAACATTGACCATAGTATTATAAAACTTCCTGTGAGCCCTGCAGATTAATAAGTCAATAATAATAACATTAGGTTCATGGGAAAATATTAATAACTATACTAAGTATCACTGTCATTTGCTCCCAAACTCAAAACCACATAGCTCCCGATGGAATGGGCACTTGTGAATACTAAAAACAGAATAATAATTATACTAATCAAACTGGGCCATATGAGCATATGCCTATTAGCTCAAGACCATGAAATCTGTAACTCATAGAAGATGAGGATGGATATACATACAAGAAGCACATCTCAAAAATGTGAAAAACTTTGGTATTCAGAGGCAGAACAACAGCTGTTTTAATCAATGCTGCTCCTCACTCTGCCATATGAGATGACAGGTTGGGTGCTCCTGAGGCACAAATATGTAGCAGCTCTGCTCCTTTCAGCTCAGCTGGCACTCAGCAATCCACCGCGCCACAGGTCTGCCTTCACTGGATCTACCAGAAGGGGACTTTTCCCTGAAGTCTAAAAACTAGAGCTCTCAGTGCCTGGAAAGCTTCAATTTTTTTTTTCTTTTTCTGGAAGGAATATTAAGTTTACTGTGGTAGAATCCAATGGACACTGGTGCAAGAGAATCCAGGAGCCAGCTCTTGCCATGTTTCCCTGACTAATTTGATCTCAACTAACCTTTCACCCTCCCTATGTCAGCTACCTTACAACCTAAGCTTATTGGAGGCATTTCCAGCCCACATAACATGAACTTATTATGTGATTGTATTAAATGCACAAGACTGAGCCTACAAAGATAAATGTGGTCTGGCTCTAACTCTTAAGAAGCTCAGTGTTCATTAAGACAAAGAGTCATAAATATAAATACGCATTATGTTAAGTATTGTGTGTAAGTTCCTAAGGAGATCTTGGTCAAGTACTCCAGATAGACATAATTCTTTACTTCTAGATGTACTTCTTCCCTACTTTTCTGTACTACACCTTCCAGATGCCTCCTCACTTCTCTGACAGCTTCTCCTCAGAACCCCTTGTCTTCCTGCCTTTTCCATGTTCTAGGTCCCTAGCTATCTTTTGTTTCTCTATCTAGAGAGTCTCATTAAACCAACAGTTTTAATCCTTACCCCGGGCACAAGGAATCTCAGATCCGAATCTCCATTTCCTCTTTCAGTGTCTCTTTTCAACCACAAACACCGAGAGAGTTCCCAAATCCATCTTCTTTCCTCTAGACTTTTATCTTTCTAAACCACCAACCATACTAACATACTAACATATATGATCTTTCTAAAATAAAATCTAATCACGTCACCTCCCTACTTAAACTCTTTTAACGATCTCTCTAACTTCAGGGTGGTACAAATGGTTAGTGTGCTTGGCTGCTAAATGAAAGGTTGAAGGTTTGAGTCCACCCAAAGACACCTCAGAAGAAAGGCCTGGCAATCTACTTCTGAAAAATCAGCCACTGAAAACCCTATGGAGCACAGTTCACTCTAACATACATGGGGTCGCCATGAGTCAGAATCAACTCAACGGCAACTAGTAGTTAGGTAAGCCAACTTTATGAGATACACAGATCCTTTATTACTAGTCCCTGCCTATCTAATCAGCTCATTGCTGGCATCCCCCACTCATCAGATGCCAGAATTCAGCCACATTTAACTATTCCCTGTTCTGTCATACTTCTGCCTGGATACTCTTCCCCTATTATTTGATTATTTATTCAAGACTCAGTAAAAGTCTGTCCCAGGACACTTCACCATCACTCCTTCAATTGAGTTTGGGCTAGCAATTGGCAGACTTATAAGCTACCTTCATGCCTATAAATCATAGCCCTGGGTAAATCTGTCTACCACCAATTTGCTGAACACCTATTTCAAGGAATAGAAAATACAGTGAGAGCCATGTGTCTGAAACCAATTTACCAACGGATCAATTTGCCAGTCAACCAATTTAATGAATTTATCAAATTTAGCTATTTAACAATGTCTTTATATGATAATTTTATCTCTATGTAGTTCTATAGTAACCCACATTAAATGGGTTAACAGGGACCAAAAGGGTTGTGGGAAGCAAGGGAATAAGATTCAGGGCTTCCAGACTCTCTTCTATCTCTCTCTGCCCCTCTGTCTTCTCCTTTCTGTGTCCCAGACTCCCCTCTCCCCAGTCTCTGAGTCTCCCAGCTCCCCCTCCCCCACATCCTCCTGCTCTCTCTGTCCTTTAGTCCCCTTTCCTTTTTTCCCCTGGGTTTTCCCCCTCTCTAGGAGTAGCAGAAGGAGGCTTGGTAGTGCAGTAGTTAAATGCTCAGCTGCTAACCAAAAGGTTAGTGGTTTGAACCCAACAGCCACTCCAGGGGAGAAAGATGTGGCAGTCTGCTTCTGTAAAGATTACAAGCTTGGAACCCCTATGGGACAGTTCTACTCTGTCCTGTTTATTGACAAGTTTGGCTTTTGATTTTTGGAGGAGCAGCAGGCCAGACTGTGCATTGCACTGATTCTTCTCTCCAACTTTTTCTCCCGAAGAGGGTTCCACTGTTCTTACCTGGATCCCTCCAGTTGCAATAACAGAACCAGGGCATTTGTAAAAAAAAAAAATGACATAAGGACAAAATAATAACTGTTCAAATAAAACTTCACAGAAATCTTCAAAAAGCTGTTAAAAATTCCCATTCAAAATGAATTACTGTAACCTTTATGAATGGTTAAAAGAAACAAAATTTGGTAAATTGATAAAGTTGACAAATGCATCGAAGTAGTTATACTATGAAATTTGCCACAAAAATTCTAATGATGCTAAAATGTTGTCAAAATAGAGAATACTCTAAAAAAGATTTGAAAAAAATCAGTACAGACTGAAAGACTCCCATATGAAATGCTAAATTTTTGTTATACCTATTAGAAGAATATAGTCACACACATAATCAAAAAACATGTATCCATGAATATATTCATAAGAATATATTTATAAAGAGACTAAGCATCCCTAGGGAAGAGCTTTTAAAAAAAATTGAGCAGGCTTTCAAATACAACTAAGAAGAATATAGTCATAAGAATGTATTTTATAATTGAATGTATTTTTAAAATATAATCTTAAAATATTCATAAGAAGATTTTATTCATATTAATTTGCTATACTTAAACACTACTCCTTAAAATAAGTTTTTGTTAAATCTGTAAATGTGGTAAAGTGGGCAAAGTATTCATTTAGTGAATCGATCCTTCAATAAATTGGCTTTTGGTGAATTAGCCATTCAGTAACTGGCATCTTTTGGCAAATCGGTCCTCAGCATATTGGTTTGCTTCTCTTTTGCACACCTCTCTAATCGGTCTCATTGCAATGCATTATAATGATTGGTATTTCACCCAACTCCTGAGGTATACCAAGTCTTATTCACTTTCTATCCCCAGAACTTAGTACAGTGTGTTTTATCTTGATTGTTGTTAGTTGCTGTTGAGTCAGCTCCGACTCATGGCCACCTCATGTATAACAGTATAATACATCGCCCAGTTTGGTACTGTCTTAGTCATCTAATGCTGCTACAACAGAAACACCACAAGTGGATGGTTTTAATGAAGAGAAGTTTATTTCCTCACAGTAAAGCAGGCTAAAAGTCCAAATTCAGGGTGTCAGCTCCAGGGGAAGGCTTTCTCTCTCTCGGCCTTCTCATCAGTGTCCCCCCAGACTAGGAGCTTCTCGGCGCAGGGACGCCGGTCCAAAGGATGCGCTCTGCTCCTGGCACGGCTTTCTTGATGGTATGAGGTCCCCCTGTCTCACTTCTGTCTTTTATATCTCAAGAGATTGCCTCAGGACACAATCCAGTCTTGTAGATCAGGTCCTGCCTTACTAACACAACTGCCACCCATCCTCCCTCATTAACATCATAGAGGCAGGTTTACAACATACAGGAAAATCACACAGTACCAGGAATCATGGCCTAGTCAAATTGATACACACATTTTTTGGGGGACATAATTCAAACCATGACAGGTACCATCTTCATGATCGTTGGCATGTTCGAGTCCATTGTTGTGGCTATTGTGTTAATCCACCTCATGAAGGTTTCCTTCATTTCTGCTGACCCTCTGCTTTACAAACCATGATAGCCTTTTCTAGCAACTGGTCTTTTCTGACGTGTCCAAAGTAAGCAAATCAAAGCCTCGCTATCTTCACTTCTACGGAACATCTGGTTATATTTCTTCTAAGACTGATTTTTTCATTCTTCTGGCATTCCACAGAATATTCAATATTCTTCACCAACACCACAGTTTGAATGTATCAATTGTTCTTCTGCCTTCCTTTTTCATTGTTCAGCTTTCACATGCATATGAGGCAATTGAAAAGACCATGGCTTGGGTCTGGAGCACCTCAGTCATCAAAGTGACACTTTGCTTTATTGAGTACTTAAAAATATTGGCTAAATGAATGAACAAATGAATTAATAAATGGCCTTCACTTTGCCTTAACCTGAATACTTCTCTCTCTATAGGCTAGATACCAAGGGAATCTAAATTTAAATTGTTGAAGGCCAAAGGAAAAAGCTTTCTTTTCCCTTTGTATCCATGCTTGTATATACATTGCCTCATAAATAATTTATTTACGAATTATAGGATGAGTTCTAGTATCAACCTTTAAGAAACTGTTCAAATTTGGAGCTTAGAGTAAAATTGTATTGTGTTACCTAGTACTTGAAGAAAAAAAAAAAAGATGCTTGATTGGGCAATTGAAAACCTTTTGTTATACAAAATATTTATCATAAAGAGTTTTGTTAGACTTGGATGTGCTCCGTAGATTTACTAATAACTCCCCCTGCCCAAAAGCAGAATGCTCATATCTACTATTTGATATTGTCAAGATGTATAAATGCTGGCTTGTATCCAACATACCATTAAGCCAAGACTTCCTCAATAGACCTATGACATACTGCTTTGCAAAGACATACCAAAGCCACAGCTGCTTGAAACATATATATCCAAACCCCTGCTCTACACCTACTGTTGGACTTCCCACATATCTAAAATTCAATTTGTGATCACTAGACCCATTCTTCCTCATGAGCTCTCTACTTCAGCAAATTGACTGGCCTTCATTCCCTCACTTCTACCCCCACTTCAGGTAAATCCATAGAAAACAAACACAAACAGCCAAAGGAAGATCCAATATCAGCTTTGTTAATGGTGGCACAGTAACCTCCAAAGTATAAGACTTCCTAGTTTAAAGAATGATGCTTAGGCCTGAGGTCCAAAATGTAGCATCCTGCTCCTTCCCCCTAACATTAAAGACAACTGGCATGGGAATGGGCCACTCACCTAACCCACTCAGTCTCGGGATGTGGACACTCTGTTCCCCAACTGGGGCTTACAACCTGGAGATTGGAAGGCCAAGGCACACCATGCCTGAACAAAGGCAAGTACAAGAGGATGCAAAATCAAAAAAAAAAAAGACAGCTGTGCCACACATAAGCAGTAACCTTCAAACTCACCCAAAAGATAAAACTGGCCCCCTGACTGTCAGACCCTGGCCTAGCTCACCAATCAGATTACTCACTCCTCCACTTGACCTCGGGACAAGATGCTTGTGGGGAGAGAGTCTATAAATGCACAATCAGCCTCTCTCCCCTTAGTGAGGAGAGCAAAAGTCCTGTCTTTGGAACCCAGAAGAGTAGGAAAATAAGGATCCTTTCCCTACCATTCTTGAGCATTGCCCCAGTCATCCAAGACAAGTACTTGGGCATAAATCTAAACTACACTATCTTTCTCACTTCCTCATCATCTCCTATATTCTATCCATCACCAAAACCTGAAGTTTTATCTCCTAGATATTTCTCCATACATCCTTTTCTTTCTATTCACCCCACCTCCATTCTAGATCTAGCCTTCATTATGCTTTGCCAATACTACAGAAACATCTCCAAATTTTTCTCTCTGATTTGTCATGTCCTGTTTCTAATCTAACCTCCACACTGCAGCTAGAGTGATCATTCTGAAACTCAGTTCTGATCATGTCACCCTCTGACAGCTTCCCATTAATTACAGGATAAAGACCCAGCTCTTTAGAATGACTTATAAAACTCTTCATGACCTACCTACCTTTCCAAACTCATCTGCCCCATTTCCCATGTCCCACACTCATCCCTGTAATATTAAAATACTGGTAGTTTCTGACACCCACCATACAGTAGCATGTGTCCATCCTTGTGTTCATGTGATTCCTTCTGTCCGAAATACCCTTGATTCCTTGTCTTACTTGGTTAACTTGACTCAACATTGCCAGTTCTGTTTAAGGCATTCCTCCAGGAAGCCTTCTCTAACTTCATTTCTTGCTCCCTGCCGTGCTCCCTTTAAGGTGTAAAAATTTTCCCTCCTTTGTGCTCTCATAAACACTACAAACAGTTCTACCGTTAAATTTACTACCCTGTATTGACATTTATTTTCATGTCCATTTTCCTACTGGACAGAGGCCATATCCCTAGTGACTAGTGGTCACCAGCACTCAAGTCTGTAGACCTAAACTGAACTCTCTGCTCTTCCAAAATGTTCATTTACTCCTTCATTTATCCATTCATTCAATAATCGCTTATTGATGACTTCCCTGGGTATGGCCCACCCCACTCAACCCACTTTTATTTTGCTGGGTAATATCCTGTGTGCAAACCAATCATTTTCCCCCTTCTCTACACATTCCAGAGCATATGAAGACCATTTGTTAACCGTTTTAAAATTGTGATTTGTTTTTAAATTGCATGTTAGAATCATTTTTATGTGCTCCCTATTCTGGTGACATAACTGACTTATTATACTGCATCTCCTTTATGGGTATAGACTGACATAAGTGATGCTGTGTGACAGCCTAATACTGTGAGGCTATTGCTCCCTCCTTGCTGGCTTGCATCTGCAGAAAATGCAAATCTCAATAGCAGCCATCAGAGTTAAATATATTTTGATAAATAATAATAGCAAAGTAACATCAGATTATGATTTTACAGCAGGTCTTTGAAGCCACTCAGACTCAGCCTGTCTCTTCCTGCTTCAGCAGTCTTCCTGCCCACTGGCTTTAGCTGCTAATGGGCACTGATTCTTTTTGTTCAAGTTCATAAAGGGTCAAGTTTAAAGAGCTTTGATGTGAATCCTATAATTTCCAAAGGAAATCTCAGAAAAGAATGGGGAAACTTGGAGAGTGGTTTGTTGTCAGCCTATGGAAGTAAAAAAGCAGGGCCGGCCAGCTAGTCCAGGGGCATTGGGCTTGGGAACTGAAGGATAATGAAAGATATGGGCTCTCAGGGACCCTAACAATGAGAATAATGAGCAGCTAAGAATGAATGGAGAGCCACAGGACTCAGTTGTGGGGTGGTGGGGAGCCAGGAAGGACATAGCCATGAAAAAAGGGGGAACAAAGGCCTCTATTTAGCAATGACTAGCCTACTACAATAGGCTTACTCCCTAAGAAAGAGTAAGATTTTTATAAACTATCCCATGAAGAGAACTATAATAAACTAATCTGTTAATTTTTGCATTTTGATAACTAGATTAATAAATATTCTACACTAAGGAGCCCTGGTGGCCAATGGTTAAGCACTTGGCTGCTAACCAAAGGGTCTGTGGTTTGAATCCACCAGTCTCTCCACAGGAGAGAAGACCTGGCAATCTGCTCCCATAAAGATTTCAGCCTAGGAAACCCTGTGGGGCAGTTCTACTCTGTCGTATCTGGTCGCTATGAATCGGCATCAACTCAAAGGTACACAATAACAACAATACCAACAACCCTAAGACAATTTGGAAATACATTTAGTACATACATGCTCTCACATACATCTACAGGGACTCAAAATATTTACCAACCAACGCAGCATGGACCACCAGTCTGTGGGAATGTCAGTCATAAACACAATAAGGCCATCCTGCTAGGCATAGTCAAATATAAGCCCTGAACATACACACAACTGCACAAACAACAGGCACCTCTTCTCTCTCCATCTAAGTTCCACACTGTATTCTACTCTGGTTTCTTCTCCTTAGTAAAGTAGCATTATCCTAGGACAATTCCAATAGTCTTTTAAGGCTATTGCCCAACCAATAAGAGTGATCAGTGATAAAAATTTAAAAGAGAAATCTGAAGTTATTCTTTCACATATTGGCTTTTGTCTGAAGCCTAAACACCTTAAGTTTCTACATTTTCAGCATTCTAATTGTCCTCCTCTCTGTTCCAGGCCCTAACGACCAAGGAGGTCCCACCCCCTTCAATCCAAACCTCCCTTCTCAAGATACAATCTGAGCTTCTCTGTTTTGCGGTCACCTGCCTTGCTGGATTTCCTGAGTATTGCTTTCCTACCCATGTTCCTCATGCCAACCACCTAGCATGTCAGCATTTTCTCATTTCTCCTCTGCCTATCCCTTTCAGATTTTGTTTCAAATCCACTTTTCCACTCCCAGGCTTTGTACACTTTTCATTCTCTTGCTGTTCTGTCATTTAGAAAATGGCTTTGGAGAATAGCAGCAATTTTAGGATGTTCTGGTGTTCGTGTCATTGAGCTGTAGCTCTCCATTCCATGTTGAAAAAAGGATACCAAAACCCGCTGCTGTCAAGTAGATTCAGAGCAGAACTGCTCCATTGGATTTTCAAGGCTGTAAATCTTTATGGCAGCAGATTACCACACCTTTCTTCCACGGAGCTCCTGGAGGGTTCGAACTGCCGACTAAACCACTGCACTACCAGGGCTCCTTTGAAAAGAGGATAAACCAAAAAACCAAACCCATTGCCATAAGTCAATTCTGACTCATAGTGACTCTGTAGGACAGAGCAGAACTGCCCCATAGGGTTTCCAATGAGCGGGTGGTGAATTCAAACTGCCGACCTTTTGGTTAGCAGCCAAGCTCTTAAACACTTGAAAAGAGAATTGGAAACACTTATTACTCACTTATCTCATGCCAGTCATTCTCCTGGGTGACTTAGATGCCATCTCATTTAATCACTAGTGTAGTAAAGCAAACATTGTTTCCATTTTCAGGAAACTAGGATCAGAAAGACTAAGGAACTTGTCCATGATCACAGAGCTAATAAGCAATGAAATCAAGTTTTCAATTCAGGAGACAATTTGGCCATGGTTGTGTGCTCCATCATGATGTTCTTTTTATCCACTATTATGGAGTCTGGCCTTGATTTGATGGACATATTTCTAAACTCACTCAAGCGATGACACATACAATAAAGGAACCCCAAGTCACTACTCTGCAACTTCACATGTTTATAAATCTCAAGCCAACAGAGCCCTAAGCAGTTCTAAGCTTGAGAAAAATATTAACCAAAATGATTTCTCTCTATTATTGCTGAGGGGAAATAAGGTATTAAGTTAACAGATTCCTAAATTATGTTACTATTTATTTGAATTATTTATAAAAAGATCAATACTGATCAGCTGGGGATAAATGGCAGAAGTACTAAGCCCAAAGCATTCTTCCGAGGGTTGAGGAGATTGCTTTCTTTCTTGAGAATTTGGGAAAAGGAAAAAGACAATTTAATGGTTCGATCTGAGTCCCGAACTAAAGGAGGGCTTGGTTTTTCTTAGGTGTGGCGAGTGTATGTGTGTCTGTGTGTGTTTGTTGGAGGTAGTGATCATATGCAGGCTCAGCAGGATCCAGTTGTGGTTTGGAAGGCTCCTCTAGGCCTCTCTGCTCCCAGGAAGTCATGGGCAGAACTAACCCACTCTCTAGGGGCATGCTGATTAACTGTGAACTTCATGTAAGACTGTATTATTTTCAACCTCAGAAATATTTACCAAAAAATCAAAGACCACGACCTCCTGGACAAAAGGAAAACAGTCACAGCGCTGAAAGCAGGAGAGGACCGGGCCATTCTCCTGGGACTGGCCATGATGGTGTGCTCCATCATGATGTACTTTCTGCTGGGAATCACGCTCCTCCGCTCGTACATGCAGAGGTAACGCCACTGGGTGGTTGGACACTATTGTTTGTCTCCTCTTCTGCCTCCTCCCCCATCACTTAATCAACCCTGAGCTCCTCTTCCTCACCTTCTTTCCTAATAAGAATTTAGAACAGTGCCTGGAACGCCATATTTTTTCAATATTGTTACCTACTAGTAAGGATTAAAAATAACTCTATGTATAAACTGCCTACTATGTGACAGGAACTTCTCATACATTTCTTTAATTCTTACAACTATTCTATAAGGTATTAATAGACTCATTATGAAAATGTTAAAGCTGAGGCTCAGGAGAGTTAAATTATTTTCCCAATCTCACAAAGCTCTAGAATGTGGCAGAGCTAAAATTCAAGCCCACGATCAACTAACTCCAGTGCCCCTATTCTTACCATTTCATGTGTTCTGTTCGTCCTCCATCCTCCTTCCTTTTCCACCTCATCCACCTGTCCATCACCCTACACATCAGTGGTTCTCAACAGCACATTAGAACTTCCTAAAGACGTAAAAAATATTGATGCCTAGGCCCTACCATCACCCTAGAAGGATGGTTCAAACGGTTAACACACTTGGCTGCTAACCAAAAGGTTAGAAGTCCAAGCTCACCCAGAGGCACCTTGGAAGAAAGGTCTGACAATCTACTTCCAAAAATCAGCCATTGAAAACCCTATGGAGCACAGTTCTACTGTGATACACACATGGGGTCACATGAGTTGGAATCGACTCACCTGGCAAATGGTTACAACCTGGCCGGACACAGTCACCAGTAGCTTTTAAAGTTCCCCAGGTGATTCTGATGTGCTACCAAGGCTGAGAAACACTGCTATGCATCAACATAAAAGAACAGATTAAGAGCTCTTTTCATTTAATATTTGCCCCAGGTGCTCCGAATAACTAGGGAGGCAAATAAAGAGTAAGATAGCAAGGTGTTCCCCTCTGAGAAAGCCACATGATAAATCCCAACAGCATCTCTAGCAAAATGTTGTCCGTAAAGTGGACGCAGCAAGAATACAAGAGCCTAACGCTGGTATAACTAGTGGGGGAAGGTCTCACAATGTGCAGTTGCTTAAAGCAACAAGACCTTTCCAAATGAAAACTTGAAGCTTCAATTTGAAAGGAAATCAAACTATTCTGTGGCATTCATTTCTCCATGTAAATTAATACTTTCATTTTAGAAGCAAAATCTAGCTGAAATACAGTAATTTGCTAAAATTAAGGCATCATCTTTCCCATTTGTGGCTGCTCTGCTGTTTCTCTGATGGCCTTCAGCTGTGCTAGTTCTCAGGGAAAGCATTGATGCCTCAGGCCCTAAGTGTTCCCTGATTCCAAAACCACTTCCAGATCCTCACATCTGCTTAGAACCTCATAGTGTAAGCAAAATCTGACCATCTGTTCTAGGAGGATACAATTTGCCACATCACAGGGGGTCAAGTCCCTCTAACATCCCACATGCAAGAGGGGTCTCATCAACGCATGTCCAGCAGAAGGAAGCAGTATTACTCTGCAAAGAAAACATGTTTTCCAATCACTATGGTAATCAGCTTATACCCAAAAGCAAAACAGTTGTTGCTGGTGTTACTTCCTAATTACAAAAGTTACCCTTGATCATAAAATTGTAAGTATTTTAGAATGAAAAGCTGGCAAATGGGCAGCTGGAGATTTTTTTGTACCTTTCTAGTTGAGAGGTCTCAGGGCACGGATATTAACCATTAATCTCTGTAGAAGGGTTTCTTTTCCATTGTGCTCAGAGGGAGGCAGCGTAGCTCACTAGAATGAACCTGGCCTTTGAGAAATACAGGACTGGGTGGAATAGCAATTTCCATCACTTACCAGCTGTGTGTCCTTGGGTATGTTACTTGATTTCTCTGAACTTCAGTTCCCATACCCGTTGCCATCACCTAAAAAAGAAATTAATACCCTACTTATAGGGTTGTTGGATCCCTGGTGGCACAGTGGCTAAGACCTCGGCTGCTAACCAAAAGGTCAGCAGTTCGAATCCACCAACTGCTCCTTGGAAATTCTTTGGGGCAGTTCTACTCTGTCCTGTAGGGTGGCTATGAGTTGGAATCAACTTGATGCCAATGGGTTTAGCTTTGGTTTTGGTTTTATAGGGTTGTTGGGAGGTACTGTATGTAAAACACCTATCAGAGTGAAGAGGTGTGCAGCATGTGATTGCTCTTGGTATAATCAAAGGGTTGAGTTATTTTTTTTCCTCCCTTACTAGAAAGATCTTGAGGAAATATACCTCTTTCCTTCCATCTTTCAAGTTGGACCTCAAACCCTTCCACCCCTTTGCCATCTTCCCTTCTCCCTTACACCTTCTCTGCCTACCAGCTGGGCTGGGGTGGGGGTAGCGATAAGGAGTAGGAAGCAGAACATTGCAGATATGAAGACTGAGGCACGACAGGAAGTTGCTAACAATATAGAAATACAGGGTGAGTCCAGGTGTCATGGTTTGAAAAATTACCTTATGTTTACCAATGAACTCAATAAGGCAAAAAAAAAAAAAAAAATCTAAATTAAGGCAGGCATTGGAGAATATTACACTATAGCCAATGGAAGCCACTGAAAAAGTTCTCAGGTGCCAGGCAAAGTTTGTCTGGGTTTATACTGTAGTTTGCCTAAAGCTACTCTAAAAAGGCATAAACTACACACAGAGTCAAACAGCTATGAATTGTGTTAGAGAGTTGGAAAAGACTCTTCAGGGAAAGGAGCTGACAAATGAACCCCTCTGATTACACCTTCCTTGCCTCATGAGACCTGTGTTTCCTCTCTCACCACTCTCTCTGTAGTGTGTGGACTGAAGAGTCTCAATGCACCTTGCTGAATGCATCCATCACAGAAACATTTAATTGCTCCTTCAGCTGTGGTCCAGACTGCTGGAAACTCTCTCAGTACCCCTGCCTCCAGGTGTACGTGAACCTGACTTCTTCCGGGGAAAAGTTCCTTCTCTACCACACCGAAGAGACGATGAAAATCAATCAGAAGGTAGGAACTTGGCACACACTGCATTTCACTCACCATGCAGAGTTCCCAGCCCTGACTCATCTCTCTCTGAAGTCCCCTTTACCAGCATTTCAATGAGAAAATACGACCAGAAAGCAGGCTCTGCGTCACCCATTCACAGAACTAGCTATTTGATTCTTGCCCAGGAGGCGTTTATTTTCTGTGCAAGCTGTGGACAAACCATTCCCCCATTTTGTGATGGTGCAGGTTTAGCCTTTATTTCCATTGAGAAGGATAATATTCTATCCATATTTATACAGACATAGACTGAGTCTTTCAAAGCAAATGCACACTCAGTCTGAGTTGCACAAGTGAAAAGCCAGTGACCTCCCTCTGGAAACCAGGTGTGCATCATGTGCCTGAGAGTCACGGGGGAAAACTGTATTTTGCTTTTCCGTGGCCACAGTCACTTAGTTCTGTGACCTTGACAATGTAGCTTAACCTCTCTGAGCATCAGCTTCCTTTTACTGAAAAAAAGGACACAGCAATAGCTTTCTTACAAGGTCATCATGAAGATTAGAGTATGTGAAGTGCTGAGCATAGCACCTGGCACAGGGGAGCCCTTCAATCAGTGGTCGCAGTTACCACTGTGGTTTGCTCCAATGTCTCCCCCTCTGCGTGGATAAGTGGCAAGGTTGATAAGTTCCAAATTAAGTAGCTAATGAGCCTCTGATTTTCTAACTTAATCTTTCTGTCACTGGCACTGGGATGGAGAATTCTGCGGCTAACACTAGACTAAAGCGTCCATTACAGAAATAGAAATTGTCTCTTCACTTTTACCCCCAAATTCATTTATATTCAGATTATATAGAGTTCCTCAAGCCTTCCACATCCATCTCCCTCCCCATGTTAAAAAACTGCCTATAATGTAAGCTCTTCCTTGGAGAGTTTTAAGATAGGGACAGACAATAGAACGCTGAGAAGAAAGCTGCACCTAGAAGCAAAAGAAAGGAATGAAAGGCCACTCAAAGGCTTCTCCAGCTTTCCAACCTTAGATAAAAACCTCTGTGTGAGTTTTCTTCTGTTTCCCACATCTTTTTATATGCCTCTGTGTGTGTGTGTGTGTGTGTGTGTGCGTGCATGTGTGTCTTCATGTATCTTATGTCCATAAAAAACTCATTGCCGTCGAGTTGATTCTGACTCATAGTGACCCTATAGGACAGAGTAGAACTCCCCCATAGGGTTACCAAGGAGCGGCTGGTGCATTCGAACTGCTGACCTTTTGGTTAGCAGCACTTAACCACTGTGCCACCTTGAATTTTCCACTGTTGATATATATATATATATTTGGTATATTCAAGTCCATATGGTGGATGCTCAACAAATACGTACTGTATTAAACCTCTACATAAATGTGCCTGTATAAAGTCTGGGATGACTAGTAAAGTACCGGCAGAACTAACCTGCTATTATCAATTTTTAAATTTATTGAGCTTGGATTTATGGTACCAATATAGATGGTCAGAGTACTCTTATATGCCAAGACAACCTGATGCCACCCTCCAATAGGAAAATCAGCTCTTATTACCAGGCTACAACATTCATGAACTCTAATCCTGCTAGTAAAAACTTTTCATTGCAATCATCGGCATTTAAATGATACAGTTTATATTTATTGAAAAATACAGTAGCTTAGAGGTTTGATACTAGAACACAGGGAGTGAGTAGGCTTTGTTTCTGTATGGACACAAAAGGAAATACACCCTGTATTTTATTGCAATAACTTAAAAGAATTCTTGCAAATATCTCTGAGGATTCAACATAATGAATATTTCAGAGAACGTTGTTTCTAAATGTCTATTCTGATTTCTTTCATTTGTCGTAGCCACAAACAATACCAGCCTAACTCTGTTCTGCAAATACGTAAAGCTTAGCTCTCTCACAAAGCACTTGGTTTTCAAGATCTTCCCTCAAGTCAGATTTTTAAATCAAAGCTGACCTGTAATGACAAACGCCTATAAAACTCTCAAATCTCCATGGAACTGGAAATTGGCCAAAGTCAAACAGGCATCAGGAAGTGGGACATATTTCCTAGTTGTGACATTTTATCACTGTGGCCCTGTGAATGTATTATTTAGGCTATAAACAGGGACTGAAGCTACCATAGAAAGTCACCCAGTTATATATTTAGGGCCAGTATCTTATCTGCTCTTAACATCATACTAGGTCATTGCTTTGTTTGTCCTATTACTTTGTTTTTAATTGTGAGATATCGCACACGTAGAGAAACACACGTGAAATGAGAAAGTGCAGCTTAAACATTTGTCACAAAGAGATGCCTCACGTAATCACGAGGGTAAAATACTAAAACATTTTCTGCCCCTGAAAATACCCTTCATGCCACCTTTCAATAACTACAGACTCTGCCCTCTCCCACAGATAACACTAACCTGACGATTATGTCAATTACTTTATTTTTCTTTTTAGTTTTATCACCTAAGCATGTGTCCTTAAACATTGTATTTTACTTTACCCGGTTTTTAAACATTAAATAAATTAATCATACAGAACATTTTCTTTTGTGTCTGACTTCCTTTATACAACATTTTGTTTGATGGAGTCATCCATTTGGTTGTAGTCTATTCATTTTCATTATTGTATCCTATTCCCTTGTGTGAATATGCCAGTTTTTTTTATTTAGTCTACTATTGACGGACAATTTGAGTTGTTTACAGTCTGGGGCTATTGCCAAGGCTTCAAATATTCTATGAATATTCTTGTACATGTCTAGCACACACATTTCTGTTGGGTATAAACCTGGGAATGGAATAATTTGATCAAAGGGTACACATATCTTAAAGTTTACTATATAACGCCAAATTATTTTCCAAAATGCCTGTACAATTTACACTCCCACCAACTCTTGTGGGTATGAGACATTCTTACTGCTCCACATCCTTGCCAACACTTGGTATCATCTGTAATTCTAATTTAATTTTAATTTTAGCTAATGTGTTGATATTTCCTGTGGTTCTGATGACTACTGTTGTCAAGTGTCTTTTCATTTACTGGCCATTTGGAGATTTTCTTTTTTACAATGTCTGTTCAAGTCCCTTGCCCATTTTTCTATTGGGTTGTTTCTTATTTGTATTTGTTGTAGGAATTCTTTATATCTACAAACCTCTGTTGCCTACATGTGTTGCAAATATCTTCTCACATTAGGTGGCCTTTTCACTCTCTTAATGATGTCTTTCAATGAAAGAAGTTTCTAATTTCAGTGTAGCACAATTTTGTCCATCTTTTCCTTTTTTGTTCAGTGCTTTTGTTGTCCTATTTAAAAAGTCTTTACCTACCCTGAGGTCATGCAGTCATTCTCCTAAATTATCTTCTAGAAGCTTTACTGTTTTTTTCTTTTGCATTCATAATACAATCTGCCTGGCATTATTATGTAGGAATCAAGTTTGTGATTTTTTTTTTTGCTTTGTTTCGTTTTATTTGTTTGTCATATGGGCAGCCATTTGTCCCAGTCCTTTTTTTTTTTTAAAATCACGTTTTCTTCCCTGAATTGTTTTTATAATCGCTTTCCCCCCTCTTTTTTCCTGGGAGTGATCTATTCTGTTACTATTCTTTTAGTGTTTAACATACAGATTATAACTTGTGGCCGTGACTAATCAAAGACATTAAAACATTTTAGCTCCACTTAGTCTCTTCCCAAATTACATATTATCATTTTTATTCTATATATACTTTAAACTCACATAGACATTATTTCTGTTGTTTTATATGGTAAACATTAATTTAGATATATTCCATGTTTTTTTATCCTCATTGTTCTTCATTTCTTCCTTTATCTCTGATTTTTTTATCTGGGATCATGTTTCTTCTGCCTGAAGAACACTCTTTAATTAGTATTTATTTTAGTGCAATGTCTAATCTAAAGAATTCTCAGTTTTCATTTATCTGAAAATATTTTTATTTCATACACATTCACTGAGTATAAAATTCTAAGTTGGCAGTTATTTTGTTTCTGTACATTGAAAACGTTCCTTTGTCTTCTGGCGATCATTGTTACTGTTCAGAAATCAGCTCTCAATCTAATTGCTGCTGCTTTGAAAGTAATCTTGGCCTATTCTAAAGGCTATTTTGTTTAATTTTCTGCAGTTTAACTATTACGAGTCAAGATGTGCATTTGATTTTATTCAGCCTGTTTAATATTCTCAGGGCTTCGTTACTATGTTCTTCAATGTTCTTTACAATATTAGGATGTTTCAGTTGTTATCAAATATTGTCTCCATTCTGATGTTGTCCCTCTTCTCCTTCTGGCCATATATTGGAATCCTCACTGCATCCCCTATGACTCTTATACTCTCTTTTGTATTTTCTCTCCTTTTGTCTCTCTCTGTTTCATTCTGAATATTTACCGACTTCTAATTCAGCGATTCTTCCCTCAGATCTGAAAAATCTACTATTAAAGCCAACCATTGCATTCTTACTTTCTCTTATTTTACTTTTCAGTTTTAGAATATCCACTTGGGTCTTGTTTTATCATTTCCAGTTTTCTGCAGTATTCTAATCCTTATCTTTTAAATTCTTAAACATGAAAAATAAAAGTATATTTGTTTTACAGTCTATTTTGATGAGTTTAATGCCTGAAGTCCTTGTATACTTGGTCTACTTTTTTTCTTCTCTTTTTTGTTTTCATGTTGTCTTATCATGCATAGTTATTTTTTATTAGGTTTCAGATATCATATTTGCAAAATTATTGATAGAAATAATTTTAACCTAGGATGATGTTATCTTTTCCAAAAATTATTTCCACTTACTTCTGCCAGGGCTCTGGAGGCACCAGCCCTTACGGATCATCTCATTCCAGCTTCAGGAACTGAGATATTCAAAGCTGAACTGCAATCCTTGTGGGGGCCTATCTACTTCAGATTCACCATTATACCTAAATATAGCCTTTCAGGATCCCAACCCAAAGTGAAGACAATGTTCATCAGGATACCCACTTAATAGGTCCCTAATGATAATTCTTGCCCTTAGCTCTACAAGGCTGTAAAAAATGCCATTCAGATCCCCAGGCTCTCAGCCCCCTTCTAGAATCAGAAAATGCTCCCAGGGGAAAGTTAGCAGCAAACACTGGGCTCACTTTACTGGCCCTATGGTTCTTCACCCTCTGGATAACTATCTTCTGCCTTTAAGAAGAAGTAAAGATACTGAAAATACAGTTATTTCCAGGTCAGAAGAAGATCAATAAACCATGAATTTCATGCAACATGAGGAATACTCAAGATATTCCTGGCCAAAAAAATAAATACAGATGTAGATGTGTATGTATATATCTCAAGGTCAGTCTCCTCCTCCAGTTACTTTCCCCTCAGCTCTCCAGAAATAACAGGCTTACCCACAGTTTCCAAGAAACTGATACAGTTTTATTAGGATACATAAGGCACTGCTAACAGCATTTGATCTGAAACAAAAGGATATTAATCAAGCTGTCTATGTCTTTGTAGAAAGGCATCCAAACGGATACTGTTTTTACATTTCACACTCTCCCATATATTTTTTTCTTTAAAGTCAGTGCCCAGCCTGTTGTCAGCATTATAACTGAAGCTGCTTAAGCTGATAAGCTGGCATGTTCTCCTGGAGCAACTGACTAATTAATGGTCTTAGGGAGTTGCAGGTAGGCTCCAGGGCCCCTGCCTCCCTTGGTCACAACGCTGTCACTGGAATCATAACCAGTGGCTGAGTATTAACTCCTTATGGTTGTTGCTTGTGAATTCCTCAATGCTGATCTCCCTCTGGAGTTTAAAACATCTTTCACCCACCAGGGATTCTCAAAACATGCCAATCTGGTTTGAGAGAGTATTTAAAATGCAGTTTGATTCAAAACAAGAAATTATATCCATTTCTTGGTAATCATGAGAAAGACAGCTATTTTTTTCATGGAAAATAAGTTCTACAAATTATTTACAACTCCAAACTCTTAGCATCACCCCTCAATTTGTCACCCACTCCAAAGCCTTCTGGGTTCTCTAAATCCAGAGAATACAGATACCTAGACAAAAGTTTCTCAACCTCAGCACTACTGACATTTGGGGTAGAATAATTCTTTGCTGGGGGAGGGAGGGGAGCTGTTATGTGCATTGTAGCGTAATCAGTAACATCCCTGGCCTCTACTCACTAGATGCTGTCACACACCTCCCTCCATCTGTGACAACTAAAAATGTCTGTAGACAATGACCAAACCATGGCTCTAGATTTTAGTTTTGAACTTGAGTGCTAAGAGAGCTCAGAATTTTAAGCAAAGCAAATAAGCATTGAGTTCCTCTCCCTAGCTTTAGTAGGGTAAGCAAAAGGAGGAAGAAAATTTAAAAAGTGAAGTTGAGACTCTAAATGGGAAATAAAAAGGACCAAACATCTATTGAGCACCTACTTTGTATGTATTGTGTGTCCAAAAATGTTCTAAGAATTTAAGAAAAATCACCTCACTTAATTCTGACTAAAACCCTACTCCTAAAAATAATAATAGCCAAATTTTATTAAGAACTTACAATGTGCCATACAGTATGTCTTAGTTACTTAGTGCTGCCATAACAAAAAATACCACAAGTGAGTGGCTTTAAAGAACAGAAATTTAATAGGTTATAGTTCAGAAGGCTGTAAGTCCAAATTCAGGACATGGCTCTGGGGAGAGGACCATCTTTGTCAGTAGCCCCTGGAATTCCTTCATGTTGCTTGGTATCTGCCTTCCCCCTGTGTGTGTGTCTCTGTGTCTATTCTGGTCTTTTTATAACTCAGAAGTGATTAGGTTTAGGAATCACCCTACGCTGGTATGGCCTCATTAACATAACAAAAGAAAACCTCTATTTTCAAACAGAATTATATCCACAGGTACAAGGGCCAGAAATTCTACAAATATTTTTGGAGGACACAATCCAACCCATAGCATAGTACTAAATACTTCACTTGAACTAACTTATTTAATTACAGCAGCAACCCACATGTTAGATACTGCTATTATCCTCACTTTACAATAATTATGTTGAATTCAGAAAGTGAAATAACTTTCCCAAAGTCACACATTAACTAATTAGATTGAAATTAAAATCTGAGTCTTTTTACCACATCATGCTGTCTCTTAAAGACATTAAAACATTAAAGCATCCTCTGGGAAGAGTAAAAACAAGCATTCTGAAAATCAAAATTCTATGAAATATTTATCCTCTGATGGCATATTTTAGTGAACAGGTGAGAATCCACATCATTCCATCACATTTCAAGAGGTGCTTCCCAAACCAAACCAAACCCACTGCCGTCGAGTCAATTCCAACTTATAGTGACCCTAACAGGACAGAATAGCATCTCCCCATAGGGCTCCCAAGGCTACAAATCTTCATGGAAGCAGATTGCCACATCTTTCTCCCTCCCATGAAGCACCTAGTGGGTTCGAACTGCTTTCAGTTAACGGCCAAGCACTTTAACCCCTGTGCCACCAGGGCTCCTCAAGGTGCTCCTCAAAGACCTATGAGCAAGGAATAGAATTATTTGTGATGCATATAAGGTCATATATTCAGTACCAGTTTACACAGAGTAGATATTAAGCAGAGAAAAGTGTACCCTGAAAGGGATAAAAGAGAAAAAAGAATATGCCCTGATATTTGACATCTCCGCAATTAGCACCTTAAATTTGGGGATATTTATCAGACACTTGCTGAAACTGTCTATGGACTATAGATTCTGAAATGCTTTTGTGATAGAGTTCAGTCACTCCTCACCAAAACTGAATTCTAGAACAGCTGACAGCCTCCGTGTACAGAATTGAAGGAAGAATGTGCCAGAAGGAAGCCTGCACTGAGCATCAAGATGGAAAGCAGAGGGAGGGAGCCTACTCTGTCCAATTACTGAGAAAGAGCACCACGACAAAGAGTCAAGGCAAAGGGTCAGATCAGTCAACTGACCCACTCTGGGCCAAATCACAAGTATCAAAGATCTTGGGACTCCATGATTTAAACTCTACATAGGCTCTACACAGCTTCTATCTCATGGTGGATTTCTTAGGTCTTTTCAATTCTTCTATACTACAAATTAAGCAAAAATGATATGATAAATGTAAAAGCTCTGGGAAAAACAAGAAAGGATAACCTCTCTTTGGAGGATCAGACTTGTGTCTCGATGCTGAAAGAAATTACAGTGCATAGCAGGGTATGAATACTGCTTTCCTTTCCACTACCAAACATTTCAAACAGTGTAGTTGCCAAAATCAAGCAGAAGCTAGAGGTGGGAACTAAAGAAGTCTAAACTAAATTTTGTTGGATTCACTTTTTAAAAAGTGATGGTGAGGAGCAGAAAGTCTCAAAGGGGAAAGAATACAAAAAAAAAAAAAAAAAAATCCATCCCTGTTGAGTCAATTCCTGCTCATGGCAACCCCATGTGTTACAGAGTAGAACTGCTGCATAGGGTTTTCTTAGCTGTAATCCTTATGGAAGAAGATCGCCAGGTCTTTCTCCCCGGCACCACTGGGTGGGTTTGAACCACCAAACTTTAGGTTAGCAGTCAAGCATAAACTGTATGCATTACCCAGGACAAGGGCCTTATGAACTCCCAATTTAGTTTGTCAACTCCTCTATCCATCACTAATGCTGAAAAGAAATCAAAAGTTCAAAATAAATCTATGGGCATGAGTAACTCACAAGCTACCAGCTAGTGATCTCTACATTCTTTGAACATAGGCATTATGTCTTATTCTCTAGCACAAAACAGGAAGCCTGGCACGTGATTAATAAATGTTTGAGGAATATTCATTAATCAAGGACTCTAGAAAAAGTCACATCTAACTTTGGAACCAAGAATATTTATGTTTCACTTAAGCAATTTCTGTTTTCGTTTTTACCTCATGAACACTGTGAACCAAGTTTCCACGGCTGCTGAAGCGTTCTTAGAACAATTCTCTGTGTAAGGTATAGCCTTTACTGAAAGCCTTTTTAAACCCATTTTTGTCCCATTTCATCACCCTACCCTTGTTATCGTTCTCCTTTGTTTCTCTCTAATTGATCTATCTGATATTTTTTGTGTTTTTCGACACCTATACCTAGCACACTCCCTGGCATATTAAAGATAATAAATATTGATTGGATTTCATTAAACTTCTAAGCCTGCTCTAAAATAAAGCATTTTTTTAAATAAAAGAATAAATGAAGTCAAACCCTTCTCTTGAGGTGATCCTGAGAAATTAATAACTCCTTTCCACCATCATAAGGTAAAGGGTCTAACCAGTGAGGTCAATCAGCTGAACACTTCCCACTACCCCCTACCCCTACCCCCTACCCTCTCCCCCAACATCTTTTATTTTTAAGATGAAGCATGTCACTTTTTGCTTCACACATGCCTAGTGAAACATGTCTAACCAAATCTCAACAGACAGTTTCTAAAAGCTCTTATCCATAATAAGAATGTTTTTAAAAACCATATCAATGTAAAATATTCTGGAAGTGAGGATAAGAAAATAAAATTTTCCATCACTTTCCAAAGAACTGGAGATAAGATGCAATTGCTGGATCTTTCTTGCCCGGGTAAGGGAAAGGGTGATCAGGAGAAGACAGGACCCTGAATTCTTCAGCTGGAACCTCTTCCCAAAGAGTCACACCCATGGAGGCCATTGGAGATAGTTTTCAATACTAAAAAGGGTTTTTGTCCCTCAAGAACCTAAGAGATTTGGAAAAGCAGTAAGGTTTATTAACAAAACTTAAGCTTAAGAAGAGAGATGTGAGTTTTAAATCTTACAGTGAATGACTGTTTCAGAGCTTTGGTAGGTACGTATAGTCATATGTTAAAGCACAAAGAACAACTTATAATATTAAAATAGCCATGGTAAAAATATTAACATATTTTGATAGGTATTGAAGTGTCTTGTGTATATAAAATTATTATATCCCTTTATACATCACACAGAGTCTAAAAGTTAAGTCCTTCCTAGCCCACATCTCCCACAGAAAGAGAATAATTTAAAAATGCTGGGATTTTTATCTTATCAATATATAGTACAATTTGCCAACTAAGTATTGATCACTTAGGAAACTTTCCATTTGTTGATTGCATTGTATGTATTCTAAACCCATCACATAAAAGTATCTCCTAGGCACACGATAAAATCATAAGATAACCAAATCTTTACCCGAAATTCATACCAGCCTCAGGCACATACCCATGGCTATAGTTTGAGCCATGTAAACAGAGACCTAGAATCACAATGTAGAACTCAGCATAGTGCCACATCTCCTAGGACAAACAAGCAAGGAGCATGAGACAAGAGTCATTGAACAGGAATAACCTTACGAAAATCTTATTTCTAATAATTTTGCCCTTCTATCGGTTTCATGGAGCCCTGGCAGCACAGTTGTTGAAAGCGTGACTGCTAACCAAAAGGTCAGCAGTTTGAATTTACCAGCCGCTCTTTAGAAACCCTACGGGACAGTTCTACTCTGTCCTATACGGTCGCTATGAGTCGGAATTGACTCCATGGCAACGGGTTTTGTTTTTTTAGGTTTATGGGTTTCATAGTTTAGTAGGTGGCATTTGGTTAAGGACTATAGAAAATCATGTGGACAAATATGATATTCCAATAGGAAAATATGTTAATGTAAGTTTATTGAAGCTTTCTGCATATTCATCATTTAGTTCTCACAAAAACCCTGCCAGGAAGGCTCTATTAAGCCTATTACGTAGATAAGAAACTGATTCTGAGGAATCAAGTAACATGCCTATAGTAACAGGAATCTGAAGTCCTTGAACACAAATCAGGGGCCAGTTATACTACCTCATACATTCATTATCACAAAAGAATGATCAAGCAATAATAAAAATAAATAAATGACTTACTTATGGTAGGATTTTCAGGGGTCAGTAACAGTCTAGTGGGAGCCATTCTGTGTATGTTGAAAGTTAGGAAGAGGTAAAACACAAGAGCAGTGATTTTCTCACTGTCAACAGCCTGTTGCACCTACGTGTGCAGCCAGCCCTGAGGACCCAAATCTGATTGTGTATGGAACATGCTTTGTCCAGTGTCCAAATGGACACACTGAGATCCTGATGGCTTTAAACTTTAATAAGCAGCTCCTATATTACAATCTTGCTAGGCAGTCCCAGAGGTAATTTATATCTCATTTTTATTTGGAAAAATCTTACCTACTGACAGAATTATTGTCATTTGGCTGACAAATGTTTCTTCAAAAAATACTTAACAATTTATAAGAGCATAAGAAAAGAAAAAGCTCCATTTTTAATGGACAACCATTTTTACTGAGACCATTTCAATAACTTAGTATACTTAGGCACTGAAACTACTCTTATAAACTATCTTGGCACAAAAATATCCAGAGACTTGATGCATTTGTAATCTAAGTTGGATCTGTTTGAATTCAACCACAAGTGGTTTGTCTGTAATTTTCCTAATGCTTTACTTAAAAAAAAATGATTTACTTAAAAAAAATTTTTTTAATTGTAAAGACATGATCTGGGCAGATTTGAAGAAGCATAAAAATAAAGGCATCCCCATACTGGCCTAAATCCTTTTGATCCAGAAGGAAAAATCTGGCAGAAAGTGTGGTACAAATCTTGCTTCATGGCAGTCATAGGCCAATTGTCTCAGTGAGTTTTAACTCACTAGAAATTTTCTTTCCTGAACATATGTTCAGACCCTTAATGCTGTGCTAGTACCAGCTCTCTGCTCTACTCACATTTAAATTCTTAGCTGATTCAATTTTAAGGTGTTAACCAGACCTTGCCACAAGAACATCACATTGAGCATGGTTTATGACATGAAATGCCAGCATGCTCATCCTCCATTCTTAACCAACTCAGAAACTACCTGCTGTTTATGGTCAAATAACCCAATGATTATAGCTCAGCAAAGCCAAGTGACCCTGTGCTCACTAATAAAATCAGCGAAAAGAGTAATCCAAACATATTCTGTTGGCGAAACTCATTGCATTTTTTTCAAATCTTTTCTTCCTGTGAAATTTGCAGATCTGAATTGTTCTGGAATTCTAGGATCCTACCCGAAAGCTCCCATCAATGCACCTCATCCTTATCCACAGCCCACCTCATCTGTGTCTCTGCATAGAGTCATTGTGTGATGCATGACCCTAGGGGGACCAGTCGTATTGAAAAAGTCATAGATGTGAATGTTTATAATCACAATTTTTGGTAAAAGGCAGTAAAATGTGGGGCTTTTAAAATAAAATCAGTTTTTTATAACCATTTCCCAACAGAAAAAAGAGCTTTAAAGAGGAGGCATTGTTTTTTACTTCACACAAAATGCAGTATGGATTAGCAGTGATCCTGTTAGAAGCCAGTTTAATTCTGATAAATCAGTCAAATTAATTTGATAGCGTGTATAATAATGGGCAGAGAAAGACACTTATTCATAGAGACAGGGGAAAAGTAACCAAGGGACCCTCACATCTCCCCAAAATGCAACTTAAGTCACTTTTCCCTAAATTTTCTAAATATTAGGTTCATTGTTATGTCAGCTTTGTCACTTCCCACTTACAGACCAAGGAAAGAATGTCCTAGACATTTGATCTCCTCAAAGACTGCTTTTTAAACTAGGAAAGATTTATTCCAAAATATACCCAATAAGTAAATAAATTAAAACTACAAAGAAGTTCTCTAATTCCATCTGTAGTCAGAGTCGAGAAGGAGGAAGGAAGATAAGGAAGAAGGAACAGAGGAAGATATAAAGCAGGATGAAGGGCAGGGAGGAAAAAGGAAGATACAAAGTGGGGAAAAGGCAAAAGATAAAAGTTATAGAAAGAAAGAGAGGAGACACATGTAGAAAATACGTAACAAGAAAGACTGGAGAGGTGAAAAGATAAAGAGAAGACATGCTAAGTTCTCAGATGAATGCTGGTTGAAGAGTAAACTGATATGGTTCTGTTTTATTTTTTCTTGGCTTATGGAAGACTTACTGTGACAGGCTAAATGGGCATCAACCATTCATCACAGCTCTTCAACTATTCAATATCCCTACACTTTCCAAGATTTTTTTTTTTTCAGTAATTCAACAGAGGTATGGCTGTTTTCTTGACTACAGTAGCAAGGTGACCAAGGTGCGAAAAAGATACTGGTAAACTATTTTCTCTGAGAAAACTGGTAGCTTTTGATATTACACAGACAGCTGTAGACAGACAAAAGACGGAAAGGTTGACACTGATTTTGTGGAAAATATGTTCAATGGGACATAAAATTAAAACCCAACATATTCAGCTATGGCGAAAAGAATCCATTGGGAGTCATATGATTTTAATCAATAATTACATAATACATGGGTCAGGTATTAAGGAACATCTTGGTCAGATGCCTAAATTGTTTTAATCAATATGTGATTTCTCAGGGTTTCTGGAGGCACCTGTTTGAATATGAAAAGAATATCCTTTTTGATTATTTCACAGATATAAAGTTGCCCTAAATGCCCCACTACTCCAGATACACACACACATATACGGAGTATCTTCTGATGACAGTTTATCTCATTCTTCACAGTGTTCCTATATACCTAAGTGTGGAAAAAACTTTGAAGAATCCATGTCCCTGGTGAATGTTGTCATGGAAAACTTCAGGAAATACCAACACTTCTCCTGCTATTCTGACCCGGAAGGAAACCAGAAGAGCGTCATCCTAACCAAACTCTACAGTTCCAACGTGCTGTTCCATTCACTGTTCTGGCCAACGTGTATGATGGCTGGGGGCGTGGCGATTGTCGCCATGGTGAAACTCACACAGTATCTCTCCCTGCTCTGTGAAAGGATCCAACGGATCAATAGATAAAAGCAAAAATGGATGAGATAATTTTTATTTAAAGCTCAAATACTGTTTTCTTTCATTCTTCACCAAAGAACCTTAAGTTTGTAATGTGCAGTCTGTTATGAGTTCCTTAATATATTCTTATACGTAGAGCAATAATGCAAAAGCTGTTGTATATGCAAACATGATGTCTTTATTATTCAGGAGAAGAAATAACTGTTTTGTGTTGCTTGGTTGTTTTCATGATCTTGTTTCAATGCTGGAACTAGTACTTCCTTCTCCCGTTCAGCCAAAATAGGGCTCAGTTATTCATTTGCCAAGCTTTGTGGAGAAATGTGGATGATATTAATGTGTTAAGGTCTGTGTTCTGAGTTGTCAGATCTCTTGAGGACATTTCTGCAATATTTTTCATCATTCATCATTTACTAAAGCTGCAGCCAAAAAGATTTTTTTTCTGCCCTTACTCTAAACTGAACCCTACAGCAAGTGAAGGGACCAGATTTCCTAACTAAAGGGTGTTAAGCATTTTTCTTGTATTTTTACCATATCACTGTAAAGAAGGGGGAAAATCCAGCTAGCTACTTTTCTTTTATCATTTTTTACTCATAACTTTGGATTTTTTAACTGGTTTCCAAAAAATAAGCTGTTTTCATTAGCCAATTCTGTAATCTTTTCTTGTGATATAAACCGAAAATGAACAGAGCCCTTTTCCATTTAAGACCTTGCTACCGTGTGAGGAGATGACAGTTACAAGGAGTTTCATTATCTATAATCTGACTGAATGTTGATGGATGCTCCAGTAAAATCCAGGAAAGTCTATGTTACTAAGACATTTGTGTGAAAATCCTTACTCCGTTTCAACTGAACTGTTAGATGATGAAATTAAGATCCTGCTTGCTGGTCAAGGCTGGAGGACTGTTTTCAAATGGGTAAATCTATCGTGGCAAATTAACATACTGGAATATTGCTCTCTGGGAATTTATGTTTAAGCAAATGAATGTGTAGTCTCTCCTTTGACTCTATCGGGATTTTAAAGCTATGCGCACAGAATATTTGTTTCTTCTACATGTTTTATTTTTCTATTTACAATTTCCCTTTGTGTTGTTACATTTTATAAACAGAGTAGACCTTTTTTTTCCTAACACACACTTGAACTGAATAACAGATTTAAAAGAATCCTTTGTTCACATTTCCATTTACTTATTGTTTGGAGGAAAAAATGAGGTATTCTTTTCAACAAAACAATCCATCTTTTATTTAACATCAATACTAAAAGGAAAAGACAAATATCTATCTTTCTCATCTATATTTAAGTACCTTTTTGTAATGTAGTATCGAAGTTTTTTAGGTATTGCAAAATTTTACAAATCATACTTGTGGAATGAATGGTAAAACTAATTTGATGAAGTGGAAATTAATCTGCAATATTGTAATTCATAGTTCGACTTTTCATAAGCAAATAAATCCCTAGGGTGTAATCCGAACTTCAAATGTGTAATTAAAAATTTTTTTAAAAGCACATTAAATCAGCAAGGTTTGAATACCTCTTGCATTCTGAGCTGACAAGCCCATGGCAATCCATAAACCTATGATTCATTAACTTTAAAGATATTTTAAGAGATTGCAAAGAATGTTCCTTTATTTGATACATATGTATACAAACACATACACACAATGTTGTGAACATTTGGAAAATATGATGGAAAACTCTATTCTTACTCCACCTTAAGGACACAATTCTGAAGATAATAGAGAAATCTTTGTGACTGTTGAGCTCAAAATTTGTAATTTTTAACGTTCCTTGGGCTTCCCTTCAAGTGATCTAAAGGTGAAACATATGTGAGTGAAATTATTAGATAATTTTTTAAAATTTTTATCTGGACTTTTAATTTAAAATCCCCAACTGATGTTTCAGGTAAGAATGTAGAGACTTCAAAACAATGGCATCGAAAAGAAGCTAAATATAGTGGCTTCTTGAAATCAAGCAACATCTCCTTAGAGTAATTTAGATGTATACACAATTAAAATACTCATTATCAAAAGAGAAATATCTTGGAATAATAATACTTAAAACACTTTACATATGTTAACTAATTTAATCTTTATAACAACTTATGGGAGAGGGCACTATTATTATCCCATCCTTACTGATGAGAACACTGAGGCACAGAGATGTTAAGTAACTTCCACAAGGTTACACAGATACTAAGATAGTGGAGACCTAGGAAAATACTCAACCTGTAGCTTTCTCATTATGGTAAGCATTTCCCTGGCTTTGAGGTCTTTTAGATAACACTGGGGGGCTGAGGATTTGAAGAGATTATAGTGGTAAAGAAGAGAAACTAGGAGTCAAAGGACTTCCCTTCAAGACATGGTGACCAGGTGACTTTAGGCTTCTCAACTAACCTCTTGACTTCTTTGAGTGTAAAATGAGATGAAGCTAGCTGACTTCTAAGGTCTCTTTTAACACTAACATTCTACACTAGGTATATGGAAGGAAAATTAAATACCATTCTCTAACCTTCAGAGTACGGATCTGACTTTCAAATAAAATCTACACACATTAATCCATGATTCAGCCACCCTGCTGATATTCTCACCATGCCAACTGCCTCTTCTTTAGAGCAAAATGTTTTTATTTACATCTGCAGGAAGGAGAGCTCTGAGCCTCCATATTATTCAACAAGGATGATTTCCCCACATGGAATGAACGTCTGTGCTTCCAAATCACTTCCATTATCCAATTGGCACATCCCATCAAAAACTTCCATTGATTTCAGATTCCCCAAGTTGCAATTATATTAAAACTCAGAAAATGGTAAATATACCAATGACTGCTTGAGAACAGCTATAATAAAAAGATATGATTCTGTAGAACACTACTGGCCAAATGGCTGGTGTAAGCAATGGATGGTGTAAGCAGTCATAAAATTCTCCTTATGTAGACTATCTGACATTTAGAGTTCCATCATGTTACTCTCTCCCATTGCTGTGAATGACCAAAAAAGTGCATGCACGCATAGCATTTATACAACAAATACTATTTTCTATATGTAAAGCCACAAACTTATCTCATTCCTGTGGGTGAAACAGCTTAACACTGTAAGTACTCCATTGACATTAACAGAGAGAAGTTCGACAGCAAAATAACATGAGTAAGAGGGAGTACCAGCAAAATGGTGCTCTAGGCAGAAGCATCACACTGTCCCTCCGCAGCAAAGATCTGAAAAACTAAGCCGAACAGAGAATACAACAATCCTGAAACCCTAAAACATCAAATGAAGAGATAAAGAACTCAGCCAAGCACCTAATGGAGTGAGAAACCTGACAGAGAACGGAGAGCCAGGAGAGATTCATGCAGAGGTCCCCTACCAGCTAACGTAGCACGGATCTACCATGTCGGACTCCTATTGGAGACCAGCGAATGGGGTACGAGAAAGCAGCCTTACAGAGCTTCCAGCGGGAGACAAAACAACTGGTAATTGGTGATATACACTTTCCCACCCCCGACCCTTCTTCACCCCTACTCGGCCTCCTCTGCTTCCCGTGGCCAAAGTCTCTTGACCGGGAAACAGCGGCTGCTTGGATTCCAGACACCCAAACGGGTGGCTGTCTCAGTGCCATTTGTTGGCTGCCATTGTTGCTTATTTTCCGCTTCTTTTGATTTCTTCCTTGCCTCTCCCCACCACCCCCTCCTTTAGCTCAAGTACCTCACTCCATGAGCCATCTTTGCTTCTTCCTGAGGGGCTGCAGAGCTCCGGTAATTTGTGATATATGCTTTCCCACTCTCTACCCTTCTTCACCCGCACTCGGCCCCCTCTGCTTCCCACGGACACAGTCTCTTGTCCACAAACACCAGCCCGCACTAGCTGGCTCTCTGAGTGCCATTTGTTGGCTGCTAGTGTTGCTCTTTTTTTCCTGCTTCTTTTGACTTCTTACTTGCCTCTCGCCACCTCCCCCTCCCTTCACTCAAGTACCTGGCTCCGTGCGCCATCTTTGCTTCTTCCTGAGGGGCTGCAGAGCTCCATTCAAGTGTGGAACTGCTTCCCGGTTTGCGCTGCTGCGCTGGTGGGATCCGGGGCTTTTGTTCGTTTGTTTGTTTTGAATTGTTTGTTTGTTTTCTTTTCCTTTTCTTGAGTCGGGAGCCCTTTCTGGCCAGGCTGAGCTGTGTGGCAGGAAGACACCCCTTCGGCGTCCACAGACATGCAGAGGGATCCCTGAGAGCATTTCTTTTTATGTTGGTTATTTTTTTTTTCTTTTCTGTTTCTTTGGGGGCCTTTCTTGTTTTTTGTGGTTTTTTTTAATTTGTTTTGATTTCTTTTTCCTCTTTTCCCCTTTTTGTCTTTCTTCATTGCTCAGTTTCTCATCTCTCTATATCTTCCTTCTCTTTCTCTTCCCTGAATACCTGGAGTTGTATACCTCTACGCCTTCTAGCCAGGCTGTACTGCAACACCTGAGAGCAACTTCCCCAGACCTCATAGCTCCACCGGTGGGATCCCTGGAAACTTTGTGGCTCTTTAACCTTTCTGATTTTTATTTATTCATTCTTTTCTTTTCTTCCTCTTCCCCTTCTGTTTTTCTCCATTTCATAGTCTCTCAGCTCTCCATTCAAATGGCAAGCTCCCCAAACATTCTTTTTTGTTTGTTTGTAAGTTTTTGGCTACTATTCCTCTTTCCTCTCTCCCATATCCATCTTAGGCCCACACATAACAATCTCCCCGCTGCATCCTGCCTACCTCCACCGTGCGCTTGACATCACACCACAAAGCAGCACAGGCACGGCCTACTGGAACCTGCCCTGCACTGATTACCAACCCACTCTGGTGGCTGTAGTAAATGCCACAAACAACCCGTCCCAGCAACTCCTCTTCAGCTAGACCTACCCTGCTGTACCATATCTGAGTGACTGACCCTGCCAGTTGGAGAAGGAGGTGAAAACTATTGAGCACACAGACGAGCAAACAACAAAGAACACACA
>NW_004444068.1:5506097-5523435 GCF_000243295.1 Trichechus manatus latirostris | reverse complement strand
CAATGTCACTGAACTGTACATGTAGAAATTTTTGAAATGGTGTATCTTTGGCTATGTGTATTTTCACCAAAAAAAAAAAAAAAGAGGTTGAGAAGTTAGAGGGTTGATATGTTGTGGGGTTGTTAACCAATGTTATAAAACAACATGTGTACTTCTGTTTCATGAGAAACTATTTGTTCTGTAAGCCTTTACCTGAAGTACAATAAAAAAATATATATATATAAAATAAATAAATAAATAAAGTGAGAATAGCAGCACAATTGGAAGAGCGTAGTCGATGTCACTGAACTATTCATGTAGAGATTTTTGTAATGGTGTATCTTTGGCTATGTATATTTTTGCCAAAAAAAAAAGAAAAGGGTTGAGAAGGGAGGGGGTTGACATGCTGTGGGGTTGTTGACCAATGTCATAGAATAATATGTGTACTGCTGTTTTGTGGGAAACTATTTGTTCTGTAAGCCTTCACCTGAAGTACAATAAAATAAAAAAATAAAATAAAATAAAATAAAAAAATAACATGAGTAAGTGGGTTAAAACAATTTCAAAGGAATGATTTGTTGTTATCATTGGCATAGTTACCAGCTGTTTTAGGTTGGGTACTCCAGAGAAGTAAAACCAGTAAAGCATATAAATACATAGAGAGAGAGATTTATATCAAGGAAATGGCTCACATGATTGTAGAAGTTGTAAAGTCCCCAGTCTGTGGATCAGGCTGGAGACTTCTCCTGATTCACATAGCCACAGGGACTGGTGAACCCAAAATCCAAGGTCAGACAGCAGGGCTCTTGCTCACAGCCTGCAAAGACTGATGAATCCCAAGATCAGCAGGCAAGACAGCAGGTAAGCTGCAAGCTAAAGTCCCAAGAACTGGAGGTCAGACAAACAGGAGCCAGCTGCAAGATCCAGAGCAAGCAAAAGCTCATGATCCTTGCCAGAAAATCCACTTATATTCAATGCAGGCCACACCCCCAAGGAAACTCCCCTCCAACTGATTAGCTACTCACAGCAGATCCCATCATAGATGTGATCACATTATATCAAATCTCATCATGGAAGCGATCACATCATCATACAACTGCCAAACTACATCATAACTGCCAACCCACTGAGAATCACAGCCCAGCCAAGTTGACACACAACCTTAACGATCATACCTGCCTACCCCAAACACTGAAATTAACACCATTCAAGCAATTAAGGTAGTTCTCGTTGTCCCAATAATTAAAAGTTGAGCATTATTTCTTCTCAACTTCCACTTTTTCTCCCTCCCCTAATAACAATTCGGTAATAACAATATCACAGTTCTGCAGTAAACAACCACCCAATCCAATGTATGTACCATATGGGAAAACTGACTGGAGGAACAAAGTTTCAGGACTCGTCTGAAAATTATGTCAGCACGACTTATACAACAGGACTGGGCAGACAACTTCCACCAAGATAAAGAAAAGATTCCTAGAGTTGAATATGGTTCACCCTCCCATATTTTCAGCAACTGTAAGGAATAATAAAAAGTATATAACACTGCCTTCTCCCTCCAAGAGTGAGTTTGTGATCTAGCAGAAAGGTTGAAACAACACACAAGAAAAACATAGAAAACAGTTATGTCTCTAATCCACATGGGTGGAGGATAAATACACCTTGGAGAGTTCATATGAGGCTTCACTGGGACATATATGTAAAATTCCTAGCACTGTATGTAGCATATAATAGTAATAATAATAATAGTAATATAATTATTACTACTAATACTAAAATAGGAGCCCTGGTTGCTCAATGGTTAAAACAATTGACTGCTAACCAAAAGGTTGGTGGTTCAAAACAACCAGTGATTCCATGGAAGAAAGATGTGGCAGTCTGCTTCTGTAGAGATATACAGCCTTAGAAACCCTGTGGGGTTGCTATGAGTTGGAACTACCTCAACAGCAGTGGGTTTGGTTTGGTTTTTAATAGTAAAATATAGAAGAATATTAATAGTATTAGTATTACGACTAGTAGTACATAGTTTCTTGGAGCTAAAATAGCTATAAAATATTATCTTGTCCAAAACTCATATCAATGCATAAACCCCTTCTACAACATCCTTGGCAGCGATCACATATAACAAGGAGGGTCACTACTTGAATCCTGCCAGTGATTGGATTGGTCACTACTTAATAAGGCAATGCTAGGAAGCATTCCTTATAACAAGCTGAAATGTGCCTCTCTGTAACAACTACCCACTAAATCTACACAAAACCAAAACAATACTCCTCTCACTGACTTATTCTATTAGCGTTATTTTACTGACAAAATGGTGGAGGGGAAGGGAAAAGAGAAAATTCCATTTGTTTAGAATATAAAACCATGGAAAATAATCCATTTAGCCAGAATTACGACATCAAGGGGAATCTGGGGTGGCAGCATAAGTGACATCAACCTTCAAAGAGTAAGAATATACCCATGAGAACCTAAACATTCACGGATGAAATAAATTGATGAGCTAGCTAAATCCTTCTGATGCCAATGTGAATTTTAATCCAGCACTATCTGAAGTGTGATTTGGCCTTCAGAAAGTTAACACTGCCTGAAATTCTGCATGATGTTCTTATTCAGTTTTATAACAGCCAGGCATGGATATGTTTTAAACAAAATATTGTTACAATTGTGCCATGGGTTTGTCCTGGCTAAAGTACCATTCTCCAGTGCAATGCCAAGGAATTAAAAGGAAATGTCCATCTGTGAATTCCTGTAGTGACTTTGTCATTACATGAGTGGGGATATGTCTACCCCTTGATATAGGTTTCATATAGGTAGTAAGAGAAATTGTTCTCCCAAGTACTATAATCATTTAATTAGAGCTTCCAGGACTGTTCTTTAACTTGGTTCTCCTAAAACAAATTTAATCCTCAAGTCTTGAAAATTGTAATGTGAGTTGTTGCCAACATAATATGATATCAGAGTCATGGAGACAGCCCCCAAGGGACTCTACATAATCCCACCACCTACTAGCAGTACCAGAAATGTACTGCTAATACTTCTCTTCATAGAAATCTCTCTCTCTCTCTCTCTTTCTGTTTTCATTTCTGTTGGTTACATTCTTAATTTCCTCATACCAGCAAAGATGATCCCCAGCAACTACATGTTCCCAAATCCTTTGTGTCTATAATCACATAAGGAGAGAAACCCAGCAGTCGTATACGTCTCCAAAAGCCAGTTCTCTTTGTATCACTTGTTCACTACTGGGCCCATAAGTATGGCCCAGGTGATGCTAAAAGTCAAGATTATAACATGGCATTACATGACCACAGGAAGAGCATGTGATTTGCAGCCCCACTAGCTGGGTGACATATAATTCTCCAAAGGAAAAGTGTATGCTAAAGAAAAGAAGCAGTGCTGTACAAGCAAAATAAACAGATGTCCACTAGAGGCAACATGGACAAATTTATACCAAATTCTTCTCCCGGCACAGATTTTGATTGAAGTAGAAAAGGAGTGCCACACTATCTGGAGAAAGAAATTAGTGTCATTCAGAGGGTGTTATGGATTGAATTGTGTCCCCACAAAAAATGTGTGTCAACTTGGCTAGTCCATGATTCCCACTATTGTGTGATTGTCCACCATTTTGTCATTCTATGTGATTTTCCTATGTGTTGTAAATCCTACCTCTATGGTGTTAATGAGGTGGGATTAGTGGCAGTTATGTTAATGAGGCAGGACTCAATCTACAGGATTAGGGTGTGTTTTAAGTCAGTCTCTTTTGAGATATAAAAAAAGTGAGCAGAGAGACACGGGGACCTCATACCACCAAGAAAGCAGCACTGGGAGTAGAGTGTGTCCCTTGGAATCAGGGTTGCTGTGCTGAGAAGCTCCTAGAGCAGGGGAAGATTGATGACAAGGACCTTCTCCCAGAACCAACAGAGAGAGAAAGTATTCCCCTAGAACTGGTACCCTGAATTTGGACTTCTAGCCTCCTAACTGTGTGAGAATAAATTTCTCTTTGTTAAAGCCATCCACTTGTGCTATTTCTGTTACAGCAACATTAGATACCTAAGACAGAGGGTAAAGGAGCAAAAAGAACTACTGCTCAGAATTTACTTTGCAATTTTTCTAGGACTCCTTCAATTATCTCCCTCTTACCATTTAAAAAGGACAAAGAGTAATTCTGATTTTCACTAAATGAGAGATGCAGGAATACTGTGGTTTTAGCAGGAGGCAAAAGGTTCACTTACAGGAAGATGGTAGGACTAAGTGATATCACAAAAAGGCAAGGGTTAATAGGGAAACTGAAACTAGTTTTTACAAAATGGAATGGAGTGCTAATATGGGGGGGAGGAGACTGGGAATTTGAAGATCAAATTTAAGCAAGAAAAGCTATTCATCAGATACTAAGGAATTTCTCTGCTTGTTTGTTGTTGTTGTTTTTCTTAAAAGCCCTATCCTTTGGGGTTGATGAATACCTGTTTGGCCTAGAAAAAAGTCAACTGCTCTGTTTCCTGCTTATTTTAGAAAAAATTACCTTAAAGAGCATGTGAAGAGAGGAAGGGATGGGTTCTCTCCATTGCTTGAAGTTTTTCCCACATCATAACATTTTAAAAAATTATCCTTCCTTGGGCCATGCAGTGAGACATCTTACCACAGATCTATCAATAGGAAGTATTACTCACTGTCTACAACGCTAGAATTACTTTAAAATCTAAACATCCATATAATGCCTTCAACTTACATCTGTCCAAACTCATCAGCCTCTGCTAGTTGGAGAGCGGTCAATGCTCAGCCCTTTTATTTTCTGCATTAAAAATCCAGCAGTGTGTACCAGGCAGCTGCAAACCCTGACACTTAGCTCCTTCCCATGGTGAGCAAACACAACAGGCCCTCCCTGTGCCATCCTTGAGCATGACAGAAGTATCATTTCAGAACATTTAACAGTGTATGTCTCTAGCCAAAAGCATTCAGCTGCTGTAGCTAACATCTAGAAATCCTAAGAAAGCCAAGAGTTTAGGCTGGGAATTTATAGTGTGTGTGAAATATATCCTTTCCCTTCCAAGAGCTGGGACAGATGCAGAATGTGGTCCCAATACTACATGTGGGTGCATCTCCAGAAAGTCATAATCAGCTGGGGATTTCAGCTTTCCTAGAAAAAGAAAATGCTCTAAATACAGCTCAGACATCTGCCAGTGGTAACCCCAAGAGCCAAGTCTAGTTTGGCCAGTTGAGGCCACTTGCAGCAGACTGGTTTTCCACTAACACCAACAAAGAGGCTTTCCAACTCTGTGTCTTTGAAAATGTCACACTATCTGGCTGAATAAATAACCCTTTGAGCACTAACAACCCTGAGGTTACCTTGGCAAACTCCCAAGACTGTTTAGAAGATTCCACTTGATGTGTTTGATAAGCTACATGTCCAAATCATCCAACGGTGGCAATCAGCAACTGTCTCCTGTTTTAAGAATGAAGAATTTTAATAGATTAGTTGCCTCAGAAACTGCCAGCATTTACCACTAAACTCAGTTCAGCTCAGTGGTCCATGGAGAGATGAGACAAAGAGACTGTTTGGAAAACCACACAAACCCAGAACCTTACTGTACCTCTGGTTTCAGTGTAGTCTAAGATTTCTGAACAGTAAATAAGAAAATTAAAACCATCTTCACATGATCATTCCCCCATTTTCACTTCTATTTTACGGAAAGCAGTAAGTCAAACCTAGCCCAAACCTTGCATTTGCAGGCATTGAGGCAAGCTAAAAGAGGGAGTTTTCATTCTACAAGACATTGTAGACCAGCCCAATATCCTACCTTTGTAAGGAAGTCCAACACTCCAAGACAAACTAGCAACATTATGTTGCTAAAAATGATTGGGATCATGGAGTGACTGGGCCTTCAAGTCTCTTTCCCACTGTTATCACCATACCTCTTATTCTTCAACTACTCCAATAAATGATCACCTCCAATACTCCAAATCTTCCACATCTCTGGGCTTTTCTGATCTCTTTTCCATCCATCTGGCCTACTTGTACTCACCCTTTAAGATTCAACTTGAATCTTACCTCCATCAGAAGGTCATCCCTGACTATCTCAAGACCAAGCTAGGTGTCTATCTTCTGTACTTCAATAACACCCAATGCCCCCTCTACCAAAACACTTATCAAACCATTTTATACTTTTGGTTTACTTCTATTGTCCCCCTACAAAATCCTTGTGGGCATGGATTAATTTTATTCATCTTTGATTTTTGATTTTTTTTTTTAACATTTCCATTCCACCCTCGAGTCCAATACAATTTCTGACACATAGGAGTGGCTCAGTAAATGTTACTTAAATGTATGAATGGATGGATGATTAATAAAAAATAGGTAAAGTAAGTAGGGGGCAGTGGTGGTTCAGTGGTAGAATTCTTGCCTTCCGTTCAGGAGATCTGGGTTTGATTCTAGGCCAAAGCACCTCAAGCACAGCCACCACCTGTCTGTCAGTGGGGCTTGCATGTTGCTATGGTGATGAATAGATTTCAGTGGAACTTCCAGGCTAAAACAGACTAGGAATAAAGGCTGGGTCTACTTCTAAAAAATCAGCCAATGAAAACCTTATGAATCACAACAGTCCAACCTCATAGTACCTGGGGTTGCCATGATTGGGAGCCAACTCAATGGCAGCTAACAACAAAGTAGACTTCTCTGTATTATGATCTGAAGATCTTCCCAAAAGGCAAAATACTTGCAAAGCCACAATTAGAGATCAGTTCCTTTTACTGCAGACCCTGGAGGTCTGGCAGTAAAATTGCAGCAGATGGCCCTGGCCAATACTTGTTTCTCAACCAATAATCCCTTAGCATATTAATGTCCCCAAGAACCATCCATGCCCCGGAAAACTAAGAGCAGAAATTCAAGGGCACATAAAAGGTAAGTTCTTATGCGAGACAATTGAAGTCTTAAGCTTATAGAATGGAATACTCCCCAAGTAGAATTGCTGTTGTATAAGGTGGTCTAAATTAGTGATGGAGTACACAGGCTTGGGAATCATTCAGATGTGAGACTGAATCCTGGTGCTGCCACTCATTAGCTGTGAAATTTGGGGAAATATTCTTAACTAACTTGAGCATCAGTTTCTTCATCTAGAAAAATGGCAATAGTTATATCCAAATGATAAGATTAAATGAGACAATATATGAAAAACTTAGGAAAATGTCTAGCATATGATAAACACTCATGAAACAATAGTGATCATTCTATGATGACTAGTAATTAAAGACACATACCGTTATTATTTTAAGACTGGGCACTGAGCATTCAGAGCCAAAGGCCACAGAATGGGCAATAGAAGATTCTTAAGCTTCTTAAGAAGATGCTTAAGAGATTCTTCATTTCTCCTACAATTTTGCCTGGAACTGGCCCCAGCCTTAGCACTGCCAAATGGAATCTCCTAACTAAGGTCAGTTCCAGGGAGATTTGAAGGCATAGCTATCAGCAGAGGAATGTGAATGGGGAGTCAAGAGCCTTATGTGGGAGTATTACCACATGCTCCCAGTTTCTCTGTGGCAGAAACCCCCCAAGTCGTGAGAGAAGGGATTCAGTCCCCACACTAAACCTCATCTAGCCGGTAACTGGAATACTAGAAACCCTTAAAACGAGACATAAGAAGCTGGGCAATCAAGCACATGAGTGTAAGGGCTCCAGAAAGCCACCCACAGAAGGAAGTGAGATGCAGGGAGAGACACAGAGGAGGGGTAGAGAGTGAATATGAACACGTGAACCAGAGTCCTTAACACCAAGGCTACACTCAAGAGTGCCAAAAACTGAACCCAAGTGCCTTTGTCTTTTCCCAGAAGAGTCAAGGAACCAGGCTCTGAGAAAGTCCATGTGGCTGAACTCATGCATAACTTCCATCTCTGCCACCATGGCCACTGCATTCATGAGCCCATTGGACAATGACAGGAGTGGCTGGGGAAAGAGGCTGACTGGCATCCACAGAATGGGCCGTCCTATCAACTTGAGGTATTCCTACACCCTGGCTTCCCTATTGCTTCTTTCACTTAATAAGTCCTTGGTAAATATTTATCAGTATATGAATAGTTTTAAGAAAACATACTTTCTAAGAGTTTTTTTTTTTTTTTAATTTGTAGAATGTGACCAGCCAGGATTTACAGCGTGTGACATCCTATGTGAGTCTGTTCATATGTTTATGCAGAGCTTACCCAGCACTTATTTTAACTTGAGATGAAGCGCATAAACATGAGCTATCAACTCCAAAAACTGAAAAATGTTATTTAGCCCTAAATTCTGTCTCCAATTTCTGGCAAACTGGAATGACTAAGGAGAAAATAACCAAGGATGTGGCTAAATATTACACTGGAAACATTTTTAGGCTCCCCAAAAGGAAAGGATGACTAGAGGTGACCAGCATTTTCTCTATATGGTTTTCTACCTCACAGCTTCCTGCCCTCACAAAAATAATTTGAATATTCAGAAGATAAAAGTCTGGGGTGGTGGACAAAGGGTCATAGAGACTAAGAAACCTTCATATACATACACACCTACCTGTGAAAAAATAGTTTATTCGAATTTTTCACCAGGCAGGACACTTGTGCTTCCTAAATGAGTTATCGTGTACTTACACTGTTCTAGACACTTTAGAGGAAGGAGGGGGTAGGGAACAGAAGTTCCAGAAACTGTCCCGTCTCAAAAATAAGTCATAGTTTGGTTTCTATCACAATTAAAACAGAAAAAGCAAACGCTACTGATCAAGGGAAAGCAACGGGATGGTGACATGTTTCTGCTTATAGCAAAATCACTAACACACCCAGACATCAGTATAATTGACTAGAAATTAGTTAAAACAGCAGAAAACCGAAAAGCACAACACAGAGGGCGTCCTGCCATAATCTGGGATCATTTTTTTCTCACCACCACTCACCATATGCTTAAAGATGTAGGAATGCAAATTGCCAACCACAGCAGAACATAACAAGCCCCTTCTGCTCTCTGTGTACTCGAGCTGCTCCTTCAGTCTGTTTAACTGAGCTCTGGCTGTGGCCGCCCCAGGGATGTTGCGAGGTCTTGACTCACTTACATGTATGTGACATTGTCAGTTTTTTCCCAACTAGATAAAATACACCACAAATCGGGTAATAAAATGTGTCACAATTTGTCACATGCAAGACGTCTCCTGCAACATTTTCCACGTCACTGTCATCTCCCTAGGAAATAAGAGAGGGAAGTATGTTTCTTTAGAATCGTAGCCAAAAATGGTTGTGCTGTCCGTACTCAGAGCTGGTTCTTGTATCAGGGTCCTCTCCTGACACGACTTATGGAACTGTGTAGGGAGTGCTTTCCCCAGACCATAAAAAATGGGAGAGAAAACCCTCAGGAAGATTTGTTGTAGGCATTCAGGAAGTCCACTGAATAAATGTGAATTACTACAGCCTGAAAATTAATTCTATGGAGTCAGGCCGGATGCTTAGCACATGGCCAAAAATAACGAAAAGGGAGGCAACCATGATGACAGGTGATTCAGAATTGAATGGACCGAGGATGACCAGGCAGTAACTGAGCCTCTGAGAATCCACCTGCAAAGCAAGGACTACCTTGAAAAATGGGATTCAGTGTCATCTACACCCTGTGTCCAATCATTATGCTAAATGCCTGTCCAATTATCAGTAAACAAGTATGAATTATACAAAACAACATTATGCATCATTATTTGACATATGCCAGATTCCTACAATATAAAGAGACATATAACCTGGGGAAAGATATGGTACCTTTCCTAAGAAAACTCTTCTGGAGAGGATGTAATCACTCAATATGGGCATGCAAACATATTTTGGGAGGGACAGTGTGGTGTGATGGAAGGAGCACTGGATTTGGAGTCAGTGTACCTAGTCCTTGTTCAGCCCTTTCCCCTTTCCAGCTAAAGGAGTAAGCCCCTTATCCTCTCTCTGTGTGTCTGTGTCTGTTTTCTCCCTTACAAGATGATGGTAAAAATAACATTTTTCCTCCCTATCTCAGACGGTTATTATGAAGATCAAATGAAATAATGTGTGTGGAAATATTTGATGTACTGTCTACAGCTTTTTATTTCCTGTTTTCAAGAAACCCCATCCACACCAGGGCTTTAAGACCTTTAAATATCAGCTGATGTTCCCAAATCTGTATATTAAGTTGTGGTCTATTTCCCAGGTCTCAGAGCTCTGTCTTTATCTGCCTCTGAACATCTCCACCTGAGCAACATTCCAGCACTTATAACTCAATGTGTCCACTGAATGATCCTCTTTCTAAACCAACATATACACAAACACTCACACATGCCCCAATCCTCCCTGCCATCTTCGCACCTCCAAATCACTACCTTCCACCAGAACCCTGGGATTCACCCTACACCTCTCACTTTTCCTCACACATGCACCACAACCACATCCAGTCACCATGTTATACTGACCCCATGCCCTATGTGTCTGTCAGGTCAGCCCCTTCTTCTCGAAACACACTGCCACCCTCCTAGTGGGCATAGTCTCAGAACCAGCCTTCCTGCCCCCAGTCTCTCCACTGCCCCTCACCCCAATTCCTTCTTTACATTGCTACCAGAATAAACTTTTACAGATATCTGATCATATCACACCCCCAAGTAAAACTCTGCAGTTACTTCCCATTGCCTTTGAATAAAGCTCAATGTCTTACCTTGACCTACAAGCACTTCATGAATTCATCTCAGATTGCATTTCCACCTCGTCTCCCCGCATCCCCATCCCCATTTCCCAGTCTACTCTGTTCTAGCCATACTGAGCTATTTCTCCAAACCCACCAGACTTTCTCAGGCTTCTGAGCCTTTGCCCACACTCTCTGCTTAGCCTGCCTCCTGCTGGCAGTAAAGGGATGGTTAAGAACATGGACTGTGGAGTCAGAATGCCTGAGTTCAAATCCTGTCTCTACCTTGAGCATATTACTTGCTTTGGTTTGAGTTTACTCTGAAACAGACTCAAAGACAAGGATACAGGTGCCAGTAGTTTAATTGGGAGGTTCACAAAATACCAGTAGAGGAGTGGGGAAGTGAGGAAAGGAAGGAAGGGTCAATAATAAAGGGAACATTATGAAGCCAACTACTTCTTGGGTGACTGAAATTTAATCCCACAGAGAAACTCTGAGAAACAGTGTAGAACCTATCCTTCAGAGTTATTCCACCTAAAAGTTATCCACCTAACAGGAAAGATTCCTGGGTTATTAATACATCAGCTCCCATCAGCCATTGTTTGAGGATACGGTTGGGGATGGAGGGATGAGACTGGAATACGGGCCTCTGATATATTAGTGAAGCTCTCTATGTCTCAGTCTTCTCATTTGCAAAGTTGGGATAATACTAGTACCTATCTTCTAGAGTTACTGTGAGGATTATATGAGATAATGTATACGAAATGCTAACAACAGTGCCTGGCACTTGGTAATCACTATATAAATGCTAACTGTTGTAGCTATTATTATTAATCTTGTATCTGTGAAGTCCTCTGTCACACTAAGCATCTATTGGCCATAAGACTTTTTCTAGCTCCAAAAGCAGACTTATATTATGGCAGTCTCCCCATTACATTTAATTATACTCTTATATGTCTTTCTTTCCTACCAGAGAGTGCTTTGAGGGAAAGTCTTCTTGAATTCTATGCCTATTGCCTAGCACGAAGTAGACACTCAGTGTCTGTAGAATCTAATTGAACTAAATTGTTTTTCAATAAGATTTATTTTTCTTTTATGCCAAATAAGAAAAGAGGGAAAGAGTTATAAACAGAAAAATAAATAAGAAAAAGATAAGAGAAAAGGGAGTCCATTCAACATGTAGTAATTATAGGGACTTAATTAGTATGCATTGAATAAATTAATAAGTGAATATGAAATGAGCACCTACTGTGTATCATGCATTATGTTAGGACTTAGAATACAACAATGATTAAGACAACGTCCTTACCCACACGAAGATTACAGAGAGGATACACAGATTAATGAATGAAAAGAGTATACCTCATTGAGTTAAAGGACAGCTGGGAAGCGATAAGAATAAGGAAAGAATCACTGGTGTAGTGCAAGTGCTATGTAGTTGTCACTTGTGATCAAAACTAGCCTAGACACTGAAGCTTTGGGAAATTTTAGGGCATCTGGATAGCACAGGCTTTCTGCTCAGGTACTGAATATTTCTAGTTCTATAAGGTCAACTCAACACGTCAGAAACACCCACACAGCTTCAGTTCTATAAATGAGTTTGTCCCTCATTCACTTTCTGTAAGTCACACGCTGTAAATCCTTGCTGGTCACATTCTACAAATTAAAAAAAAAAAAAAACTCTTACAAAGTATGTTTTCTTAAAACTATTCATATACTGATAAATATTTACCAAGGACTTATTAAGTGAAAGAAGCAATAGGGAAGCCAGGGTGTAGGAATACCTCAAGTTGATAGGATGGCCCATTCTGTGGATGCCAGTCAGCCTCTTTCCCAGCCACTCCTGTCATTGTCCAATGGGCTCATGAATGCAGTGGCCATGGTGGCAGAGATGGAAGTTATGCATGAGCTCAGCCACATGGACTTTCACTTACCAAGGCTGGCATGGCTACAGTCACTGCTGAGTGATCAATCTGCCAGCAGCAGAGACTGACATTGAATCCTCAATATGGCACCATTGCCCAGGGTGATCAGCCAGCTGCCTGGTGGCAGATTAATTACACTTAGCCACTTCAATTATAAAAGGGGCAACATGTTGTTTTTACTGGAATAAACACTTACTTTACATATGGATTTGCCTTCCCTGCACACAATGCTTCTGCCAAAACCCATCCATGGACTTACAGAATGCCTTATCCATCATCATGGTATTCCATACAGTATTGCTTTTGCTCAAGGAACTCACTTCAGAGCAAATTAAGTGTGGTAGTGGGCCAATGCTTATGAAATTCATTGGTCATGCCACGCTCCTCAACATCCTGAAGCAACTGGCCTGACAGAATGGTGGGATGGTCTTTTGAAAACTCAGCTATGGCACCAGCTAGTGGCAATACCTTGAAGGATAGGGGCAATGTTCTCCAGGAGGCTCTATATGCTCTAAATCGGAGTCCAATATATGGTGCTGTTTATCCCCTAGCCAGGATTCATGGGTCCAGGAATCTAGGAGTGGAAATGGAAGTAGTACCACTCACTATTACCCCTAATGATTCACCAGAAAAAAATTTTGCTTCCAATTCCCTCAACCTCACAATCTTCTTGTCTAAAGGGAGGAATGTTTCTACAGGTGGCACAACAATGATTCCAACGAACTGAAAGTTGAAATTGCCACCCAGTCGCTTGCTTCTCATACCTTGGAATCAACAAGCAGTGAGGGAGTTATCATGCTGGCAGGGGTGATTGATTCTGATTATCAAGGAGAAGTGGGTTGCTCCTATACAATGAAGGTAAGAAAGAATATGTGTGGAATGCAGGAGGTTCCTTAGGGTGTCTCTTAGTAGTACCTTGTCTTGTGATTAAAGGACAGCTACAACTCAATTCAGGAAGGACGGCTTAACTGTCCAGACCCTTTAGGAATGAAAAATTGTGTCACTCCACCAGGAAAAGAACCATGACCAGCTGTCTTATCTAATGCTGCTATAACAGAAACACCACAAGTGGATGATCTTAACAAAGAGAAATTTATTCCCTCACAGTCTAGGAGGTTAGAAGTCCGAATTCAGGGTGCCAGCTCCAGGGGAAGGCTTTCTCTCTGTTGGCTCTGGGGGAAGATCCTTGTCATCAATGTTCCCTGGTCGAAGAGCTTCTCAGCGCAGGGATCCCAGAGTCCAAAGGGTGTGCTATTCTCCTGGCTCTTGTTTCTTGGTAGTATGAGGTCCCCATGTCTCTCTGCTTGCTTCACATTTTGGGGGAACATAATTCAATCCATAACATTCCACCATTTGGCCCCCCAAATTTCATATCCCTGCCACATGTAAAACACATTCACCCCATCATATAGCAAAAGTCTTAAATCAACTCCAAGTCCAAAATCCAAAAAAATTCCTCTTCATCTGTGAAATCTAGAATACAAGTAGTCTGCTTCCAAAGTACAATGGTGGAACAGGCACAAGCTAGACATTTCCATTAGAAATTGGAGGGAAAGAAGGGATAACAGGCACCAAGCAAGTCAGCATACCACGTTACATGATCCCTCAAGGCTTGAAAATAATCCTCTGTTCTCTGAGACTATTTACACAATGGCCCTGCCCTCCAGATTCTAGGTACTGGCCACACTCTCCAGATTCTGAGTGGAGACCTCTCGGCCCTGGGCTTCAGCTCTGTTTTCCAGGCCCACTGGAACAGCAACTCTGCTCCCTTGCATTTGGGTAGCCCCATTCTCCTAGCCCACCTGAGTGGTGACTCTACCCTTTGAGACCCCAGAGGTTGTGGCCCTACCCTGAGACTGAGGCAGCTCTGCTTCCTGTGTTCTTTGTCTCTTCAGTTTCAGCTTCCTGGTTCCTTGGCCTCTCAGCCCCTGGGCCTCACCACCCACATCTGCCCTGCTGTGGCAAGTGTTCCAAAGCTCTGTAGCTCCACCAATAAGTGCCTGAAGGCACCCCACCCTGCCAGTAAACTTCAGCCAAAAGGCACTCAGTTCCCTTGCTCCATGGGTCGGCAAGCCTAGCTCCACTGATAAGTGTCTGAAGGCACTTCACACCACCAGGAAACCTCCTGCACACAGATACTCAGCTCTCTCACTCAGTGGGTCGGCTCCAGCGCTGGTCTCCTGGTTCTGCTGCTGCTGTTTCTCTGCTGCTGCCATTTTTCTGCTGCAGTTTCTCGCTGTCTGCGCTATCTTCAGTGTAACAGCTCTCCTCACTTCCTTCTGAGTCCTCACCAGAACTGTCTTTGATGTCCATAATTCCACCAATAGTCTCTTCAAGGCAATCTTAAAACTCTTCCAGCCTCTATCCGTTCATAGTTTCAAAACTGCTTCCACATTTTAGGTACCTGTTAGAGCAGCACCCCACTCTTCTGATACCAGATTCTTAGTTATCTAGTTCTGCTATAATAGAAATACCACAAGTGGATGGCTTTAAAAAAGGAGACTTTTTCTTTCACTTTATTTTTTTATTTTATTTTTTTATTGTACTTCAGATGAAGGTTTACAGAGCAAACTAGTTTCTCATTAAACAATTAATACACATATTGTTTTGTGACATTGGTTGCCAACCCCACAACATGTCAACACTCTCCCCTTCTCAACCTTGGTTTCCCCATTACCAGCTTTCCTATCCCCTTCTGCCTTCTCCTCCTTGCCCCTGGGCTGGTATGCCCATTTAGTCTCATTTTAACAAAGAGAAACTTCTTCTCTCACAGTTTAGGAGGTTAGAAGTCCAAATTCAGGGTGCCAGTTCTAGAGGTAGGCTTTCTCTCTATGCCAGTTCTGTGGGAAGGTCCTTGTCATCAATCTTCCCCTGCTCAAGGAGATTCTCAGCGAAGGAACCTCGGATTTAAAAGATGTGCTCTGCTCCCAACACTACTTTCTTGGTGGTATGAGTTCCTCCATATCTTTCTGCTCGATTCTTTCTTTTATATCTCAGAAAAGATTGACTTAAGACACAACCTAATCTTGTAGATTGAGTCCTGCCTCATTAACAGAACTGCCACTAATCCCACTTCGTTAACATCATAGAGGTAGGATTTATAACACATAGGAAAATCACATCAGATGACAAAATGGAGGACAATCACACCATACTGGGACTCATGGACTAGCCAAATTGAATACACATTTTTGAGGGACACAATTTTATCTGTGACACCAGCCAAGGTGCTTGCTGATGGCAAAAGGAATATGGAATGGATAATAGGAGAAGGTAGCTGTAAATACCAGCTACAACCACATGACAAGTTGCAGAAACAAGGACTGCGATAGTTATCTCTTATTCTTATGAATATTTTATATTAAAATATGAAAAAATATTTATCATATATATCTTGAGCAAATATTTTTGTTTTCTTCCCTGTATTATGCTCTTACCATGTAACATAAAATGTATTCATAATAATTAACTTTATATCACAGTGCTTAAATTACAGGATATGAAGAGTGAACATTACCCAAGGGCTTTGAATCCTCTTCTAGGGAACGGGTTAGCGTGCTTTCAGTTGTATGCTGGATAGTTGTACCATATTAGGTGGAAGTAGTACTTTGTTATTGTCTTTATTTGGAGATTAAATATGGTTTAAGGAGAGTCCCTGGGTGGTGAAAACCATTAATGTGCTTGACTGCTAACCAAAAGATTGGCAGTTTGAGTCCATCCAGAGGTGCCTTGGAAGAAAGGCCTGGTGATCTACTTCCAAAAAAAATCAGCCATTAAAAACCCTATGGCGCATAGTTCTACTCTAACACACGTGGGGTAACCATGAATCAGAATCAACTTGACAGCAACAGGACCAGTACATATATGGGTACCAAGTTAACGAGTGGTGGACTGTGAAGGTCAGTTTTATGTACCACCTTGGCTAGGCTATGGTCCCAGTTATTCAATCAAATACTAATCAAAATGTTGCTGTGAAGGTGCTTTGTAGATATGATTAACATCTATAATAAGTTGACTTTAAGTAAAGGAGATTATCCTAAATAATCTGGATGGGACTGAATCCATAAACTGAAAGGCCTTAAGAAGGAACTGAGGCTTCCCTGAAGAAGAAATTCCATCTGTGGACTGCAACTTCAGCTCATGTTTGATAGTACTAGCCAATCTTGCTGACATCCTACCCTTCATACTTCAGGTTTGCCTAGCTAGCTCCTACAGTTCCTTGTTATGGATGGATGGGTGGATGGATGGATGGGTGGGTGAGTTGGAGGAGGGTGGGTGGGTGGATGCATGGATGAATAGATAGATAGATATACTATTGATTTTGTTTCTCTGGTGGAACCCTGGCTGATACAAAGGAGGTAAAGGAACATATATATTTCCTTGCATATGGCTATCTTTCCAAAAATGCACAAGAAACTAGTATTGTTGTTATTTTTAGGAAGGAAGTTGATGGCTGAAAGATAGGGGAGGGAGAGGCACTTGACTGTGTACATGTTAGTAACTTTTGAATTTTGAACTACTTGAATGTATTGCCTGTTGAAAAAAACTTTTTTTAATTTTAAAGAGACCTAATTCCTCAAAAAAGTCTCATTCTAGATCTCACTGATTTTCTCTACTCTTTTCCATATATAGGCATACCTCAGAGATATTGCAGGTTCTGTTCCAGAATACCGCAATAAAGCGAATATCGCAATAAAGTGAGTCACCTGAATTTTTTTGTTTCCCAGGACATACAAAAGATATGTTTACACTACACTGTCGTCTATTAAGTGTGCAATAGCATTATGTCTAAAAAAAA
>NW_004444068.1:5479304-5505997 GCF_000243295.1 Trichechus manatus latirostris | reverse complement strand
TTGCCTTGATACTGATGGCTGCTGACTGATCAGGGTGGTGGTTGCTGAAGACTCAGGTTGCTGTGGCAATTTCTTAAAACAAGACAACAATGAATTTTGCCACATCTATTGACTCTTCCTTTCACAAAAGATTTCCCTGTAGCATGCGATACCGTATGATAGCATTTTACCCACAGTAGAACTTCTTTCAAAATTTGAGTTAATCTTCTCAAACTCTGCCACTGCTTTATCAACGAAGTTTATGTAATATTCTAAATCCTTTGTTGTCATTTCAACAATGTTCATAGCATCTTCACCAGAAGTAGATTCCATCTCAAGAAACCACTTTCTTTGCTTATCCATAAGAAGCAACTCCTCATCCATTAAAGTTTTAGCATGAGATTGCAACAATCCAGTCACATCTTCAGGCTCCACTTCTAATTTTAGTTCTCTTACTATTTCCACCACATTTGTAGTTACTTCCTCCACTGAAGCCTTGAATCCCTCAAAGTCATCCATGAGGGTTGGATCAACTTCTTCCAAACTCCTCTTAATGTTCATATTTTGACCTCCTCTCATGAATCACAAATGTCCTTAATGGCATCTAGAATGGTGAATCCTGTCCAGAAAGTTTTCCATTTACTTTGCTCAGATCATCAGAGCAATCATTATCCATGGCAGCGATAGCCTTATGAAATGTATTTCTTAAATAATAAGAATGAAAGTCGAAATTACTCCTGGATCCATGGGCTGCAGAATGGATATTGTGTTACCAAACCAAACTCATAGTGACCCTACAGAGTAGAACTGCCGCATAGGGTTTCCAAGGAGCCCCTGGTGGATTTGAAATTGCCAACATTTTGGCTAGCAGCTGAACCAGTATGCCACCAGGGTTTCCAGGATGTTGTGTTAGCAGGCATGAAAACAACATTAATCTTCTTGTACATCTCCATCAGAGCTCTTGGGTGACCAAATGCATTGTCAATGAGCAGTAACATTTTGAAAGGAATCTTTTTTTTCTAAGCACTAGGTCTCAACAGTGGGCTTAAAATATTCAGTAAACTATTTCGTAAAGAGATGTGCTGTCATCCAGGCTTTGTTATTCCATTTATAGAACACAGGCAGAGTAGATATAGCATAATTCTTAAGGGCCCTAGGATTTCCGGAAAGGTAAATGAGCATTTGCTTCAACTTAAAGTCACCAGCTGCTTTAGCCCCTAAAAAGAGAGTCAGCCTGTCCTTTGAATCTTTGAAGCCAGGCATTGACTTCTCTTCTCTAGCTATGAAAGTCCTAGATGGCATCTTCTTCCAATAGAAGGCTGTTTCATCTACATTAAAAATCTGTTGTTTAGTGTAGCCACCTTCATCAATTATCTTAGCTAGATCTTCTGGGATAACTTGCTGCAGCTTCTAAATCCACACTTGCTGCTTCACCTTGCACTTTTATGTTATGGAGACGGCTTCTTTCCTTAAACCTCATGAATCAACCTCTGTAACTTCAAATTATTCTTCTGCAGCTTCCTCACCTCTCTCAGCCTTCATAGAATTGAAGAGCTCTAGGGCTTTGCTCTGGATTAGGCTTCGGCTTAAGGAATGTTGTGGCTGGTTTGATATCCTAACCAGATCACTAAAACTTTCTTCATATCAGCAATAAGGCTGTTTCACTTTCTTATTATTCGTGTGTTCACTGGAGTAGCACTTTGAATTTCCTTCAAGAACTTTTCCTTTGCATTCACAACTTGGCTGTTTGGTGCAAGAGGCCTAGCCTTCGGCCTATCTCAGCTTTCGACATGCCTTCCTCACTTAACTTTAATCATTTCTAGTTTTTGATTTTAAGTGAGAGACATGGGGCTGTTTCTTTCACTTGAACACTTAGAGGCCATTGTAGGGTTATTACTTGGCCTAGTTTCAATATTTTTGTGTCTTAGGGAATAGGAAGGCCTGAGAAGAGGGAGAGAGATGGAGAAACAGTCAATCGGAGGAGCAGTCAGAACACACACAACATTTATCGATTAATTCTGTCGTCTTACATGGGTGTGGTTTGTGACACCCCAAAACAATTACAATAGTAACATCAAAGATCACTGCTCACTAATCACCATAACAGATATAATAATAATTAAAAAGTTTGAACTATTGCAAGAATTACCAGAATGTGACACAGAGACACAAAGTGAGCACGTGCCATTAGAAAAATGGTACCGACAGACTTGCTCAACACAGGGTTGCAACAAGCCTTCAATTTGTAAAAAACACAGTATCTGTGAAGTGCAACAAAGAGAAGCACAATAAAATGAGGTGTGCCTGTACTTAGGTCTTATCTATGCTCACCTAGTAGATTGGTCCAAAATAATAGTCACTTTGTATACACACAATTTTCAAACTGTGATTCCTTAAAAACTATCCATGCCTTGAAAAGCTCAATGGACAACATACTTTTAAAGGACTCTGAAACTGTTCAAACGAGCCTATACTTGCCAAACTCTCAGGCTACAAGCAGTTTAAGAGAATTCATGAAAATAAACATTTAAAGGGAGAATTTTCTAGTTGCCTCAGTGTCGTATGTAAAAATATTGTTGAGATTCACTTTGAAATGGGCAAAACATTAAAGAACCAGGGGAGCACTCAGTTGCAGCCCAACAGGGAGGCTCTTTACACTATATTACAGGGTAATCACTCAGAGTTAGTGTTTCTGGGATTTTAGAATGTCATTTGAAGCCACGGAACTTGACGGTGGTGCACTGACCAGGACCAATTTCTGTAGTATGAAATGGCAGATGTTGTTAATTAAAAAAAAAAATCATTTCCATATCAGACACCATCTCCAATTTGAATCCTTACTATGATGGATGAAACTAGACTGAATTAACCCTCCATCATTAAAATGACAGGGAAAAAAATTCAACATACAAATGATGCAGAGGGAGACTAAGAAATAGCCCCATTACCAGGGTGATACTGGAGGTTGGACTATGAGTTTATTCACTGCCTGCTTGCTTTTTTGTCATTGATTTTATTGTAAGCAAAAATGCTGTCTGTGATTTACAGGGTAGAAAGTAAGGAATGGCTAACCTATCTTCTGTTGCTTCTCAAAAAAATAAAATAACAGCTCCTTGGTTGATAAGCACAGAAAAGTTATTAAAAATAAAAATATGAAGGGAACCCAGTTCTGTCAGAGCTCTGTGAGAATACACAGTCCATGGAAATCCATGTACAACTGCTGCTAACTATCAGGCCACTGTCCAGGCATCTGTGTTTGCTAGCTCTATGGCAATCAAGCATAAATTCTGCTAAAAATATAAAATCAGTAGATTTTTTATTCACGGCCCAATAGAAATCATCTAAGATTTTGCTAAGCAATGCACAAAACCAAGAAGTCATACAGGAAAATAATGACAGATTCAGCTACATTAAAATATTGACATATGGAACTACATCAAAACTACAGATTGGAAAACATTTGCAAAACAAAGGTCACAAACAAGTGAAAGACACAGGTAAAATGTTTGTAATTAACATAACAGACAAATTAACTGTATGTCTAATAAAGAGCTCCTACAAAGCAGTAAGTCCCTGGGAGGTGAAAATGGCTAAACACTCATCTACTAACCGAAAGTTTGGCAGTTCGAATCCACCCAGAGGCAGCTCAGAAGAAAGACCTGGCAATCTACTGCTGAAAGATCACAGCCATTCAAAACCTTGTGAAGCACAGTTTTGTTCTGAAACATATGAGGTTGCCGTGAGTCAGAATTGACTCCACAGCAACTCGTTTGTTTGTTTTTGTTTTTATTTTTGTTTACAAAGCAATAAAAAAAAGAAATTCCTATAGAAAATGAGCAAAGATAGGCATAGGCAATTCAGAGAAAAAGAAATAAAAATGGCCAATAAATTCTTGAAAAGATTATCAATCACATTAGTATAATCACAAAAAAGTAAACTAAAACAACAATGAGATATCATCCCCCCGTAAAAAGCAGGCTGTAAAATATTATAATTTTATGATTCCCAGGGCTGGCAAGGGTGTAGAAAAATGAATATTCTTTTTCTGTTTGTATGAGTACAATTTAATATAGCTTTTTTGGAGAACAATTTAAAAATATCATCAGTTTTTCAATGTGAATTTCATTTGACGTAGCAATTTGACTTCTAAGGATAGCTCTTAGAGGTATAGTTACGCTTAGATATATGATCAATGATTGTGAACTGTTATCATTTTTATAGTAAAAAGATAAATAAATAAATGTCCATCACTAGAAAAGTGGTTAAATGTATTATTGTACATCCATACCACAGACAGCTCTGCAGTGGTTAAAAAAAAAAAAAATTGAAGTTTATCTATATGTATGGATGTAGAAAGATCTGCAAGACATAATGTTAAAAAGTAAGTCAAATTTATAATACATATAGAATGGATATGTGACTGTATGTGTATATATGTATATACGTGTATTATGTGCATATTGGTACATATGTGTATGTGTGTGTATATATATTTAGAGAGAGAGAGAGAGAGTCTAGAAATGCATGGGGAAAGTCTGAAACTATACAGCAAACAGCAGCAGTTTCTTTTAGGAAGGAGAGTAGGATGGAAGACAGAAAATGAAGGAGGGGCTTTTACTTTTTACTCTTTATTCTTTGATGTTATCTAAATTTTAATTTTTATAACATGCTGTAGTGGGCTGAGTGGTGTCCCCTCAAAATATGTCCACATCCTAATCCCTGGAACCTGTGATGTTACCTTATTTGGAAAAAGAGTCTTTGAAGCTGTGATTAAGTTAAGGATCTTGAGATGAGGAAATCATACTGAATTATTGGAGTCAGCCCTAAATGGCATCAAAAGTATCCTTATAAGAGAGAGGCAGAGGGAGATTAGACACAGACAGAAGAAGATAAGGCAGTATGAAGACAGGCATAGATTGGAGTGATGTGGCCACAAGCCAACTAATGCCAGCAGACACCAGAAACTGGAAGAGGCAAGAAACAAATTCTCCCCTAGAGCTGCCAGAGAGAGTACAGTCCTGCTGACACCTTGATTTTGGCCTGGAGACACTGATTCTGGACTTCTGGCCTCCAGAACTGAGAGAGAGCACATTGCTGCTATTTGAAGACACCAAGTTTTTGGTAATTTGTCACAGCAGCCACAAGAAACTAATACATATGTACATATTCATGTAGTACTTGTATAAAAATATAAAAATTGAAGACTTCTTTTATGATTAGAGAAGTGACCACAGTATTGTAGAAACAGTAGGATCTTTGGATTCAGAGAGAGCTAAGTTCTAATTCATGCTCCATCACTAGCTACAGGCTTTAGGAAAATCACTTAATTGCTGAGTCTCAGTTTCCTAACCCATGAGATGGGGTAATAATAACTACCGTGGTAGGCAAAACAATGGCTCCCCAAAGATGTCCATGTCCTTAGTACGTATGAATATGTTACCTTACATGGGAAAAGAGACTTTGCAGGTGTGATTCAGTTAAGGATGTTGAGATGGGGAAATTATCCTGGATTATCCCTGTGGGCCCAATGCAATAACAAGGATCCTGATGGGAGTAAAGCAGGAGGGTCAGTCAGAGTTGCGATGACAGAAGCAGAGGTCAGAGAGAGAGACAGAGAAACTTGAGATGTTACGCTGCTTACTTTAAAAATGGAGTAAGGAACCATGAACTAAGGAATGCAGGAAGTCCTAAACAACAACAACAAAAAAATACCAGCTGACTCCGATTAACCCCATAGGACAGAGTAGAACTGCCCCATAAGGCTTTCGGGAAACAGCTAGTGGATTCAAACTGCCAACCTTTTGATTAGCAACCAAACACTTAACCACTGTGCCACCAGGAAGGCCTGGAAGCCAGAAAAGACAAGGGAGTGGATTCTCCCCTGGAGCCTCCAAAAAGAACGAAGCCACTGCATAACCTTAATTTAGCTCAGCAAAACTCATTTGAGACTCCTGACCTCCAGAACTGTAAGATAATGAATTCGTGTAGTTTTAAGCCACTAAATTTGTGGCAATTTGTTACAGCAGCAATAGGAAACTAATATAACTACTATCAAAGTTGTTGTGTGAAGATTAAAAGCATTCTTTTAATGATGACAATATTTATTAACAGAAAACTCTATTTTAAAAAATGATCCTGAGAAGTGACTTATCTAGAAGTAAACTGACTCTTTAAGCCTAAAATACATTCAACCACTCAGATTTTCAAAGTGTCCTAACTATAGAGTTCATTTTTGTTGTTTCCATCCATGCGTGGAGTAGATTTGCTTTCCATATGTCTCTACAGGGTTAGATGAGTAAAAAATATTTTCCTCAGTTTCCTGGCTTCCTGACCTTGAAGTCTGCATTCAAGGAAGGCATCTGGCCAAGAAAACTGAATAACCTCTGTGCATTCTTTAGCTTTTATCAAAAGGAGACAGGTCCAAGGCTTACTCCTTTTACTAGCGAGTGTGCCAAGTTTTTTTTTTTTTTTGTAAAAATTACCTTGGTTTTGTTAAAGAAGCAAATGTCCCTCAAACTTCATGTAAAAGAAATTTAATGTGAACTCTAGAAAGATACAGTAAAATACTCACTTGACCTCTACCTACACCTAACCTTCCATACCCTAATCTCTTTGGTCTTTAGCTCATTCATTTCCCACTTGGACCTCATAGTCGGTCATCAGCTCTGCTCTCACTTGCCTCCAGGACCTCACTTATCTAGACGCTCTTTCCCCTATACCTTCTTGCCAACGCCAACTCTGGGAAAACTTCCTTACCTATTGTCTCTTCTCCTTCTCTCTGCCTAGGAAACTTTGTCATTTGGATGCACCGTCCATCATAAAATCATACGGGCATCAGTCAGGTCCTCAGGAATTGGCTATTTACCCTGTCTTGTGTTCTTCCATTAGCTTTCAGTAGCAGGCATCACAGCAACTATTCCAAATCTTTTCTCCCCTACTAAGCACTTAAATGGGGCCCTGGCGTCACAGTGGTTAAGCACTTGGCTGCTAACCAAAGAGCCGGCAGTTCAAATCCACCAGCTGCTCCTTGGAAACCCTATGGGGCAGTTCTGCTCTGTCCTGTAGGGTTGCTATGAATCAGAATCAACTCAATGGCAACAGGTAATGGTTTACACTCTTAAACACTCACCCCATCCTCTTTCTCTCAGCAAATAAACTTATATCTAAGTTTTACTGTAAAGTTTAGGGTAATCTAGCAAGCTCTTTAACTTCCTTTCATTCTGCTTAAAAGGCATGTCTAACTGAACCCTTTTCCTTCCTCTATTCCACCCTTGCTCTCTGTCATCCCTCCATGAACCACCCATTCCCTCTTCCAGCTATAGAGTTTTCCTTTATACTTTCCAGTTTACTCGGACTGTAAAAAACGTTCTCAAGTTTTTCCTGTTCTTCAATCACCTCTCCCTCTTCTTTTCTCAAAAACGCCTACTTTTTCTGCTTCTACTTATTTTTACTATTAACAACTGTCTTAGGCTGGGTTCTCTAGGGAAGCAAAACCAGTAAAGTGTATACATATATATATATAGAGAGAGAGATTTATATCAAGGAAATGGCTCCTGTGGTTGTAGAGGCTGGAACATCCAAAGCCTCTGGGTCACGATAGAGGCTTCTCCTGATTCACGTAGCCGCAGGGGTTGGCAAACCCAAGATCAGCAGGTCAGAGAGCAGGACTCTTGCTCACAGGCTGCAAAGATGGATGAATTCCAACATTGGCAGGCAAGACTGCAAGTAAGCTACTACCTCAAGTCCCAAGAATGGAAGTCAGATGAACAGAAGCCAGCTGCAGGATCCAGCACAAACAAAAAGCCCATGAGCCTTGCCAGGATGCCAGCTTACATTCGATGCAGGCCACAAGCCCAAGGAAACTCCCTTTCAACTGATTGGCTATTCACAGCAAATCCCATCATGAGGGTGATAACATTATATCAAACATCAATGTGGAAGTGATCACAACATCATACGACTGCCAAACCACTGAGAATCATGGCCCAGCCAAGTCGACACACGGTCTTAACCATCACAGTCCACCCCTTATCAACTTGGCACCTGTACACATCTCCTTAAACGATACCTAATCTCTGAATAAAGACAATTATAAAGTCATACGGGTGCCTAACATGATACAATGAACACACATACAACCAAAAACGCACTAGCCTTATTTACATTGTGGGTCCAACACTAAGTGTTTACATGCATTACCACATTTATTCCTCCTAAAGTAGATGCTACCATTGTTTCATTTGTACGAATAAGGAAACTGTCTTGGAAAGTTTGAGTAACTCATCAGAAACACAGAGCTAACCAGCAGAATGTGGATTTGGACCCAGATTAGCTAACTGCAAATGCCTATCCTTAACCACCCAGCTTTATTGTCTCCTCCTTATCTGCCCTTTCCCATCTCAATCTCTTGTAGTCTGACCCTGCTCTGCCCACTCTGCTGAAACTGCTCTCTTGAAGGCCACTAATGACTTCTTGTTTCCAAAATCCAATGGCTTTTTCCTGGTTCACATCAAAATGGCCATCTGAACCTCTCCTGGCTTCAGGGATGTTGCACCCCAAATTTTTCTCCTCCTCTGCTCTCTCTTACTCTGCCTCTGCTAGATCCCCTTCCTGCTCAGATCTATTCTTGATTCTCCTTTTTTCTTTTTTGATCTTACCTTTTGCTGGCAGCCACTTCTGAAGATTTAAAACAAAAAAAAAAAAATCAGCCCATTTATATGATTCCTTTTTGTAATTAAATATTTATTGAGACTTTCCCCTTCTGGTCCTGAAATGTTTGTTCTGAAAAACGTGGAAGTTGTTCCAGGACTTGATTACAGTGTGCCAACTACCCCCTGGTTAAGGTAATGTAGCTAAATGTATTGTAACAACCTTGATCATAGTGAAAAGAGGGGGACATGAAACACAGGCTCTGGGAAGTCTAATCACTTTTACACTTTCAGTTTAGGAAGGCACCCTCTAAAACATCTATTTCTCTATTTGTAAAATGAAAGAAACCCGTCAACCAAGTTCAGGAACATGTGAGAAGTCTGAAATATGGTATATACATAGCAAGTATGTAAATCTAAAGGAAATAAGTAAAGGACCGGTAATAGATGTTCAAACATCAGGACCAAGTATAATGTTCCTGTTCAGGCTAATTAGCCCTTATTACTTGTTAGGTTACTTATATAGCGTATGCTCTTTTCTATCTGACTCCTCTTTCAGTTTGTATTTATGTTGAATGTGTGTGGGTATTTTGCGTACTCTCTCAGTTTAAACAAGCCTAGTTGAAACAGTTTTTCTGGCAAGTGTTTCAGATAACACCCAGTGGACCAACTCCAATAAATTGTACTAAGCCAAACTGTAATGAGGTGATGTTTATTTATTATGTTTGTGAGCAGTTTTATCTGCTTGGTTTTTTTTTATTAAGGGCTTAATTCTCCTCTTCTGGCTCAGAAGAAAACAACAACATACTCTCTTGAGGCAGAGATAGGAACAGAACCTGCTGCCCATTATCCAATAGATTCTCATAAGTGTTCGTTTTGTTCCCTAGAGAATCCTTAGCTGTCGTTGAAGAGATTTTCACAAACATGGTGCTAGCGCTGGCCACAAAAAGGAAACTGGGGTGGAGAAGACCACATATATGCACATCCAAGCTTTACCCATTCCATCCTTTCCAACCCTTGGCAGCGTCCCCATTGTCATTAAAACGTACCCACTAGCTTTCACTGTTTGTTTTAATAACTTTGACTTGCACAAAAATAATTTCAGACACCAACATAGCAACCAATCCTTCTACTTGAGCCACCCTGTAGTAGAAAGGTTATAGTTAGATGATTTCCCCACACATGTACTCCTAAACTTGGCAAGCAGAAAATTAAGGATGCCTTCTTGAAAAACTGATCTAATTAAATTAATACATAATGGAAGGAAACAGAAAGTTTCTTTAACCCTGTAGAAAACTTGTTCTCCTAAAAATAGCTATCTAGCTTTATCAGTTGTAAGAATGAATCTAAAAAACACTGTATTAACAGAAGTGGTAGCCATCCGACAAATGTTGGGTCCTGAGGCAAACCTTAGGAGTATGTGTCCAGCACTAACCAGGAGAATGAAAAGTGCTCAAGATCTCTGGCAGTCTGCCCTTGGAGAAGTACTCATTCTCGGTTTAGGATTTGAGGGAATTCATCAATTCTACTATGACCCAACTGAAATGAATCTCAACAAAATTGATCTGCCTGTTCCCTAAACATCTTTTTCATTGTTAACTTGGATTTCCCCACTACCTCAAAACAAAGAATGAGAGTGCCTTAGATTAAGCCATAAAATCATCCCCATCCCTACAAAGGGGTGATCCTCCATGGTATATTAATAAGTTGGCATTCTGGTTTATCCTTTGTTGTTGTTGTTGTTAGTTGTTGTCGAGTCGGCTCTGACTCTTGGCGACCTCATGTATAACACAATGAAATGCTGCCGGATCCTGTACCATCTTCATGATTGTTGTTTCATTGTTGAAGCTGTTGTACCAATCCATTACATTGAGGGTTTCCCTTGTTTTTGCTGACCCTCTGCTTTCCCAAACATGATGTCCTTTTCTAGCAATTAGTCTCCTGCTAATTTTGTTTTCATCCAACTTTGGGGTTATTGGTGAAAATCCAGTTTCTGTAACTGTAAGACTGAGGCTGCTAACGTGGCCAGTCAGCTGGCCCTCCTCTGGCTCCCAGGGTACTTGCTCTCCTAGTTAAAATACCAACAATGACTCATCTATGAGAAACAACAAGCAAGTTCAGTAGGTGGACATTACCCACTAAATGTAATAAAAAGCTATTCTTTTTACTTATACAAGCAATATCTGATTAGAAAATAGAACAGGAAAAATCTCTTTCTCAGTGACAAAAAAGAAAAACTGAAATGTATAGAACCTATATAAAGAAAACAACAAAACTTAACTGAAGGGCATAAAAAAATATTTTATCCACTAGAGAGAGAGATCACATTCCTGAATGAAAGCCTAGTTATTTGTATAAAGATGTCTCAGTAAATGAATTTATTCATTCACTGAAATTCCTATCAAACTTTCCAAAGAATTTTGGGGAACTTGATAATTCCAAAGTTTTTTTATGAAAGAATAAGCTAAGAAAAATAAACTAAAAAAAAATTTTTATTCAAGAGAAGTTTAAAAAGAAAAGTAATGCAGTGTGCTTGCCTACCAGTTGGTAAAGATACAGCAGTTAGCCAGCATGGTACCAGTGCAGAAATACAAAGAAAAATAAGTGGCAGAATACAAAGTCCAGAAATACATCCAATATTTGACAAAAAAAAAGGTATTTCAAATTAGCGGGAAAATAATAATTCTAACAAATGGCACTGGGATAGCTAGTTAACGATTCGGAGAAAGGTGATGCCATTAAAGGCGTTCCTGGATGGCACAAAGGGTTAAGCGCTCAGCTACCAACTCAAAGGCTGGAGATTCAAATCCACACAGAGGTGATCACAGCCATTGCAAACCCTATGAACACAGTTCTACTTTGAAACGCAGAGGTCACCATGAGTCAGAACTGACTCAACAGCAGCTGACTACTAGTTAAGGCAGTTAAATCACTATTTTAAAACCTAAATCTAAATAAATTCTAAGTGGATCGATGACTTCATGGAAACTATAAAAGTAACAGAAGAAAATAAAGCTTTCTAACTGGGGTTGGAAAAAACTTTACAAGCAAAACACAAAAATAAGAAACAAGAAAATAAATGATTGACTACTTTTGACACAAAAATATTACATTAGAAAATGCCATAAACCAAATTTTTCAAAGTATTTGACAAACTGATTTTTTTTAATCTGCAACATATTTGACCAACAGTTAATGTTCTAAGTATTTAAAAAGTTACTCAAAACTCAATAAAAAAAAATAAAGCATCCAAACATAAAAAGAATCAAAGGGAATAAACAAGGAATTAACTAAAGAAGAAATGTAAATAGCCATAAAGGATGAAATATTCATTCTCAATAATAATGAAAGAAATATAATTTTAAGAATGAGATACCATTTTTTTTCTCTTTTCAAATTGACAAGTATTCTTAAATCTGTAAAACCAAACTTGCAGTCTGAGAGCATAGGCAATCTCATATGCTACTGATAGAAGTATGAATTTTCTAGAATGCATTTTGACAATATTCATAAAAAGTATTAAAAATGTGCATGCCTTTAGCCCAGCAATTCATCCTAAAGAAACAATAAAATATGAGCAAGTGGATAAGCTAAAAGAATGCTCATCAAGTTAATACATAACATTAAAAAATAGAATCAACTGGTGGGATCAACAATAGGTATTAAATAAACAAATTATGATACATCTAATATCATAACATTCTACCATAAAAATGACATTGCAGATGCATATATATTAATGTGGAGATATATGTGTTGGACATTGATAGGATTTTAAAGGGTGTTTGAAAATAAGTATAAATACAAATGCAAAAGATAAAACTTGGTTAGATATAAATTTGTTTGCAGTCATTATTAGATGTGATTGGGACATTTTATTTTCTTCTTTACTTAACAATGTGTTCTAAATTAGTATGTATTGCTTTGTATTTTAATTTTTAAGATCTGTTACAAATCTAGAGAAAACTTTAAGGAGCTATTCTCATCCCTTACCCAACCCCAATGCCTACCTATATTCATATCACACTACCTCATTCCTAAACGTTATGGATCACCTCTGTGTTCATGGAACTTTTCCTGATCTTAGAGTTTTATAAACTTCTTTGAGCATGTATGTGATGGTTAATTTTATGTGTCAACTTGGCTAGGCTAATGGTGCCCATTTGTTTGGTCAAACACTAGTCTAGACGTTGCTGTGAAGGTATTTACTCATGATCCACATTTAAATCAGTTAACCTTAAGTAAAGTTTCTCCTCATAATGTGGGTGGGCCTCATCCAATCAACTGAAGCCCTTCAAAGCAAAAAAAACCTGAGATTTCCAGGGAGAGAAAGATGACTGGTGTCACTAAGGTTGGTATCACCCAGTGAGGTAACTCATGGTATCACCCCTCCATGGACCACCTCCTGTACCAGACCATACAAAATCCTCAGTAATGTTTTTTGTTATTAATGTTATTCATAAATCATAATTCCTGTAGAGCACTCCTTCTTTTCTTTTAATTACCACTTGATCCTCAGAAAAGTTATTGATATAGGTTCACAAACACTACCACAATATTGTAGCTAAAACACCAGAAAATTTTACAAAATCAGCAACTGTAAAAACACCAGCAGCAACGAAAACCGCAGCAGGTGCTTACAGCGTGTGCAGACGAAAGCACATGATTCAGAGTGTCGCTGTAATTGACTAATAATAACAGTTCTGACCAGAGTGCATTAGAAGGTTCAAAAAGTAAATTAGCATAGAGTTTTAGCCTTGTAGACATATTGATACATGCAAGCTGGGCTTACAAAAAATGTTTTTGTTGTTATAACTAACTAAAGGGATATTTTTATAAAAAATAATAAATTTCTCCTGAGACATTGCACAAAATTTTTATAGGCAGTCATTTTGGTGTCACCTCCTGACAACATCACCTGGTGTAGTCCGCACCCCACCCCCACCCCTGCCCTGCGCTCTCCTAGTGACCCACTGAGAAAGATTTTGCCTCAAGACTATAAATAGACATCTCACCAGAATCCCTACCCCCACCATCTGGTCTACTGATTCTGGAACAGAAGACTGCCAGAATTCTCAGCATGCTGCTTAACCTATAGATTTTGGACTTGCCAGCCCCCTACAGTTGCATGAGTCAATTCCTTCAATAAATCTTCCTCTCCCTCTCCCTAACCCCCGATAGATAGATAGACGGACAGACAGACAGATAGATCGATAGGTAGGTAGGTAGATAATCTCACTGATTCCGTCCCTCTGTAGAACCCTAAGACTATATAAGAAAAGATTTAGAAGGGTTAAAGCAGGGCTTTGAACCAGTTCATTCTGGTTGAAACCTTACTGAAAATTTGCAATTCCAACCCAGATATACTAAATCAGAATCTACATTTTAACAAGATCCCCAGGTGATTCTTACGTATAATAAATTTTGGTTCTCAGAATTGGTCCCTAACCAGCAGCATTAGCATCACCAGGGAAATTGCTAGAAATGCAAATTCTCAGCAGGGGTTCGAACTGGAAAGAATCGGTTTGAAGCCTTGGGTTTAAGACAGGGACCGAATAACTGGCTCCACTGGCAGCCAGAATCAGGTAGTTTAATGAGCATTTCCTTCAGAAGAAAGTCAGAAGGCAAAAAACCAAATACCAAACTACTAAGCAAACTCTCAGACAGGGAAGCACGGGAAGGAAGGACTGGGAAGGCTAGGAAATCAACTATGGAACCCACAGCAAGAGGAACATCTCTGCTCCCATCCTCAGCCAAGAGAACAATGCTTCTTCTCTCTAACCCACACTCCTTTCTGCTCTGTTATTGGTCAACTACCTTCACTGTCATGCCATTTGCACTCTGTTCTCATGTCCCAAACCGGTTTTCCCCCACCCACAGTCTTAGAAGATGAATAAACATCAATATTGGACAATAATTAATAATTCTCTTTAAATTTGTTTTTTAATTCTCTTTAACTTTTGCAGGATGGAGTCACCACAAGTTCCTCAAGTAGGTCACTACATCTTTCATCTCACAGTCAAGTCCTTCACTTTAACTGGCTTATCTCCTCTTTTAATTTAAACCTGTCTCCCTCTTTCTGTCTTCTGCTGACATGAAATTCAACAGGTCTGCATCTTCATAAACACTGTCTTAGAAACCAGGGATCAAATCATCTCTTTGAGCTCACTTGACAGTACCTCTCAAAAATAAAGCTTCAAGTTTAAATACAAGAGGAATAGCGGAAGGAGTTCTTTGTTAACAAATATGGAGACCTGTAGCACTCATCTGCTTTGGACACATCATTGGGACAAATCAATCCTAGAGGAAGATATCATGTTCAATGAAGTAGAGGGTGTAAGAGACCCTCAGTGAGATAGGCTGGCACAATAGCTGCAACGATGGACTGGAATATGCTGATGATTATGAGGATGATGAATATGAGGATGACTCAGGACCAGGCAACATTTTCTTCTGTTGTACAGCAGGTCGCCATGATTCAGAGTAGACTCATGGAAACTAACAACAACAACATCACACATGAGAAGGATGCTGTTCTCCTGATTTTACCAGCTCCAAGAAGTGTTCGTGAAGTATACTTATGAAATAAATTATATAATGTGCCTAGCATAAAACAGACATTAAATGTTACCAATTAATTATTACCGTTTCCTAGGAGGCAGTGCAAATGGTTAACATGCTCAGCTCCTAACTGAAAGGTTGGAGGTTTGAGACCATTGAGACATACCTTGGAAGAAAGGCCTGGCTATCTACTTCTGAAAAATCAGCCATGAAAAATCCTATGGAGCACAGTTCTACTCTGACATACATAGGATCATCATGAGGTGGAATCGACTCAATGGCAACTGTTTATTAATTATTATTACCATCATAGTTTTATTTCTATTGAATTTCACTCCCAAGAATAGCATCTTGAGTAGTATTTTATAGAATTCATTAAATATTTGAGAATAAAAAGTAAGAAAGGAAGAAAAGAGGGAAAAGGGAACAAATACTTTTTTTGCCCAGACAAAAGCTTTCCAGGAATCAAGTACTATTGAACACTTTCCACTTTGAAACCTTGGTTTTAGAAGAAAGGGAGTACAACCATCAAATCCAGATTGCCTGTACTACGTCCAAGAGTATAACTCTTGTAGGAAGGAGTCAAACTTGAGGGTGATTGTACTCAGGAAGAAAACCATTAAAAGGATATCAAAAATCAAGTACATGTAATTCAAAGGCTAATCTATTTCACTTTGGTAGGGAGAGAAAAAATTAAGTATGAAAAATGAAAATGTTCCTACACACCAATTGGTCCCTCTTCTGGTATCATTTCTGTGTATTCTTAGCTAAGTTTATGAATAGTCTGAATTGCTAGGTATAATTCAGCAAACTATGATAAAGAATCATGGAGTAGAGTCAAAAAGAAGTGTGACAAAGGTGATCACTTAAACCAAGCTGTTTTAAACTTGACTTGCCAAGCTTTTCCCATTTACAAATGCTAGATTTATTTAAAATGGATCTTGCCAAGAGCTCTCTCTTTTGCTTGCATTTTGAGTCCTGCCACCTAATTTGTTAACATATGGTCTCAGAGTTGGACAGTTCATGCTTAGGAATTCAAAAATAAATTAAACATAAGACAAACAGAATGGCTGTGATCTTGATACGAACTTTAGAACCTAAATTAATAAGATGAATTACTATCTGGGTGACATTTGTCTCATAAACATTCCAGTGGAAATGGGAGAACAGGACAATCCATCAAGGATTAAAAAAAAAAGAAAGAAAAAACAATTTTAGTTTTTTTCAAAAAAATATATTCTAAATGATTTATAACCAGAGGAATTTCTAGATAGGTTTCACTTGAGAGATTTAAGCATAGAGATTTAAGGCATGTGATCATAACAGTGATCTTAAGGGCAAGACTTTCCAAGCTGTAGATAATGGGCTGTCTGGAATTCATTAACTACGTGGAAATGGCTTTTAAGTGTGTGCTGAAAATCAGAGGAAATGAAATATCCTTTACAGTTTATGACAAGCTCTCAAAAATGCTTCAAGGGTAGCCTCAACAGATACAGAGATTATTTTAAGAGTATAAATTTTATAAGGACACAGGTTTGAATACTTTTTTATCCACTGTATCCTCCATGGCTAGAATGTTTGGCACATAGTAGGTACTGAATAAATACTGTTTAATTAATTACTTTCTACAAGATTCAATATTACAAAGCAGGGAGTAAAACTCGAGGCTGCTTGGACCCATAAAGAAAAAAAGAACAAAGGGAGGCAGGGAGAGTGAGAAAAATGGAGGAAGAAATGGTGAGGGGGAGGGAAGAAGAGAAGAAGCAAAGAAGGAAGAAGGAATGAAAGAAGAGGGGTAGAAGGAAGGACCATTTCTCTTAGTGAATGAAAGAATACTGTGCAGTCCATCAAAATACCATCCCATTATCCTATCAACTCACTCAACCCTTCAGGAATTAATTCCATCCCAGTCATTACATCTCCTCGGTGGCTGAAAGCTCAGATCTAAAATGTTTTGCATTCTGGAGTAAACAGCTACACAGCAGGAAAACAAATAGGACAGTGGCACACAAATCTCTTTCAATTATAATGCATCCACATATGTTTTTCCAATTTAAAATACATCATGGAAAAATACAGCTAAAGTAATCTATCTGGTAGACCCAGTCACATTTAGTTCAGTTTGGGAAGAAGGTTGAAGGAGGCTTTTGTGTCATTATATAAAGAGTTTCTATTTTCAGCAGTATTTGTTTTATATCTGTAACTTCTGTGTACCACATTCTTCTTCTTGTCAGTGATGACTATCAACAAAGGGTGACCCCCTTTAAAAATAAATTCAGCTCTTAGGCAAGTGGAATACATATTCACCTCCAAAGTAAAACTTTGCCTTTAAATGATAATATTCTGGAATCAGCTTCTTCATACTGGAATCAGAAGTTCACATTCCAACTATCTTCCTTCTAGAGCTGCTTTCTGGTTATTGATGTTTATAAGAATCAATTAAAAGCATGATTTAACAAGTAAAACTGTCCTTCTAGCACCAAATCAATCATTACCTTTTCTCCTTATTCCCACTGTCCCCACAAGGTAGGCAATCTGATGACTTGTTAACTTGCTGATACAGTTGATGGATCTCTGACAGGGGCAAAGGTCCCTAGCCAAACCCAGCAAATACAATCTGCTGATGGGCTGAACCCACCTCTTGTTAACACATTCACTACCAGAATTAATGAACTGCCACACTGAGTCTTTCCTCTGAACTTCCAGAAGTCACTTTTTCTTCATAATGTGAAGCTTCTCTCCATGGTAAAGAGTCTCAGGATATTATGTGAGCAATCAGATCAGAAACATACCACACGTGGAAGGAGAAATCAGAGAGGCCAAACAATGCTTCACCTTCGTGCCTTTTCCCAGGCTCAAACTTTTCTGCAGGCAAAATAGAGAGGCTGGCTGTGGGAATATTTTTCAGGAGTCCTGGGAAAGGGCCTTGCTTTTTCCTCACTGTATTCCCCATCCTCCTCCCCCAAAAAAGCTTCTTCTCATGACTTGCCATTAATTAAATTTCTTTGACAATGGAGGAAAAAAAGAAAACTAACATTTAATATGTGTATTCTGCTCTATGTGTTTTATACCTTCTCATATTAATTCTTACAACAATATGAAGTAGACATTATTGTTCTCAATGTATAGACGGAGAAATGGAGACTCTGAAAGGAGTAAGATCTTTCATAGGCTCACAGAGCTGGTAGTGGTTGAACCAAAATTTGTTGATCCAGATTTAGCATGTTATTCCATTCCACACTATAACCCCTTGCCGTTGAGTCAATTCCAACTCATAGAGACTCTATGTGACAGAGTAGAACTGCCCCATAAGGTTTTCAAGGCTGTAATCTTTCTGGAAGCAGACTGCCACATCTCTCCCACAGAGTGGCTGGTAGGTTTGAACCACCAACCTTTTCAGTTAGCAGCTGAGCTTTTAACCACTGCGCCACCAGGGATCCTTAGCAGTACACCTAGAAGTATATCAGCATAGTTCCCAAGTAGCATTAGGGTGAGAGATTCAACTTTGAGTCATATCCAAGGACCATAAAAAAAAAAAAAAAAAAAAAAAAACCTGTTGCCATAGAGTCAATTCTGACTCTAAAGACCCTATAGGACAGAGTAGAACTCCCCCACAGGGTTTCCAAGGAGTAGCTGGTAGATTCAAACTGCTGACATTTTGGTTAGCAGCTGTGATCATTAAGGTTATGTGTCAGCTTGGCTGGGCCATGATTCTCAGTGGTTTGGCAGCTATGACACAATTCAATCCATGATGATGTGATCACTTCTATGATGAGATTTGATATACTGTGATCACCTCCATGAAGGGATCCACTGTGAGTATCCAATCAGTTGAAGGGGCGTTTCCTTGGGGGTGTGGCCTGCATGAAATATATGTGGACTTTCTGACAAGGCTTTTGGGTTTGTGCTTGCTCTGGATCCTGCAACTGACTCCTATTCATCTGACTTCTGGTTCTTGGGACTCGAGCTAGCAGCTTACCTGCCATCTTGCCTGCCAATCTTGGGATTCATCAGTCTTCGAAGCCTGTGAGCAAGAGCCCTGCTGTCTGATCTGCCAATCTTGGGTTCGCCAGCCTCTGTAGCTACATGAATCAGGAGAAGCCTCCAGTGTGACCCACAGACTGGGAACGTTCCAGCCTCTACAATCACGTGAGCCATTTCCTTGATATAAATCTCTTTCTATATATATCTATACACTTTACTCTAAAGAACCTAGCTTAAGACAGCAGCCAAGCTCTTAACCACTGAGCCACCAGGGCTCCAAAAGGACCATAATAAGACAGGTAAATTCTAGGGTCTGTAAAAGTTGTATTTGCTTCAGGGAAGCCTGAAAGTCTTGGTCAGTCCATTATACCTGGGATTGTCTAGGCCCAAATAAAAGGATCAGGGTTAGGGAGAGGAAGAGAATACAGACCAACTTGTCCTTTTGGGTCCTCAAAAAGCTATCCAATAGAAATTTTGCGATGATGGAAATGGTCTATATCGATACTATCCAAATACAGTAGCCACTAGCCACACGTGGCTACTAAGCACTTGAAATGTGATTAGTGAAACTGAGGAACTGAATTTTTAATTTCAGGTTATTAAATTGAAATAGCCATATAGGTTTAGTGGCTACCATATTGGACAGATTAGCTCTCATGGCCACGTGAAGCCTCACCTCTCCACGGCACCCTTCATGATGTGTCCATCACCAAGCTTTACTCTAAACCAGAACCAGACCCAGATCTGGCCTGGCCCATGATTAACAGGTGTCATGGAAGAGGAGAGATGTGGAATAAAGAGAAAAGCAGAGAAGACTCAGTAGTGTCTCTGCATCATTTCCTTTGTTTGAGTCCCTAAAATTGTCAATTCAGTTTGACATCTGTTGAGCATGATTTGCATAAGTGCAGGAATGAGCAAGACTCAGTGCTGGCTCTCAAGATTGAAACCTAGTGGTGCTAAAGCGGATGCTTGAGCCAAGTAGGAGCTGGCCAGGCAGGGAAGTGTGGAAAGGGCCCACATATGTCAAGAAGTGACAGCAAGCAAGGCCTATCTAGAGGGTTGAGAATCATTTATTATGACTGGAGTATGGGTGTATATGCAAGAAATGAGCCTATAAGTTAGTCTGGGACCGGTTCATCAAGGATCTTTATGTCATGCTGAGAAGTAAAGATTCATCCTAAAACCACTGAATGGTGTTAAAAAGGGAAGTGGCATAATTTGATTTGCATTTGAAAAAGCTTTTTTTGTGTATTGGGTTTAAACCGCCTTGACCTTAGTCACTTGCTTATATTTGGCTTGTTAGTCTCTAGCCTTAGTTCTGATTTGACTTTAAATACTCTGTGATGGCAGGTACAGCTGCAATAAAACAGATATTCTTCAACTCTGAGGTTTGTCATGGGTCAGTAGACAACCCTGTCTTAACGTGTTTTTAAAAGCCTGTGACTGGCACACCTGGGTCAGACATGATTATTTCATATCCACTGAATAAAACTCCCTAAATGCCTAAGTGACTCTAAGGTAGAAGGAGTTTGACAAAAGGGGAGGCACATTAACTCTTTCAGGTCACTAGGCTACCATTTAATGCATTATTGCAAATGCACTTTCAGATAAATAACAGGTTATAACAGGCATTGAAACAATTAGCCTCCTTAAGCCAACTTAAAAAAAAAAAAGTGTGACAGGCAGGTTATGATGTAATGAGGCTTTACAATGAAAACAGACCAGGAAATGTACATGCAAATGAGTGTTCTCATCTTGGGAGGCAACTTGCTTATTCCAAAGATTATTTCAGTTACTTAGAACTCTTTAGAAACCCTCCTTCTGGACATTCCTTCAGAGCCGGGTGATGCGATCTCTCATCCTCACATCTCACTGGAGATTCAGTCTCCAGTCAATATAAGGGAATTTTGTTCCATGTGGGAAGAAGGCTTACCTCTGGGCTTCCTGGAAGCAGATCCTTCTTGGGATATAGGAGCCATGCTTTTGAGGGGATGAAGGAACTTTATTTAAGAGTCCTGTCAAGGGCACCTGTAGATTGGGCAGAGTACCCTTGGACAGGAAAGAACCCCATTATTCATTTGGCATCCATGGCCTGTTGCTTTCTTCATTTCCACAATAGTCATGCCTTAGGAAAGGCCAAGCACTGAGGAAGACATGGGAGGATATGAAGAGGCTGCCTGAAGAACAGGATCTTGGTTATACAATGGCACATCTAGGCCTGATTAGAGGGCAAATGCTACTCATTCTAAATCCCCTACCTTCAGCCAATGAACTGAAGTCACTGTTCACAACTTGTGTTTCTCTAGTTTTTTGACTTTTCTTTCATAGGTTGTTGTTGTTGTTGTCATTAGTTGCCGTCTAGTCAATTCCAACTCATCGTGACCCCATGTATGTACAGTAGAACTTCTCCATATGGTTTTCAAGGCTGTGACCTCTCAGAAGCAGATCACCAGGCCTGTCTTCTGAGGTGCCTCTGAGTGGGTTCAAACTGCCAAGCTAGTAGTTGAGCACTTAACTATTTAGCCACCCAGGAACTCCTTTTCCTTCACATAGGTTCCTCCAGATATAATGTTTTCCCCCTTTCTCTGCATGATTAAATCCTGCCTCTTCTCTCAGGTTAGTTCAATTGCTATTTCCTTTATTAAATCCTTTTCCAAACCCCACAGAAACACATAACTTGTAGTACTGTCATTTATAGTCTCTACTAGAGGATAAGCTTACAAAATGCAGAGTCTATGTGCCATTAATTTTTGTAATCCTCAGCTCCTAAGACAATGCCTGCCAAAGTGTGATAAAAGCTTGTGAATCAATGAATGAATTAATTAACTGAAGAAAGAAAGCAAATCATAGTTGTATCAGTCAATATCATCTTCTTGGAATATCAACACAAAGAGTATGACTAGAGATGGTGGTAGTATAATATCAAGATCCAGAAGGCCAGAAGCAGAGAGTAGATCAAGCAAAAAGGTCCTGAAGCTATGAGGAAATAGCATTATACAGACTCTGAGGCAGGGAGGCAGACATGGACTGAGATATCCCCAAACCAAAACCAGTAGAGGAAACTTCAGTGACAAAGCTACTTTCTGCTTTAGGTCCTGTTATGGACTGAATCACGTCCCCCAAAAATGTGTGTCAACTTGGCTGGGCCAGGATTCTGAGTATTGTGTGGTTGTTGACCATTTTATGATCTGATGTGATTTTCCTATGTGTTGTAAATCCTACCTCTATGATGTTAATGAGGTAGGATTAGATGCAGTTATGTTAATGAGCCAGGACTCAGTCTACAGGATTAGGTTGTATGTTGAGTTAGTCTCATTTGAGATATAAAAGAGAGAATCAAGCAGAGAGGAAAGGGACCTCAAACCACCAAGATGGAAGTGCTGGGAGTGGAGTGCGTCCTGAAGATTGATAACAATGAACTTCACCCAGAGCCACAGAGAAAGAAAGGCTTCCCCTGGAGCTGGCACCCTGAATTCGGACTTCTAGCCCCCTAGACTCTGAGAGAATAAATTGCTGTTTGTAAAGCCATCCACTTGTGGTATTTCTGTTATAGCAGCACTAGATAGCTAAGACAAGTTCTAAGTCCCTTTATCATCTGGAAAACATGACAAGAACAAGTTGTGTTCCAAATGCCATTTTCATATAATGGTTACTTAGTATTGAAAATATATTTTTCCATAGAAATAACATTAAAATGGAAATAAGTTACCCAGATAGGCCACAATTCTATTTAATTCATAACATGTCTGAAGGGCACAGCTAATAGAACTATTTCACTATAACTGACCACAATTTATAGAGTGAATAAATGCTTTGAAAAATAAGAGGAGGTTTCCAGTTTGAGCTAATATGGAGAAAGCGCAGTCCACACTATCTCTCACATAAGTTACAAGTGAAAACTGTGGAAATAATATATAAAGCAACTATCTGAAAACTTTGAAAGGTAAATAAGTGTTTGTGTATCTGTTTTGTTTTTTTCTTTTTCTTTATTACCATACTTAGATAATATGGCAGACTGAGTCTCAGAACTGCACAGCAGGTTTAGATAGAAAAATCTTCTGAGGAATCCTCTCCTTCTAGCCAGAGGACTGAGGATGAGAGGGTGAGGAAGAAGCCTATGTGATGGAGAGTGTGGGGAAAATACCTTTTTTTTTTTTCCTCCCTTCTGTTTCTCTTTTTATCCTCCTGGCCCTGCCCTTAGGCAAATCCAGTTGCAAGATCTCATTCCTGTGGTAACTGCAGCTGATCAGGTACCTATAACTTTGAAATAAAATTATTCTCTTTGACTTGAAAACCTTGACAATGAGGCCGATGTACTCTGAATAGTGTAGAGAAAAATTCCACTATTTTTCTCTTCGCCCTCCCCCTGACCCTCACCTATTTGCCTCTGAGGCTGTAAGGCAGACCCAGTTGGGAAAACGTGTGGAAGCATGGGGAGGATAAAAGCCCAGCTTTCTGTTCAGAGGTTCAGGAAAAGAGGCCTCTGGGATCTGGAGAGTGTGGGAGAAATCACAGAGAAGAGAGAGCTGGAGAAATGTTCCTCTAAATCTTTGCATGGTATCTGGGCTCATGTATGAGCTATACATATGTGAAACTGACCCAAAGTACAATAGCAAAGGCTTTGAAAATGGACCTATAGAGTAGACCACTGTCTAGGATCCACACTAGCCTCTGGGTGGAATACAAGAAGAGCATACATGAATAGCACTACAAAGCATTTGAAGACTAAATTGACATCAGAACCACAGCCCACAAAGGGTGATTGGGACCTGTGGTTCGAATTAAACCATGTTGAATGCTGGCTTTAAAATAATTCTCCAGAGAACTTTAACATAATCCAGAACCTCATAACATAATATTTAAAATGTCCAGGACGTAATACAACATGACTCTAAAAAAAATAGAGAAACCTCAACAAGTCTCAAGGCAAAAAATAATCACACCAATCCCATGATGACTAGATATTGGACTTTTCAAAGACTTTAAAGCAGCTATTATCATCATACTTCATGAAAGAAGGTTAAATACTCTTGAAATCAGTGGAAAGACAATCGTGTTCACCAAAAAAATAGAAACTATTTTAATAAATGGAAAATTTAGAACTAAAAAATACAGTAACTAAAATTAAGATTAATGGTATGGATGTAATAACAATGTGGAGATGACAGAGGAAGAGTGAATGAACTTGAATATATGATCAGTAGAAATTATCCAAACTGAACCACAGAGAGAAAAAAGATTGGGGAAAATATGAATGGAGATTCAGAGACCTGTGGAAAAATCTCAAAAGTTCTAATATTCATGTCATAGGAGTTCCAAAAGAAGAAATGAAAGAGATTTATGCAGAAATATATTTTAAGAAATAGCGGCTAAAATTTTCCCATATTTGGAGAAAGACATTAACTTACATATTCAAGGAGCTCAGTGAATCCCAAACCAGATAAACTCAAAGAAAAACACTGTCATGGATTGAATTATGTCCCCCCAAAAATGTGTTTATCAATTTGGCTGGACCATAATTCCCAGTATTGTGTGGTTGTCCTCCATTTTGTGATTGTAATTTTATGTTAAAGAGGATTAGGGTGGGATTGTATAATACCCTTATTAAGGTCACATCCTTGATCCAATGTAAAGGGAGTTTCCCTAGGGTGTGGCCTCCACCACCTTTTATCTTACAAGAGATAAAAGGAAAGGGAAGCAAACAGAGAACTAGGGACCTCATACTACCAAGAAAGCAATGCCGGGAGCAGAGCACCTCCTTTGGACCTGAGGTTCCTGCGCTGAGATGCTTCTAGACCAAGGGAAGACCGATGACAAGGACCTTCCTCCAGAGCCGACAGAGAAAGCCTTCCCCTGGACTGACACCCTGAATTTGGACTTCTAGCCTACTAGACTGTGAGAAAATAAATTTCTCTTTGTTAAAGCCATCCAAAGGATGCGCTCTGCTCCCGGCACTGCTTTCTTCATGGTATGAGGTTCCCCTGTGTCTCTGTTCACTTGTCTCTTTTACATCTCAAAAGGGATTGCATTGGAGGCGTGGCCAACATGGCGGACTAGTTGGACGCTTCCTATATCCCTCTTACAACTAAGACCTGGAAAAACAAGTGATTTGATTCTATGTGAACATCTGGCATCCCAGAACAAGGCAAGGCTAAGAAATCCATCTGAGTCATACCGGAGAGGAAGACCATTTGGAAGAGGCGAGGAGCTCTAGAGCCACGGCGACGACACAGGAGAGACACAGCCACGCCGGGCCGCGGTGAAGCAGGCAAACAGCTGTGCTGTGCGCATGCTTGAGAAGCAGTTTCCACATCGAGAGAGACCCGGCAGCAGAGATTCTGCTTGGACACTCCGAACCAGTGAAGAGCAGCTCCCAAGAGGCTAGGATAAGTACATGAACGCACCCTTTCGTGGCGAGTTAAAAAAAAAAAGAGCCCATTTGGGAAAAACCTCTCTCCCTTTTAGCTCTACCTCCGCGCTCTGCACCGGATTTGGGAAAAACCTCTTTCCCTTTTACCTCCTACCTCTGCGCTCTGCACCGGATTTGGGAAAAACCTCTCCCCTTTTAACTCCTACCTCTGCGCTCTCCACTGGATTTGGAAAAAACCTCTCTTCCTTTTACCACCTCCTTCCCCACTCTGCACTGGGAGTCCACTGGGCCGGAAATAGATCCCAAAAGGCACCCTGACCCATTCGCCTGGACTTGGAGAGGGAACAAATAAGCTGCCGGCTCCCCTAGGCCAGGCACACAGGGTCAGCACAACTCCTTTGCTGGCCATAGAAATCAGGGGTCCGCAGACTCTGAGTGCCATACACCCCTGTATAGACTTGTGGGGACCCATCTCAACAGCGTTAGTCCTCACTACCACAGTACAACAGGGCAAATATCTGAAGTTTAACTTCAACTGCTTCAGCTGTGAACGGGCAGATTTGTGATCCTCAAAACAGCCCTGCCCCTCATGTAGGCACTTTTATCGATCTGCAGCAGGGTCTTGAGGACTGGTGATAGTTCCTAAAGTGCCTAGTCACCTGCTTCAGGAGTTCAAGAAAAAGTGGTGCCCTCGAGTCTTTGCAGCCAACATAGTGGGGCGCTCTTAGCCCGGCTGCAAAACTCACCTACCTATTCACCCTAGAGAATAGGGACACGCTTTTCTTTCAGACTCTCGGGGCAGCTGTCGGCCCTCTGCCTGGCTCAGCGCGTGACACCCAACCACAGCCAGAGTCCAGTGCCTGCACTAATCACCTATGCCTCTCTAGGACTGGGGGTGAGAGCCTAGATCACACACTTGGTGATCCACTGGCTGCACACCTGAGCTGATCCCATATAGGAAATTTTAACGATCTCTGGCGTGCACATACTTAGTTACAGAACAAATTACCTGGTAACAGGACATTAGAGATCAAAAGGTGTCAAAAATGAAACTGGTGCACATGAGCAGCCTATTTGAGCATATCAAAACAAAACAAAATAAGAAGCTAGGTCTCACTAAGCAAACACAAAATAAAATTATAATAAATTAT
>NW_004444068.1:5458342-5473546 GCF_000243295.1 Trichechus manatus latirostris | reverse complement strand
GCCATCTAAGATGCATCAGTTGGTCCCAACCACTTGGGGTAAGGGAGAACGAAGAACACCAAAGACACAAGGAAAGTATTGGCCCAAGAGACAGAATGGGCCACATAAACCAGAGACTTCATCAGCCTGAGACCAGAAGAACGAGATGGCGCCTGGCTACCACCAATGACCGCCCTGACAGAGAACACAGTAGAGGGTCCCTGATGGAGCAGTAGAACGATGGGATGCAGAACTCAAACACTAGTAAGAAGACCAGACTTAATGGTCTGACTGAGACTGGAGATGCCCCAGAAAGCATGGCCCCTGGTCTCTCCATCACCCCAGAACTAAAACAATTTCCGAGGCCAACTCTTCAGACAGGGATTGGACTGGACTGTGGGACATAAAGTGGTACTTGTGAAGAATTGGGCCTCTTATACAAGTAGATATACGAAACCAAAGGGGCCGCTTCTGTCCAGAGGTGAGAGGGGAAGGCAGAGAGAGTTAGGAGCTGGTTGAATGTTCATGGGGAATCAGGAGCAGAGGGGAGGAGTGTGCTGTCGCAGAATGGGGTGAGCGGTTGGGACCTCATAACAATGTATGTTAAAAAAAAAAAAATTCTGTATGGGAGACTAACTTGAAATGTAAACTTCATTTAATTACATCAAAAAAAAAAGGATTGAATTAAGACACTATCTAATCTTGTAAGCCTCATCAGCATAACCTCATCCAGTGACAGAATTTACAACACATAAGGAAATCACATCAGATTACACAAGCATACAATATTGGGAATCATGACCTACCCAAGTTGCTACACACATTTTTTGGGGGACACAATTCAATCTATGACAAGGACAAACAGTAAACAAATTAAAAATCAATAGACCTACATCCAGCCATATCAATAATTACATTAAATGTAAATGTCCTAAGTACATCAATTAAAAGACAGAAATTTCTGAGTGGATAGAATACCAGACCTAAGTATATGCTGTGGACAATAAATACACTTTAAATGTAATGAAGCATATATAGGGTAAAATTAAAATTAAATGGAAAAAGATCTACTATGGAATCGCTATTAAAAAGAAAGCTGGAGGGACTATATTAATATCAGAAAAAGATGACTTCAGAACATGAAAAATTACCAGGGATAAAAAAGGACATGACATAATGATAAACAGATCAATTCATACCAAGAAGACATAATAATCCTAAATTTGTATGCACCTAAACACAGAGCTGACAATACATGAAACAAAACTGACAGAACTGAAAAGAGAAAAAGACAAATTCACAGTTATATTTGGAGACTTCAACACTTCTCTCTCAGTAGTCAATAGATCTAATAGAAAATCAGAAAGAATATAGAACTGAACTACACCACCAACTGGACCTAACTGACATTTATAGAACACTCCACCCAACAACAGCAGAGAATATATTCTTTAAAGAAGCACATAGAACATTCACCAAGATAGAACATATCTGAGGCTGTAAAATGAACCTTAACAAATTTAAAAGAGTTGAAATCATACAAAATATATTCTCTGACCATAATAGAACTAAATCAGAAATCAACAGACAGATATCCGGAAAACTCCAAATGTTTGAAAATTAAATAACAGACTTCTAAATAACTCATGGGTCAAATAAGAAGTCTCAAGGGTAGTTAAAAAAACATTTTGAAGAAAATGAAAATACAACCCATCAAAATGTGTAAGATGCTGCTAAAGTAGTGCTTAGAGGGGAAATTTATAGCATTAAATGCTAATATTAGAAAAGAAGAAAGGTCTTAAATAAACACACTTTCACTTTAGAAACTAGAAAAATATGAGCAAATTAACTGCAAAGCAAGTAGAAGATAAGAAAAAATAAGCATAACAGCTAAAAGAAATAAGAGGAAATTAATGAAACCAAAATTTGGTTCCATAAAATGAATAATAAAATTGATAAATCTCTAGCCAGACAGCCCACAGAAAAAAGAAGAAGATATAAATATTAACATTATGAATTAAAAAGGATATGTAGCTTACAAAACTCAGAGACATTAAGAAGATAATAAAGAAATACCACAAACAACTCTATAGCTATAAATTCAGCTACTTGAATAAAATTGACCAATTCTTTGTAAGATTCAAACAGCCAAAACTCATTCAAAAAGAACTAGATAACTTGAATATTCCTTTACCTATTAAAGAAATTGAATTTGTAATTAAAATCCTCCCAAGAAAGAAAGCTCCAGACCCAAATGCTTTCACTAGCAAATCCTATCGATTTTTTTTAATGACCTTTTTTTTTAATTTTATTGTGTTTTAGGTGAAAATTTACAGTGCAAATTAGTTTCTCATTCAAAAATTTATACACAAATTATTTTGTGATATTGGTTGCAATCCCAGAAACATGTCAGCACTCTCTCCCTTTCCCCGTATACCCCTTTTTCGCATGTCTATTCATCCAGTTTTCCTGCCCCCTCCTGCTTTCTAGTCTTTGCTTTCGGGCAGGTGTTGCCCATTTGGTCTTGTATACTTGATTGAACTAATAAGCACGTTCCTCACACATTATTGTGTCTTTTTATAGGCCTTTCTAATCTTTGGCTGAAAGGCAGACTTCAGGAGTGGCTTCAGTTCTGAGTTAGCAGGGTGTCCGGGGGCCATAATCTCGGAGGTTCTTCCAGTCTCTATCATACCAGTAAGTCTGGTCTTTATTTGTGAATTTGAATTTTGTTCTATATTTTTCTACCGTTCTGTCCGGACCCTCTATTGTGATCCCTGTCAGAGCGATCAGTGGTGGTAGCCAGGCACCATCCAGTTTTTCTGGGCTCAGACTGGTGGAGGCAGTGGTTCACGGGGTCCGTTAGTCCTTTGGATATTTTCCTTGCGTCTTTGGCTTTCCCTACCAATTGATTGTGAAAAGATGCAAAGAATTCAATAGAGAAAGAATAATCTTTATAACAAATGGTACTGGAACAATTGGACATCTATATGCAAAAAAAATTAATCTTGACCTATATCCCACACTTTATTCAGAAATTAATTCAAAATGCATCATAGACCTCAATGTAAAGCATAAAACTATAAAACTTATAGAATAAAACATATGAAAAATCTTTGTGGCCTTGGGTTAGGCAGAAAGTTATTAGATACAACACCAAAACGCATGACCCATAAAACAAAAAATTGCTCAGTCAGTCTTCATCAAAATTAAAACCTTTTGCTCTGTGAAAGACACTGTTAAGATAATAAAGATACAAACTACAGACTGACAGAAAACATTTGCATATCACATATCTGACAAAGGACTCCTATTAAGAATATATAAAGAATTCTCAAAACCCAATAACAAGTTTTTTTTTTATTTTAAATAGGCAAAAGATTTGAACAGACATTTTACCAAAGATGTATGAATAGCAAACAATAAAACAAAAAGATGCTCAATATCATAAGTCCAGGGAAATGTAAATTAAAACCTCAGTAAGATACCACGGCTCTCCTACTAGAATGGGTTTTTGTTTTTGTTTTTTGGGATTGTTTGTGTTTAATGACAAGTGCTGATGAGGATATGGAGCAATTGAACTCTCATACATTAGTGAGGGGAATGCAAAATGGTACAACCACTTGAAAAACAGGTTGGCTGTGTCATGTAAAGTTAAACACGCAAATCAGCAATCCCACTCATAAGTATTTATACATGAGAACTGACGTTCACACACACACACACACAAAAAAAAATTGACACAAATATCCTTCAAAGGCTGAGTGGCTAAATATATTGTGGTACATTCATACAATGAAATACCACTCAACAATAAAAAGGAATGAAGTATTTACATGTTCAACAATGTGGATGAATCTCAAATGCATTATCCTAAGTGAAAAAAGCTAGACACAAAAGATTACATATTATATGGTTTCATTCATATGACATTCTAGAAAAGGCAAAGTTATGGGGACAGTGAACAGATCAGAGGTAGGGGGAAAGTTTTAATTCAAAGGTACAGCTAGGAAGGAATTTGGAGGGTAGAGTGAGGGAACTTTTCCTGTCCTGATTGTGATGGTGGTTATATGATTTTCTGCATTTGTAAAAAATAAAATTTAATAAAATAAAAATAACAGGAAATACATTTCAAAGGAAACAGATCTTCTACTTCTCTGTTCCTTGCTCACTTCCCTGCTCGCAATTCCAGAAACAGAATTAGGCACCATTCTTGGGAGGGGGGCAATGGGGACCAGAGGGCAACAGTCCCTGGAAGAGAATGAAGAGAAGCCACTGACATTGTTTGCGTGGTTGGTCCTTCCAAAATTGGGTGTTCTTAAATCAAGGTCTCTCTATATTTCTTTCACTGTACCTGGCAAAGCATGGCACTATCTAAGCAAAAACTTAGTTCTACTATTTAAAACTGAAAAACAGGTTGCTCTACCCCTGGTGGCGCAGTGGTTAAGAGCTTGACTGCTAACCAAAAGGTGTGCAGTTCAAATCCACCAGCCGCTCGTTGGAAACCCTATGGGGCAGTGCTACTCTGTCCTATAGGGTCACTATGAGTGAAAATCAAATCGAAGGCAACGACTGTAACACTTAATCTGACAATATTTGCAACACAAAACCCTCTCCACTCATGTTGGTACTAAATTGAAGTAATAGAAATACTTCTATTTATCCTCCATCCTATTGTATTTTGTGTTTCTGTAAGTTAGTGCAATTCTTTTTTTTTTTTTGAATGAGTATGATAATTGGTTTTTAGCTTTAATTATTTGTTCTTTGTTTTAACAGACATTTTTGTGCCTCTATGTCCTATTATATGTTTGACTACCTCAATTTTACTTGTTTAAAAACCAAAATCTTCTATTGTACAACAGGAAGTTTGTTTCCGCTGTCTTTTCACAATCTGAAATAGATTTCCCAGCCTAAAATATTTTGCTATATTGTTACAGTATTGAACACTCATTGAGCACAATCTTCTAGAATGAATTAAAGACATAGCTACAATAGCTGTTTTAGTTACCCTGGAAGCTCTAAAAACTGACATTCTCAGTATCTGTTCGGTATGAAACATCATTCTACAAATCACACTAATCAGAGGTCACCTTGGGTCGGATTATATCAGATCTTTGTATAAGATCTTACAAAAACCACAGCGTTGATATGCTATGAAACAGAAAATGCAGTTGAAGTTGTCTCATGATTTTGACTAAGCAGCAAAACCTCAAGGCAAAAATGAAATCTCTCTACTTGAAAAAAGAATGCTTCAAGTTTACAAGATATGAAGACACTTGGCTCAAAATTGAGTTCGATTAGGAATGTAAAAAGCCATACCTAACTGAAAAACAGCAGGGTAACTGGAAAATACTTAGGGGGGAAATATGTAACTGAAATTGCCTCTGGATCTTAACCTTTTTACTAGCAGAATAAACTTAGATATGAATCAATTCTTTGCCTTAGATCAAAGATATAGGTTGAAAGGCTATTTTTTTCAGTTCTTGAGAAGTGACTGGTCGGTAGGTCAGAAACGTAGCATTTGCTAACTTGCTCTTCCCACATCCTAGCCCTCCTTTGTGTGATTACCTCAACCTTAGGCTGCGTTCAGAAATCATAACTCTGGAATTCCTTTTGTCACCCTGTTATATTGAGAGGTTCTTAATTAACCCATTGCATATCCACATAAAGCAGGATATGCAACTATCGAAAATAATCAAAATACTACTACAGCTATCACTCATGGAGTTCTACTCACTCATTCATTTAATAAATATGCCTTGAGCTACTTTTATGATCTAAGGGTCCACATCTAGCCAAAGGCTAGATATATGATGGTAAACAAGGAAGAGATGACTTCTGTTTTCATGGACCATAAAGTCTGGTAGGGTAAAGAGACATTGCAAAATAATTACATAAGTTGAGACTGGAGGACTCCCTGAGACTATTTATTGCCCTGAGACACTCTTTAACCTTGAACCAAAACTGTCCCGAGGTCACCTTTTAGCAAAATAACAGATTGGCACACAAAATAAAGGGTATTACCATGAGTAGGGTGCTCCATTAAAAAGCCATCTACATGAGACAAAAAGGTCAAAAATTACTCTAAAGCAAAGATGAGAAGATAAGGGGGCAAGGAAACTAGAGTACTGGAAATGGAACAACCAGAATGCAATTAAAGCGAATGCTGACCCATTGTGAAAAATTTGTGTAGAAATTGTCAGATAGGAACCTAATTTGCTGTGTAAACTTTCCCTGAAAACAACAAAATATTATTGTAAAAAAATCACACAAGTAATTATTTACTAGCTGGGACATATGCTCTGAAAGAAAAAGACAGTGAACTAACAGCATGTAATAGGGAATCTCTCTTGTCTGGAGATGTGAGAAGAATTCCCTGACGAAGTAACATTTAACAGTGTCAACTACTTAAACTGTGACCTGGAGAGTGAGACAGGTGAAGGGCAGTGGGAGGGAGACATGGGAGAGGAGAAAGGAAAGGGAACAAAGTATCGAGAAGCTGACCTATATTATCTCATTGAATATGCAAACTAAGAACTTTACAGGTAGTCACAGGAAATGGATTTCAGACTTAGCCTTTTCACTTAGTTGTCGTGCAACCTTGGGCAATCACTTAACCTTTCTTATCCTCAGCATCTCGTCTATAAACCTCACAGTTTTTTTTTGGTAAATATTATGACTAAGCATAGCAACTGACACAGAAAAAAATGTTTCACAATTTTTTAATGGTGTCAGTCATAATTTCTGCCAAGTTTTGCACAGGCATAAGGGTTGTTGTTGTTGTTAGTTGCCGTCAAGTCGATTCCAACATGTGATGACCACATGTGTGCAGGGTAGAACTGCTCCATGGGGTTGTCAAGCCTGTGACCTTTAAGAAGCATATTTCCAGGCCCGTTTTCTGAGGCACCTGTGGGTGGGAACCACCAACCATTTGGCTAGTAGTCAGGTGCTTAACTGTTTGCAAGACCCAGGAACTCCAAAAAGGCAAGGCATACAGTTTCTACTTTCTGCATTCCACTGCCTCCAAGCTTCCATATAAGGTACCCTTTAACTGAGCCCTGGTGGCGCAGTGGTTAAGTGCTGCAGCTGCTAACCAAAAGGTCAACAGTTCAAATCTACCAGCTGCTCTTTGGGAACCCTATGGGGCAGTTCTACTCTGTCCTATGGGGTCACTATGAGTCGGAATTGACTTGAGGGCAACAAGTTTGTTTTTGTGGTGTTTTCTTTTTTTGGTTTTTAGCTGAGAACTAGCTCATCCCAAACCTACCTCTCCTTTTGTCTGAGAAGGTGACAAAGATTTAAAAATGGAAAAAGGACCAAAGAAGAGTCATGGAATAGACGTATTTAGAGAAAATAAACTTCTTCCTAGAAAAATTCCAAAAGTAATTTAAACTGCTTATGGCCAGGAAGCCTTATGTGTCTAAGCTTCCCTGAATCTTCAATACTAGAGACTATTTGTGAATATAGGGTTGCTATGAGATGGAATAGGAGCCCTGGTGGCGCAGTGGTTAAGCACTCGGCTGCCAACTGAAAGGTTGGTGGTTTGAACCCACCAGCAGTTCCATGGGATAAAGATGTGGCCTTGGAAACCCTATGGGACAGTTCTACTTTGTTCTATAGCGTCACAATGAGTTGAAACTGACTCAGTGGCAATGGGTTTGGTATTGGTTTATGAGTTGGAACAGACTTGATGGCACACAACAACAAAAACATCTGTAACTAGGAGAAAATAGTAGGAGGCACATCCTCTACAATTTATCATTTTTCCTAGAATTAGGTTGACAATCTAACTCAAGGAATACTGGTTTGGTACTAAACAGCAGATCCGGGATAGTGACAAGCCTTAAGAAATTTCAACTGAGGCTTTGATATGGGAAAATAAGCTTGATGAATTGATGTTCCTCTATTCAAATATCATTTTTTTAAAATCACAGTAACAAGACAAATTAACATATTTACTTGTCCATGGACCAAGCTTCCTAAAGATGACAGAACATAGCCAGCAACAAAAAATCTACTAGGTTTGTAAGACAGATGTATCCCCTTTCTGTCACCCCAGTAATAGCATTAATCTTTTTGCTTTGTGTAAAAGATTCCAAATTGCTTTTTGAGTGACTGGCTATTTCACAAGGATTCCAGAGAGATAAAACCTTTCACCTCTAGCTGCCCAGCCTGAATCAGTAGTGCCTGAAATTTACTACCATTTAAAAGCCAAGTGTTGACCTATGTGAAATGAAAGGTTACAGAATATAATGCCACATAGGCCAGTGTCAACAGCTCACGGTGACATTCAACCCAATGATGCAAATACAACAGCTGGAAAGTGTGAAAAGAGTTAAATCAATCTGGCTGGGTAGTTATTTTTAAAACAAATACAAGGAAATTTGACAGGCCATAATTACAAAGTAGATGAACAGAGAAGGATTATTTGATGCAGCAGAGGTCACATGACTCACTGTCCAGGCACCAGCTGTGTCTATACTTTCTAAAACGTTTACCACATGAGGCCCCCATGTGTGCACGTGCACACACACACACACACACTCCAACAACCAGTTATTATTTTCCTAGTAAGTCTATACTCTTTTTCTTAAGATCCTCTCTCACTATTAACACTGACTTTTCTGAACTATAAGGATGACAATTTCAGCTATTATATTATTGGAAACAATGAATCAGAAAAAAATAAAAATTAAATGTCAATCTTGATTCTTTCATCTTCCTCTTGGAAGGGGGTTTCTACATCCACATTATTCCCCTGCATGAAAGAACACTGATGTTTATCATTCTAAACAGATGGGTACTGCTAGAGAGAAAGACTCAGATAGAACCTTGGCGAGTGAGAAAACATCGAACCAGCACTATAGCCAGACTCTTTCACTGATAATGGGTTTTGAGCTAAGACAATAACTTAAAGAGTGTCATTTAAAACAGCTCCTGATGTTCTTTCCATAGTCCTCTAAAGGCTAATGCCCTAGGGAGGAAAGATTTACTTATTCTGACAGTAAAGTCATCTGTATCTACAAATACCACTATTATTTAATCCTTGTCTAAACAGAGATACTTATAGATAGAGATAAATGTATGTGTGGATGGATGGATAGATTAAAAATTTGGAAAATTTTAGGCCATTTACAATAGATACATAACATGTATATGTACATACCTATATACTTATATATATAAATGTCTACTTATATTGCCATTTTTCTAAACCAAATGGTTTGAATCTAGGAAACATCTATTCTGCAATGATTCTACCTTGGAAAATAACTCTCTTAGGAATAGTTTCTTAATTTTTTATTAATTTACCTCATATTAAAATTTCACATGTTCAAAAATGCATTCTTTTTCAATTGCTCCATGTAACCAATATCCTTAAAAATCTGTGAGATAATGCAGAAACATAAGGAAGTGAGATGCTGCAGAGATATCAGTTTGTCATCCTGACACTCTACAAAGAAAAAAAGATGTAGCCGTAGATGGCAACTAATATCTTAAGTAGGCAAAAATAATTAGAAAACTCATAAATTATTCTTCTGTTTATGCCACAATCCCAAATACGAGGGTGAAACCTAGTAATATAACCACTCAACCATTCCTACTCCATCTTTCTTCTAGCTATGCTTATAACTATACTTTATTCTCACGCCAGCATAGATGACAAAGTGGGTCACATTAATGATACTCTCAGAATCATTAATAAATAAAAGAAACTCAGGATCTACCTCATATCTTCCTAATAATAACTGAATATCAACTATGTTGATCTCTGTACTTAGCACTTTGCCTAATACATACAAGAGAATCAATAAATGTTTGTTAAGTGATTGGATTGGATAATGTAAGAATAGATTAATGGAATAACAGAAGAATACATGGATGATCCCAAGATCTATGAAAACAGAGTACAGGGTGATAAGCTTGTTGATGCTGACCCTGGCTAGCACCGAAAGCATTTAAGAGAAAAAACAAATATAGCAGCACCAAGGACAGGGACTATGTTCACTGCTACCTCCAGTACTCCTGTAAGTGATGCTTCCTCCTTTGAGAAATGGAGCTCATAAAATAATAGGTGGAGACAATCCTGGTGACCTTGGGCAACCCCACCTAGCAAAACCTGAGTGCACCTTAAATTAAGATGACTTTAACTTTTTTAGTGTCTAATGAGCAAACCCTTCCACAAATAGACGATCACAGAACTATGAAGTCTACCTTACCATTACAATTCAAAGTCCAAAGTAAGGCTTCCCTAGAAATGTTGGGTCTGCTCCCCAACCACAAAACTCTACCCTAGAGGAAAAGCTTTTGTGCTACAACAACTCTGTCAAAAATTAAACTCTGTAACAGGACAACCCAACAGTGCAGGACCCAAAACCATGAAATAAAAGACAGCTGATTCTGAGAACCTGGATATTTTTATGCTAGAATTCCCCCAAGAGGTGGAAGTCAACCTGGTTCCTACTTAGACCCAACATTTCCTTCAAAAATAACCCAACCACAGAGTAACTCACAAAATTGTGGTAATGAAAATAGGTAGACTTCCACCAGCAAACCTGAGTCTCTCTTTGTCTCTCTCCTTCCATTGCTCTTTCTCTTTCAATTGCTCTCTCTGTCTCTCTCTCCTACAAACACACACACACACACACACACACACACAAGTCTAGAATCAGTTGTTGTCTTTAAAGTCCAAATTCAGTACAGCTGGCACAAACCCTGGAAAACTACATGTCTCTGGACTGAAGTTATTCCCCCAACTATGGAACATCTGAAGGTGTCCAGACCATCAGTTTGGTCTTGCCAGCCTGTGCCTCCACCCACTAGCCAACGAACTGGCTAGCTTGTAAGAACAGAAATTTATTGTCTCAATTCTGAAGGCTAGAAGACCAAGTCAACGTGTCAGCTGAGCCATTCTTTCTTCAAAGCAGGGCTGCAAACCAGTTCTCTCCTGTTCAAACCCCTACAGAGAATTTGCATTTCTAACAAGTTTCCAGGTGATGCTAATGCTGTTGGGGATAAGAATCATCTGGGGATCTTGTTAAAATGTAGATTCTGATTCAGTATATCCGGGGTAGAAATGCAAATTCTCAGCAGGGTTTTGAACCAGAACAAGCTGGTCTGAAGCCCTGCTTCAAAGTCTCTAGGGAAAGTCAGACCTACTGGAAATACAAAGCAATTGCCTCGCCTGCAGTCTAGGAACTCCTATGGCTCCACAACCCCCACTACAACACGCACCTTTGGATGGCACCCCTAAGCAATATCATGTCACTGCTATTATTGTAATTTTCACTTATAGATTCTGGTACAGGTCAGTGAATACCCTCTCTCAGCATCCTCCCATCCCTGTATCCTAAAACCTCCGAAGTCACCACATACTCCAGAATTTAGCCAGATCTAAGACACTGGCCTACCACTCATCTTTCAGTTTGTCTTACTGTGATGGCAAGCGTGCTGCTATGATGATGGAAGCTACGCCACAGGTATTTCAAATACCAACTGGGACACCCATGGTAGACAGGTTCAGCAAAGCTTCAGACTAAGACAGACTAGGAAGAAAGACCTGGCAATCTACTTCCAAAACTTAGCCAATGGAAACCTTATGAATCACAACAGAATATTGTCTAATGCTTGGTAAAGTAGAGGGACAAGGAAAACCCTAAATGAGATAGATTGACACAACAGCCACAACCATGAACTCAAACATATGAATGATCATGAAAATGGCACAGGACCACACATTTTGTTCTGTTATATGTAAGCCACCATGAGTCTGAGTTGACTCGATGTCAACTAACAACAAGATGACGTTGACCCTGGGTATTCAGGCCCTCACCACTACAATTCACCCTTTCCACTTTCCATTCACTTCTCAACTCCAAAAACTTCAATGGTCCCTATTGGTTTTTACTAGATAAAGCTTAATTTCACTGGCTTTCAAGACCTTTCATAAATAGTATCACCCTACCTAGTCAGTCTGATCTATCATGATTTCAAGCACTCCAGGCAGGCCCATCACTTCACAATCCCAGACAGCTACCCTCAATCCCAAGGGTTTCCAAATCTGTAGCCTGGAGTAAGACTGAAAAAATCTCCTCTGGGCTAGAATATCTCAGTTGAAAAACTTTTTAGTGCTTTTTCAGTGATGGGGTAGATAAGTTTTGATAATTATAAACAAATTGTTTTAAAGTAATTGTTTGAATTGTGAATGGAAGAGAATAGTTTTTATTCAAATGTAATTAAGTTAATTGGTTATAAGACAGTATTTCTTTTTAGGTGATATAATAACTACCAAGTTAAGCCTTCTGTTTCAAGTGTATGTTGGTGAGAATTAATTAAATAGTCACAACTAATCTTTATCTAGCACAGTGGTTCTCAAACTTTAGCCGGCATCAGAATCACATAGCGGGTTTATTAAAACACAAGATGCTGGACGCCATCCCCCAGAGATTCTGATTCAGTAATCTGTAGTGGAAACTGACAATTTCCATTTTTAACAAGCTCCCAAGCAATACTGATGTTTCTGGTGTGAAGACCACACTATGGAGGCCCACTGACTAGTGTTTACTATACCTGAGGTCATCTTCTACATTGCTTACCTGTATTTTCTAATCTAATGCTAACAGTAAAAAACCTATGAGGTTGGTATTATTCATAGCAGCTTTCTACAGAGAAGGAAATTACCTAACTTGCCCACAGTCACACTTGCTAGTAAGTGGTGGGAAAAGGATTTAAAACCAGGCAATGGACTCCAGAGCTGACACGCTTAACCATAAGCATTTAGTATCTATTGGTTGTCAAAATGTCCATCTGAAATACTTAGAGCAATTGATTCCTTTTGTAAGCACAGTATCTGTCAATGAGGCATAAGGCAAAGGTTAATACACTAAAGCTGGCAATAAAGGGGTCACAACTGTTTCAACTAAAATTGAACAGTTACCTAGAGCAGATACAGTATGTAGATTAGTCATCAGTTGTATTAGTTTCCTAGAGCTTCCATTAAAAAAAAAAATACCACAAATTGGGTAGCTGATAAGAAGAGAAATTTATTGTCTCACAGTTCTGGAGGCTAGAAGCCCAAGGCAATGTGCCAGCCAGGTCATGCTCCCTTCAAAGTCTCTAGGGGGAGATTGTTTCTTTTTTCTGCCAGCTTCTGGTAGTCCCAGGCATTCCTTGGCCTGTAGATGCATCTTCACATAGCTATCCATCCTCTATCTGTCTCTCTGTGTCTCTTCTTCTCCCCTTTTAAAGACACCATTCAGAGTGGATTAGTACCCACCCTATTCCAGTATGACCTCATGTTAACTAATAACATCTTAAGAGACTCTATTTCCAAACAAGGTCACGTTCACAGGTACCAGGGGTTAGGTCTTCAACATATCTTTTGGGGGAACACAATTCAAATCATAACAACAGTGTCTTTCTAAAGGAAAACTATCCTAGCTTCCCTCCACTTCTTAGCCCTTTGGAAGGCAGCCCCACATCCTCCAGAGTCTAGTGGTGCCATAGCTCTGCTACAGAGCAAACCCTCTACTCAAAGAAAAGCTGTGTCATACTGATTTCCCATTCCTCTCTCCACTTACCCAGGCTTCAGTGTTTTAAAGTGTCCCAGGTGATTCCAATGGGCAGCAAAGTTTGATAACATGTGCTCTAGAGCACCTGCTAGAACTCTGCACCCCAGCTTGATTTATTCTCTGGCAGGAAAGCTTTGACCAGGCTCATCCCATCAATCCTCACTGGACCACTGCTTCTGCTGCAGCCATTGAGCCAGCCCCTGCCTGCTTTATATAGACATCAATTCTCTCTTGATGCTCCATATGCCCCTCTACACAATCTCTGCCTCTGTCTTGGATGTAATAGGTCTCTGAACTTGAATGATCTGTAATTATTTTTGTTTATCTTGGGAGATGAAGAGACAGGCAAAGAGGAAGTGAAGTATTTATTCTGGAAAAACTATGAGTCAGAACCGACTGGACAGCATCAGGTTTGGGTTCTCCTAGTAGAGGAAAGTACTACTTACTATGGAAACACTAAACAGATGACAGCCTTTATTTTAAATGATGTTTTGTATTTTCATACAAGTTGTTTTCTTACAATTGAGGCGAAACTATCTAGTGTGAAATCTAAAGTGTAAGACTTTCAAAAAATACTTGAGATATAAATAGTTGCATCTATTACGGGAACTTTCGACCTAGATTTCTGAAAATGTACGTATCATGTAGATTCTGCTACTTCCAAAAATAATTTGAAGGCATATATGATATTAAGATGTATATGAAACAAAATAGCTGAAGTAGAAATAAGATAATTATTATTAATCATTAGAAAGACGAGAGAGAACGGGAACCAGGAGTCACGGCTAAATGACTTACTTTCTAAGTAACTGAATTTAGTTCTAAGCTTTGTGGAAGACAACAAAAATATGGAGAAACATCAAATTATATTAATTTCATTATAAAGAGGAAGAGAGGGGGAGGGAAGGAGGGAGACAGAAAGGGAGGAAAGAAAGCATATTTGAAAAAACAGTATTTTCCTGGTACTAAATTCTGGGAAATTATCACATGGATCCTCATTCAGGAGACACTTGGTCCCATAACAATCAACATGTTTTTTCAATTTCAGCTCCAGCATCTTTGGAGTGTCACCCATAGCCTGTGGTGGATACACAAAACTTGCCTATCTAAAATATAAAGAGAGAATGATTAATTGGATAATTGTTCTCTCACCCTGTCAAACCTTAGCAAATATCATGGTCTTAAGCCCTAATATTTACTGTACATGACTATAAGTTAATGCAACAAATTCAATAAACATTAGTCTTGTAGTCTCATTTATTCCAACTGGGAACTAGCCATGTGTTGTCCTGGGCTTGTTCCCTCACAAATTGGTCATAAAAGAGACATTTCTGAAGTATATCAGGGCATTATGAGATTCTAAGGTTGAAGGAACAAAATCATTGCTTTTACAACAGTCAGTGAGTAGTAATCTTAGGTGTATTAGATTGAAAACCAGTTCCAAAAAATAATGAGTAAGAATTGTCCTCTATATAACTCTGTGAAACATGACCAGCCTCAATATATTGCCTGCCTGGCACATAATAGATGCTTGTTATGCATTATTAAAAAAAAAAAAAAAACAATGAGATACCATCTCACCCCGGCATTACTGGCACGAATCAAAAACACTGGAAATAACAAATGTTGGAGGGGCTGTGGGGAGATGGGAACTCTT
>NW_004444068.1:5448845-5456925 GCF_000243295.1 Trichechus manatus latirostris | reverse complement strand
AAGTTAGAGGGTTAATATGTTGTGGGGTTGTTAACCAATGTCATAAAACAACATGTGTACTACTGTTTCATGAGAAACTATTTGTTCTGTAAGCCTTTACCTGAAGCACAATAAAATATAAAAAAAAAATTAAAAAAAAAAATGAAGGTCCCATTGAGTTATTTCAGTCCTGTGATACCCTAGCATCTTGTAGAAGTTACCAGGCTGCCTAGGCATATGGCTGAATGGTCAGCAGCCCTCTAATTGGCACCTTTGGTCTATAAAGTCCCCCAAAAGTTTAAACGGATCTATCCCCAAGCTTACTGATGGCTATGGGTTAGTCGACAACCTATAAAATGGGCAAACGGCCCACTGGTGAAATTCTCAGCAGAGTCAGACCACCCCCAAGAAGAAACTCATATACCTGGCCCCAGTGGTAGTTTTTTTGTTTATTTGGTTTTCCCCTCAGTATTGTTTCTAAGTTGCTCCAAAGAAGGTCTATGTGCTGCCCTTCTCCTTGATTGCCATGCATTTGCAAGGATTGATTAGTACACCTAAGCAAGGCTTAAAGGCCCAGAATCTCAAAATTAGATGAGGTGTTTTGGGTGTTCTAGTCCTTTTACTCTCCAAAGCTTCACTACATACCATGGTGGCACCTAGTAACGGGGACTCACTCCTTCTTGTGCCAATCCATTTCATCTCTGAAAAGCTCTATGAAAAATTTTTGAAAAGGAGCTCCAACATAACATAGTAGCCAATGGATGGTCTGAATTGCTCAGTGTTGGTTTAAACATGATTGTCTTCTCTCGGTCTCACATATCAGACTTCACCTTGCAACCTAAAAGCACATTTGCTCTGTAGATAACCACAGGACATTTATGATTCTTGCTGCTGATTAAAATCACTTTTTCCAAAAGTACTGAGACATGGTTTATACTTCCCTTTTCTGCACCTGAAAACTTTTTTTTTTTAATCAAAGTGCAGGACTTGACATTTCCTCTAATATATTTAGTCATTCCAACCTGTCCAGACTTCTTTAGATCTAAATTTTATAATCCAGCATCTTCCTTTAGTTCTCATTTTAATTATATCGGTTATTTAAAAAAAATAAAAATAGCCACCTCAGAAGCACTTTGTGTTGGATTTACTTACATAAAACAATAAAATTTATATTGATCTTCTCAGTGTTCTTTGTAAAATATCTGTTTTCCATGTTCTTTCCCCCTTTCTAAGTGCCCATTATGTGTGGCTGGAAAACTCCTAGTTTGAATATATTATGGTACTTATCTCTCAAATACCATCAGTTTTAACAATACAAACTCTCCTGGTCTTTGAAATTCCAAACTAAAACAAGCCACCACATCATCACCATAAGAGCCTTATTATAACAAAATGATATATTTTGAATCAAATCACTTAGTAAATAGAGGAAGCCCCAAATCTCTAGCAGTAAAATCAGCACTATTATTAACTTTATTTTGCAGGTAACATATTATTAATACTGACAATGCCATGTACAACTTCAGAGGAGACACATCTGAAAGATAACCTTTTGGTAAGGTTCTTAAAGTGGTATGCTGGTAAATGTATAACAGTCAGGTCTCTGGTGGAAAAAAAAAAGTCCTGAATCGTAGCATTTGCCAATTTTCATGGTGTAAGTACTTCCACCATGGCCAACTTCCAGTACCAACATAATGCCACTGAACTGAATGGAGTTGGGAAAAGATTTGCACAATCAGCTGTCTCAATGCCATATGAGCCAGCTCCCTCACACCCTGCTTAATATGATGTAATTCTGGAGATGCATTAGCTCACTGGGGTCTCAAAAGTAAATAACCACTTCCCAGTATTAAAGGTCCCCAGGCAGCTGAAGAGTCATTGTACTTCTTCCATCAAAGAGGAAAATGTGTTTCATTTTGTCCTGCCCTTCTTGCATCTGCAGTTCAGCTTTTAAAAATCGTAGTATCATAGGCCATAGAATTGGAAGAAACCTCAGAAGTCATCTGTTTCAATCACCTGTGGATGCTTGAATGCCCTGTGCAATGGGCCCATCAAGTCAGGTCCGGATCAGACGTAAACACCTCCACAGATGGGAGGCTTACTATATCCTGATGCCACACATAGCAATTTAGAGCCCTGGTGGCACAACAGTTAAGCGATTGACTGCTAACCAAAAGGCTGGTGCTTCAAACCCATCCAGTGGCCCTTCAAACATCTGGAGGCAGCAATCTGCTTTCATAAAGATTACAACCTAGAAAACCCTATGAAGCACGTTTATTCTGTCACATGGCGTCACTATGAGTTTAAAATCGACTCCGCAGCACACAACAACAACAATAGGGACCTAGGAAATATTACATTCTATTTTCTGTTTTACAAATAAAGAAACTGAATCCCAAGGTGTTTATATTTGTGTTCAAGGTCCCATAGCTTTTAATGACAGCTAAAATTCACCTCTAAGCCTTCTAACTTATAATTGTAAAATTTATTCTCACGTTAGGCCACAGAGCACTTTCTGAGGACCACTTGTCCTCTAGTGTGCTTCATGAAAAACATTCCACGGCCACATAAGTTTGAGAAACACGATATACTATATGCTCTTATTAGATACTTACAACACTCATTAACTTTGGTAAAGAAATCTGTTTAACAGCATTAACCCAGCATTTCCTAAATTATTTCACTCTGAAGCTTTCCACACCCCAACCCCAGCACCCATTAGCGTTCCACAGACCAGCAGAACACACACTGGGAAAAACGTTTGCCTCCTGACATTTTTACCCACTCATCCTAGTACTATCACTCAGAGCTGTATACCGAATATGTTAAATCCACCCTCCACTTGCCAGATTTTCAGATATCTGAAGACAGCTCTCATATTCCCTTAGAAGCCCCCCGAGACTAGCTGCACATAAACTGAGAGTTCTTTTCTAAAGGAAGATGACACCGTAGGTGTGAAGAAAAGAAAAATTAAAGTGGGACCCCTAGTGGCTTGGAATACACAGATGATCTTTAATTCCTTCCATGTTTCTTGCACACCCAGAAAGATTCACAAAGTTTGCTCCAACAAAGAAAAGTCTTCAGTATCAGTTGGAGGTCCCTCAAAAAAACCACTGAAACACCCAACAATCCTTAGGAGAGAAAGAGAAAAAAGAGAGAGAGAGAGTATGCTCCTAGCAGTGGTTTCACCAGATTAATTAATTAATTTACTCTGGGGCAACCCAGATTTTGGAGGCAGTACCAGTTACGTTCTCCTATTCTGAAGACCCAAACCAAGAAGGGAAAGGGAGGGAGAGTCTGATTACTATTCAGGTTGGGTTGAACATTTCTAAGGTTGTTTAATGAAGAGAAATGTTTCGAAGACGGGCAAACTGGCCAACTCTAAAAACCTTTTGTTCAGTATTAATGAAAAGGAATGCTGAATCACGAGGTATGAGCAAACAGTCTTTTTCTAGGGTCTACAGAAATGTGTTTGAAGGAAAGATCTCTGCTAGAGTTTTCTTCCTTCTTTGTAAATTTTTGCCCCAGCTGCTCTGAGAAAAGGAATTTTTAAAACCATGGGTAGCTTTGCTACTTTTTCAGGAAGTACAGAGCAAATTAAAAAAAAAAAAAAAAGAACTTTATAAATGAAGGGAAGGTTTGGATAGGAAATGTGGCTTAGAATTCCAATTGGACACACTCACCAGACCTATGAAGAGCTTTTACAAAGCTCTTGATGGATTAGTTCTATAGGTAACATAATTCAAAACACTTGAGGTAAGGCATATTATAGTAAAATTTTTGAAATAACTTTGTATCTGAAGAAAAGGTCCTTTCATTTCCAAATAACAAGAACTGTAGGTGAACTATGAAAAATAAAAGACCTTTTGGAGTTCTTCTAGACTTTACCCTGCAGCAAACCAAAAAAAATTAAACATTTAATGAAATCTCAGCCTAAGTCCAATCAATGCAAGCAGAAAAATGCCAAGATGGTTTTCAAACTTAATCCTTAACCCTAGGCCACTTACCCAGGGATATTTCTAATGGTGTGACAAGTGAAGCAAAGGAAGGACTAAATTCTGGGGCAATGCTAAGCTCATGCATACTTAAAGCCACAGCCCTGTGTGTTTTAACTCATCATAGGCTGCATTGGCGACTGAATGGTTTTCAGGGTCACTAATGCAATGAGTCAAGGAGCCCTGGTGATCAAGTTGTTAAGTGCTCAGCTGCTAACCAATAGGTCGGTAGTTCAAACCAGCTTCAAACTGGTTCTAAATGGTTCGGTCATGGCCAATGGAAACAAGGGCAGCGTCTTCATTGCATAGAACCAAATCTCTTGTGTGTGGGATTTTGACCTGAGTATGAAACAAGAAGAGAAAGACCCTCAACAAGACAGACTGACACAGTGGCTGCAACAACGGGCTCAAGCATAGCAAGGACTGAGAGGATAGCGCAGGACAGGGCAGTGTTTTGTTCTGTTGTACATGGGGTCGCTGTGAGTCAGAACCAACTCAATGGCACCTAACAACAACAACATGAAACAGGCAGCGTTGCCCCCTCAAAGATACTGGCCGATGGTGATCGACCTCGGTACTTTGAATGTGTGTCACTCTCTACAGTCTTACCAATAATCCAATCTCCTGCACCAGGCTCCTAATCACTTCTGAGTTATGAGGAGCAGCACAGACACAGAGACAAGCAAGCACACAAAGAGGGAAGAAAGACACTGTCTGAAGACAACAGAGACAGACGAGTCTACAAGCCCAGGAACTCCTACGATTGCCAGCTAATAAGCCCTGATGATGCAACAGTTAAGCGCTCAGCTGCGAACCAAAAGGGTGGAGGTTCGAACCCACCCAGTGGTTCCACAGAGGAAAGACATAGTAATCTGCTTCCGTAAAGATTATAGCTTAGAAAACCTTAATGAGCAGTTCTACTCTGTCACGGGTCTCTATGAGTCAAAAATCGACTCAGTAGCACACAACAACAACAGAAGCTGAAATAGACAAGAGAGGACCTCTTCCTAGAGTCAGCGCCCTGAATTCGGACTTCAAGCCTCCTGAATTGTGAGTAAATAAATGTCTATCCTTTAAAACCACCCACTAATATTTCTGTCACAGCAGCACTAGGAAACTGACGGAGTGCTACGTCATTCTCCAACTCAGGATTCCAGGTCAAACCTTGGGGTGGTCCTAACTCAGAGGGACACGGTTCCCACTCAACCTAACAGCACACCCCAAAATAATGTAACCAGGACTGATGTCTTTTATTTGTAAAGTGCAGACTACTGACTCGCAACTAATACCAGCTTACTTGTCATTTGCTTATCATTCGTTTTTCATTCAGGTCAGAACATGCTGAAATCTCCTCAGCACTAATTGTCTTCGCCCTGATGCCCCAGTCTTTGTAAGGCTGCTTTTTCTCCAGGGATTTAAAGGGGAAGGAGCAAATTTTTCAGAACCCAAATCAAATGCTCCCTCCTCCATGAAGCCTTCCTTTGTCAACTCATTGGAAGTGAGCTCCCTCTCCTCTGAACTCCTAGCACACATTCTTTGTACCAGTTCAAACCCTGGTTGGTTGTAATTACATTCATTTCCCAGGTCAGCGACGACTAATATCACCAGTCACCACAGAGTCAATTCCGATTCATGGTGACCCTATGTGTATCAGAGTAGAACTGTGCTCCATAGGAGTTTCATGGCTGTGATCTTTCGGAAGTAGATCACCAGGACTTTATTCTGAGGCACCTCTGGGTGTTCCAGCCTCCAACCTTTCAGTTAGTAGTCCAATGCTTCAACGTTTGCACCACCCAGGGACTGCTACTAATATTAGTAGATATTTCTTTTATTGGAAACACGTTATGTGCCTCACACATATTATCTTATCCAACACCTTGTGAAAGAGATATTTTCACCCTCATTTTACAAATGAAGAAACTGAACGATAGAAACACTAAACTCACCCAAGTTCACACACTAGTAGGAAGTAGAACTATGAATTGACAGATCTGTCTGTGCTTGACAGTAACCCATTGCCATCAAGTTGATTCCGTCTCATAGCAAACCTATAGCACAGAGTAGAACTGCCCCATAGGGTTTCTGTAATCTTTACAGAAGCAGACTGCGACATCTTTCTCCCATGGAGCAACTGGTGGGTTCGAACCACAGACCTTTCAGTTAGCAGCCGAGCACTTTAACCATTGCACCTGACAGTAGTGCTCATCAAATATTCTATGAGCATAGGGGGCACAAGCACGGATATTTCTGAAATTTAACCAAATACCTCGCAGAATTGGTTTGCCGGGTGTGAAGGCTTAGGACCATAGTCTCGTGGGACAACTCAGAGAACTGGCATAATATAGTGCGTAAAGTTTATGTTCTACAGCCTAGTTCGGTGAGTAGCATCTGGGGTCTTAAAAGATGCAAGTAGGAGGCAGGGCCAAGATGGCAGAGTAGTCAGACACTTCCAGAGGACCCTCTTACAACAAAGACCTGAAAAAACAAGTGAATCAATTATATATGACAATCTAGGAGCCCTGAACATCTAAGGCAAAGTTGAGGAACCAGACTGAGTGGCAGGGAGAGGGTGAAACAGTTTGGAAGCAGCGAGGAGTTGCCAGACCTGACCCGGCGAGAGCCAGAGCCCTTCAGGCCTGATCAGCTCATGAGTGAGCAGTGAGGCAGGCAAGCAGCAGTGCTTGGGAGGCACATCTTCCGTACCAGGAGAGACCCAGCAGCAGATAGTCTACTCGACCACCAAGAACCAGTAAGAAGCAGCCCTCAATTGGCGAAAGATAAGTACTTGTATACCGTCTACCGCACGGATCAAAAACACCCCCCTTAGGGAAAAACCTCTCTCCCATTTACCTCCCCACTCCCTGCTATGCACTAGGTCCCAGATTCGCTTCAGCAATTGCCAAGTCCCCTGGGCTGGAAGTAGGATCCGTCACACGCCCTAAGCCATTCTCCCTGCCTTGGAGAGTGAACAAATTAACAAGCAGGGGAAAAAATAAACTGCTGGCTCCCCTAAGCCAGGAACCCAGGGTAGGCATAGCTCCTTTGCCTAGGCACAGGCATAAGGGATCCACAGACTTTGAGTGCCTTTCCCCCTGCAGAGACTTGTGTGGGCCCATTTCAACAGCGTAGGCCCTCATTACTGCAGTACAATGGGTATATACCTGAAATCTAACTTGAACTGTTTCAGCTGTGAAGTGGTAGGTCCGTGACATTGGACACTGCTCTGGCCCTTAAGCAGGGTCTTCACCTACCCACATCAGGGGCCTAAGGACTGGTGGTTCCACCCACGCCACCCAGCCACCTGCAATAGGGGCCCAAGAATAAGAGGTGCTCCCCAGTCCTTACAGCCAACAGCACTGGGTGCTTATACTCCAGGTTCAAAACCCACCCACCTACATGCTCTAGGGAACAAGGACATGCCTTCCTCCTGGACACTTGGGGGCGGCCGTCAGCCTCCTGCCTTGCTCAGAGTGTGTCTCTCTGCTGCAGCCAGATGCCTGTGCCTACACCAATCACCCATGCCTGTCTAGGACTGTAGGTGAGAGCATACACCACACACTTGCTGGCTATCTACCTTGGCACCTGAGCTGAATCCATACAGGAGGAGTGGGCGAACTCCTGAGCTCACATACCTAGTAACAGGTGTAACCAGCTGGTGACAGGACATTAGAGCTTCAAAGGTGCCAATAATCAAACTAGCTCATACGAACAGCCTATTTGGGCATATCAAAACAAAACAAGAAGCTAGGACACAGTATGCAAACATAGAATAAATAAATATAATAAATTACTGATGGCTCGGAGACAACAGTCAATATCAAATCACATAAAGAGGCAATCCATGATGGCTTCAGCAAGCTCCCAAAATAAAGATTTCTAGAAATTTCCCAGAGGAGGAAAATTTTTTGGAATTACCAGAGGCAGAATACAAAAGATTAATACACAGAATTCTTCAAGAAATTAGGAAGGAAATGAAGCAAAACGCAGAACAGGCAATAGAGGAAATTAAAAAGATTAGAGAAGAGCATAATGACAAATTTAACAGGCTGCAAGAATCCATAGAGAGACAGCAATCAGAAATCCAGAAGATTAACAATAAAATTTCA
>NW_004444068.1:5427647-5443633 GCF_000243295.1 Trichechus manatus latirostris | reverse complement strand
TGAGACTGGAGGAACCCTGGAAAGCATGGGCCCCAGATTCTCTATCAGCCCAGAACTAAAACACTTTCTGAGGCCAGCTCTTCAGACAGGGACTGCACTGGACTTGGGACATAAAGTGATACTCATGAGGAGTGTGCCTCTCAGCTCAAGTAGATAGAAGAGACTAAATGGGCAGCTTCTGTCCAGAGGTGAGATGGGAAGGCAGAGAGGGTTAGGAGCTGGTTGAATGGATATGGGGAGTCAGGGGTGGAAAGGAGGAGTGTGCTGTCACAGTATGGGGAGAACAATTAGGGTCATGTAACAATGTATGTATAAATTTTCGTATGGGAGACTAACTTGAAATGTAAACTTCATTTAAACTACAACAATAAAAAAAGAAAGAAAAAAAATGTGAGTAACCATCTAAGCTACAACTATTGATCTCTTTGCATCCAGAGTAAAAGAAAGAAAGAAACCAAAGACTCAGAGAAGAAACTAGTCCAAAGGACTGATAGTCCACATGAAACATGACCTCATCTACCCTGAGACCAGAAGAACTAGATGGTGCCCTGCTATCAGTACCAGCCATTTTGATCAGGAACACAATAGATGGATCCTGACAGAATGGGAGCAAAGTGTGGGACAGAACTCATTCTTAAAAAGCCCAGACTTACCGGACCAGTTGACACTGAAGTACTTCCCAAGACTATTACCCTGGGATACTCTTTAAACCTTGAAATAAAACTATTTCACAAGGTCATCTTTTGGCTAAGTAACAGATTGGCTCATAAAATAAACAATATCATCTGTGAGTACTGTGCTCCTTTAAAAAATCATCTATATGAGATCAGTGGTGAAAACACAATAAAATATTTTAATAAGAAAAATAAATAATCTGTGAACTACCCTACATTTCCCCCTCCATGTAGTTAGGCTGGAGTCAAGTGACCAATGGGCTGTGAGCAGAAATGATGTATGCCACTCCTGAGCTGAGGCATTTAAGGGTGGCAACCCTGGAAGCCACGAGTTGAGATGGCAGAGTATCAGGATAGAGAGATCCTGAATTCATGGGACATCATGTGGAGGAGAGTTGCCATGAGGAGTCAGGAGACCTGCATCAGACTTTCTGACACCCAGAAACAAACCTTTGTTGTGTGAAGCCACTCAGACTCCAGAGACTTTATTTGTTGTCGTGGTTGTTACCACGGCACACATCGGCATTGCCGTCACTAATATGGCAAAGCCCAAAGCCCGTGTTCTCAACCCTAAACTCCAACTTCTTCCTACTTGCCTTTTCAGGGGGCTAATCTGATATGAGGAGTCCTTGGGTGGTACAAATGGATAACACGCTCGCTGATAACCGGAAGGTTGGAGGTTGGAGTCCACCTAGAGGCACCTAGGAAGAAAGACCTGGCAATCTGCTTCCAAAAAATCAGCCAGTGAAAACCCTATGGAGCACAGCTCTACTCTGACACATATGGGGTTGCCATGACTCAGAATTGACTGAATCACAACTGTTGTTGTTGTTTGTTTTTATCTAATATGAGGCAGAAGAAAGAGATGAGGGAACAGATACATCAAATGCTACAGTTTCCTTCAGAAGCAGGGTGAGAATAAAATAGTTGTAAAGCAGTTGGAAGGAAACCATAAGGCCCTTTTGGGTGACTTCACAACATACCGCAACAGTACTGATGTCACAGACTGGCTCTGAGCAAGAGGAGAGGTGACTGCATTGCAAATGGGCTGTAACATCATTCTCCTCCAACAAAACCCTTCTCCTTGCCACCCCTGCTACATTTACATCTTGGATTCAACGTTAATAAATTTTCTGATACAGTGAGGATTGCCATACACAGGAATATAAGACCCCATAACAAAGAAAGTGGTTTTTAACCATAGAATGGCTTTTAGAAGCAGCAAATTTTCTAATCTGTCAGGTTGTTTTGACTTACTTGAGGTAGAACAGAGAAGCGAATTCTTTTTCTCATGTACCTTTAAATTTAGGATTCTTCATCTTCACTGTCTTCCCAGTGTATTCGCCAGAGTAACAAATATGCTGTCCGTCCACAGATATTAAACTTGGAAATATTAAATGTGCCTGCCTTCCGCTCATCAATTTCACCCTAGTAATTTACACCACCCACACAAATTCACACACTCACAAAAATGTATTGCGGCATGATTTAGAAAAGTGAAAAACTGGAAGCAACCTTAATGACCATTAACAGGAGACTGATCATATTAGTTACGGTGTTCTCCCACAAGGAAATAACTTATAGCCAGTAAAATGATATGGTAGCTCTAGATTTTATAATATGCAAATACACGCATGCCAGGTTTGTAAGTTAAAATTTAAATGAAAAAAAACATTCGAAGTGTGGTTTTATTTATGTAAAACTGCCTATGTGTGTATATTTGTGTGTAGAGAAGACTGGATTAATAAACCCCAAAATATTGACAGTGGTTCTCTCCACTTGGTAGGCTTGGGAGGTACTTTTCTATTCTTTCTTATGCTTTTTGGTATGCTTCAAGTTATTTAATATTCACCTACTGTTGTTATAGAGGAGCCTTGGTGGCACAGTGGTTAAGCATGCTCATCTGCTAACTGAAAAGTCAGTGGTTCGAACCCACCAGCCATTCCGCAGGTGAAAGACATGGCAGTCTTCTTCCGTAAAGATTACAGCCTTGGAAATCTTAAGGGGCCATTCTACTCTGTCCTACAGAGTCATTATGAGTTGGAATCCACTCGATGGCAACAGGTTAGTTTAGTTAGTTAATTGCTATAATCATAAAAATAATAAAACTACTTTTGTTTGAGGAAAAATGCTCAAACTGTATATTAGCTGTCACATTCCAATCTGCCCAAAACTTCATTTCAGTAAAAGCACAAAGCAGCGTTAATTAGGGGGCAACAGTTTGTTTTTCAGAGATCAAGTCCGCCTCCAGTTTCCACACTAAGAATGGCACCTGGTCATTACCCAGACAATGTTCAATGAAAATAATGGGGATTTAAAAGTACATAGGTTGGAAGTTAATTTATTCTTCGAGGAGTGATCACATCAGACTCCTACGTTCAAATGTGAAGGTGGATCTGACAGAGAGAAGAGATATGAATCCATTTCAATAAAATAAAATAAAAACTTCAGGTTATTTAACTTCTTGTTACAGAACTGGAATTCCCAAAGTGACCAAGGCTTTCCATCTCTGTTCAGATCTCCAGTTCACACGGGCAATGTTATGGCAACATTAAGTCAGCTGGCTGTCAGATAAAGGGGAAAATAAAAGAGATACTAAACTGTATCTGTCAACACCCCCAAGATATTGTGCCAAAAGTTTTTCTTACTTTAAGCTTCTCTCACCTGTTAAGTAGAAGTTTTGTCAAAAATGAACTTAATAAAAGGCAACGCCAAAACACACTGTCAACTCTTCTGTTCAAAAAACTGACACCAGAATTTAATAACCAATACCAAAAACAAATGGTAGGATAAAGGTAAACAGGGGGTGGATGAATCTCAACATTTTAATGAATTTCTACTTTATACAAATTTGTTAGAACAGTACTGTCATGGGGATATTCCACGAAAAGATATTAAGAATAAATAGTTTTTTAGAGTGTAGCCCCATACCTTTAACATACAAAATGTTCAATACAAGTTTGCTGAATGACTGAATAAGTGTTGTGTGTTATTCAGAAAGAGATTAGGTATGCTGCTATAAGCAATACACCATGAAATCTCGGTGGTTAAAACAATAAAATTTGTTTCTCTCTTTACTGTGACTCTCTCAAGTCACAGTTCAATGTGGTTGGGTGACTCATTTGGATGACAGCTCTCATCCAAGTGGTGACTCAGGGATCGAGGAGTCTTCCATATTGCAGCTCATCATTTGGAACATGTAGCCTCAAAGATTGCCACAGAAGCAGAGGAGAAACTCAGGAATCAAATGCAGGGTCTTATCTCCCTCCACCATTACCTAGCCCAATTGTTCACCACAGTCTCTTGGAAGAGCTCTCTTCCACTCTGACCTCACCAACAACTAATCCATCCCATACACTGCCACCAGAAGAATCTTCCTAGAACACGCCTCTACTACCATTGGAACAGCAAATATTCATTATCCTAAAGTATAATAGTATTTCCTTTTATCTTTCCAACTACCACTTCAGCAATAAAGTCAGGTTCAAAATATGGTCCAAACTACTTACTCTCCATAAACTGAGGCTACCTAATTCTCTGATTTTATTTCTCCTTCTTGAACATTCCATTTAAGTCAATTCCCTCCTCCTTCATGATATCCTTCCTACCTGAGATACCCTGAGCATCTTCCTTAATTATCTAAATCTTCTGTATCTTTCAACATCCTGTTCCAGTCTTATCTTCTGTATTAGTTAAGTAGCATAAGTTGCTGACAGATAAACACCAGAATCTCAATGGTTTAACACAATAGAAGTTTATATTTTGTTCTTAACAAAGTTCTAACTAGTACTTCTGATTGACAGGTGGCTGTGCTCCAAGCAATGATTCAGGAACCCAGGAATCCAGGCTCCGTCTATCTAGTAGCTTTGCCATATTTAACAGTTGACTTCCAGTGTTGCTACAGCAAAAGGAAAAAGTGCATGTAGGATCATGTAGAGGAGGATTTTATGGACTAGGCCTGAAAATGGCACACATTACCCTGGGTCACATTCCACTGGCTAGATTTCATTCACTGGCCACATCTAAAATTGCAAGGGAGGCTGTGGGTCCAGGAATAAGAGAAAACGGGCGTGATAAACAGCTATCAATACCTGTTGTGCTTGCTTGCGACTCCTTCCCTGACCAATCCAACTCTCCCTAACTCCTCCCACTCTGAACTTTTCTAGTTCATTCTGGTACTTGTATTTTTCTTTTGATATACTCCCTTTCCATATCGACTAAATTTTAGGGCAAAATCTGTGCTAAATATTTCTTAGTATAGTATCCCCAGCTAACAGAACAGTGCCCAGCACACTCTAAGAGTTTAATAAATGTTAACTGATGAAAATAACTATAATACCCAGAGGAGCTACTGAGGTATGCACAGCAATTTCCCCTACACTAAATGGTCCCAGGCTGCTATGAATTGGGGGTTCTTGGTCACACATTGGAGCCCTAGTGACACAGTGGCTAAGAGCTATAGCAGCTACAGCTGCTAACCAAAAGGTCAGCAGTTTGAATCACCAGCCACTCCTTGGAAACCCTGTGGGGCAGTTCTACCCTGTCCTATAGGGTCGCTATGAGTCGGAGTCCACTGATAGCAATGAGTTTGGGTTTTTTTGTTTGGTCACACTTTGAGGGTTTCTTTCTCTTGTCTTACGGTTAGACTTTTGGCTACTGTTTTTCATTGCCTACAGCATATTTGCTTCTTCCAGTCAGTCCCTCTTACTCAGAATTTACTATCACAAATTCACTATACATCCCTGGGTGGCGCAAACAGTTAACTCACTTGCTACTAGTTGAAAGGCTGGCAATTTGAGTCCACCCAGAGACTCCTTGGAAGCAAGACCTGTCAATCTATTTCTGAAAAAACAGCCAATGAAAACCGGAGTACAGTTCAACTCTGACACACACAGGGTCACCATGAGTCAGAACTGATTCGACAGCAACTGGCTTTTGATTTTAATCTACTATACAGTGTTTTCTGAATCTTCGCAATGGCAAGCTTTCTGCAAATAAAATCATCTGTGGAAGCCTGTTATGGATTGAATTGTGTCCCCCCAAAATGTGTCAACTTGGCTAGACCACGATTCCCAGTGTTGTGTGATCGTCCACCATTTGTCACGTGATGTGATTTTCCTAAGTGTTGTAAATTCTACCTCTATGATGTCAATGAGGCAGGATTAGGGGCAGTTATGTTAATGAGGCAGGACTCAATCTATAAGATTAGGTTGTATCTTGAATCAATCTCTTTTGAGATATAAAAGAGAGAAACAAGCAGAGAGACAGAGGGACCTCATTACCACCAAGCAAGATGAGCCAGGAGCATGCACGTCCTTTGGATCCAGGGTCGCCGCACTGAAAAGCTTATAGACCAGGAGAAGATTGACGACAAGGACCTTCCCCCAGATCCAACAGAGACAGAAAGCCTTCTCCTGGAGCTGGCACCCTGAATTTGGACTTACAGCCTCCTAAATTGTGAGAGAATAAACTTCTGTTTGTCGAAGCCATCCACTTGTGGTATTTCTGTTACAGCAGCACTAGATAACTAAGACAAACCCTAATAAAGTGAGCAAATAGCAGACCCGCTCCTGTTGGGGCAGATGGGGGCTGTCAGCAGCTCTGCTAACTTAGCAGCTGCCTGGCACCAAGGAGATACTCAGTAAACATAAATCCCCTTCTCTCCTCTCCGTGTCTCAACATTACTGACTATTTGCTCCTGGAAAAGCATTTCCACAAGCAAACTTATCTAATATTTCTTATTAATGGCATAAAATGTATTAATTTTCTCAACAACTTACCCTTATGCCATCACCACAAACAGACAAAGGAAAAGGTGAGGAAGAGAAAAAAGGGAGAGGAAAAGAATTTTGAAAGCTCTGGTGAGGAATAAAGCTGGTAGTTTTCATAGAAATTTGCTGGCTTTTTCAATAACGTCCTCTTTCCTCCCATGGAAATTCTCCATCCTAAGTAGCTCACAAAGCCTCTTCTGTATTAAATGCCACATAAAAACAAAGGCATATAGCTGCTTCAAAGTGTTTTCATGGAAAACTAATATGACTGATTAGTCATAAAGGTCCGTTCAAACAGCTTTCAACAGGGTACAAACATGTCTTTCTAAAAGAAGTCGAGAATGGTCGAGACATAATATGTGTAAGCAAAATTGATAATAGTTTACATGTTAAAAGATATAAGAATTAATTCAATTATGTTCAAGTTTATTAAGGTTTATGGACTCAGTGAAAAGTTCCATGTGCCAAAATCAATACTATTGTATATTTTAATGTTTGTACTATTTGTGGTTCTGAATTAATTTCTATTCCCCTGGGCTACCATTTTATTGTCACCTTTGATTAAAGTGGCTTGAATTAAATGTTAACTGAATATAATTTGAAACAAAGTAGAACAAAGTTTCTTTAAGCCACACTGACCTCTACAGACACAGAGGGATTACAAAGAGGCTTGAGTAAAACCAAAATCCACCTTCACAAAATCAATGTGAATATAATAAAAGGATTTATTTTTTGGCATGAGAATGGACTATCCTCTGAGCTCTGTGCTATACTCCATTGACTAGGCATACTGCATTGCATGTTATTAAAATTCTACTGCAAAGATAAAAAGAAAGAGGCAAAGAGAAAAGGGACTTGAAGGCAATCGAAACGGTTCAAACGTATGGAACGGAAAAGCTGTTGAACTGTGCATCCAGAGATCTGAGTTCTGGTTCTGATTCTTCTACCTGTGTAATACCTATGTGACCTTGGGCAAACCACTTTTTTCCATGAGGCTTCATTTTCCCCATCAGTTAAACGAAGGGTTGACTCTCAAATTCTCTAATATTCTGTGCTAAGTGAAGAAATTCTAACAATTTACATTCTCTATTATTGATTCAAGGTCCCCGGGTGGTACAAACAGTTTGGGGTCAACTACTAATCTAAAGGTGGGCAGTTCTAACCCACTCAATGGCACCACAGAAGAAAGGTCTGGTGTTCTGCTTCCATAAAGATCACAGCCAAGAAACCCTATGGATCAGTTCTACTCTGTCACTCATGGGGTCTCCATGAGTCAGAATCAACCTGACAGCAACAGGTTTGGTTTTGGTTATTATTGACTTGATAATTAGACTAGTCAGTGTGGTATATTACCAGTGAAGATGATGATGGGCAAAATACGTAGTCACAGACACTTGACAGTTTTAAATGAGAAACAATGTCATTTGCAATTCAGGGCACTTATACGAAAGGATATGTATAATACATGGCTTCCTGTTAAACGATGGTCTCTTTGCTGGAGAATCAAATGGCAAGGAAATATTTAGTCAGTGCAGAAATTACAAGCCTAAAGACTAGCAAAAGTGGCTCAGACAAGAAGCTGGCACATTTTCAGTGAAGACAGGAGTCATCCAAGGTAGTTATACTTCCATGTAGCACAGACTCAACTTCAGAGCCAGGGCCTCTGAGGGCTTGTCCTGTGAAGGTTAACGCCATAAAGAAACCATTGAAACGCAGCCTTGCTCTTCTGAGTCAGGAAAATTATTAAGAGATATTTGTATATTCCTCTTAAATTATGATAGATGAGCAGGAAATATACAAGGTAAGCCTAGAAAATCCTGTCATGCAGATATGAAGGAAGCTACCAAAGGCTACTGAGGTCACGTCAGGAAGACAAAGGCATCAACTGGAAGGGACTGGCATTGGCCAAAGTTGGGGGATTTGAGCATCAGTAAGAATAAAAATGCAATGAATTAAAACGCATCCACTGAGTTCCTAGTGATGCTTAAGGGGCAAAAGGGCCTTTATATGGGGCCCTGGTGGCACAGTGATTAAGAGCTTGACTGCTAACCAAAAGGTCGGCAGTTTGAATCCAGCAGCTGCTCCTTGGAAACTCTATGCGGCAGTTCTACTCTGAATCGACTCGGCAACAATAGGCTTGGTTTATGTTGGGTTTATTGGATCCCTAGGGGGATGATGGAGCCCTGGTAGGGCAGTGGTTAAGAGATGAGCTGCTAACCAAAGGTTGGCAGTTCGAATTCACCAGCCACTCCTTGGAAACCCTATGGGGCAGTTCTACTTTGTCCTATAGGGCCTATGAGTCAGAATCAACTCGACAGCAACGGGTTTGGTTTTTTGTTTTTTGTTTTGTTTTTTTTTTTGTTTAGGGGGAATGATAAGGAATCCACTCATTATTTTGAAAACTGGTAAATAAAGGGAAAGTATCAAGCATTTATCCTATCTTTACAATACAAACCGCACCACTGGTTAACCACACAGTGGATGAGGAAATGTTTCTCTTTAGAGAAGTATTCCAGCCAATAAACGAAAAGAAATGATAGATTATGTAACCCCTAATGAACTAAAGAATCTAGATATTGATCACCAATTATTGGTTGCATCACAGAGAGAGAGAAACAGACATTATGTGTATATGTCTTCTGATGGAACATGGATAAGCACAGTACTACCTATTAAGTAGTCTTGCCAAAATAACCTAAGATAAATTTGATAAAATGTGCCAAGAAGTACAATGAGGACACTGCTAAAGCCATACGTCTAAATATCAATAAATTATACATGTTCAATGTGCCCTACTACCAAAAGATAAAAAATACAACTACAATACTAAGAATGCAAAGAGGATGTAAACAACATTGCAATGACCAAGTGCAGCTAAGTAATTGCAATGTGTTTTTCACCGCATACTGATTCTGGAGGAACAGCCAAATACTCTGTGAGCCACAAAACTACTACCTACACTATCTAATTGTGAAACTGTGTGTGCCTTACAACCAAACGAAAGAAAAAACCCTCAGGGTTTCCAATTTAAAGACAGAGACACACACACAGTTGCTTCCTGTATTCCTGAAACCCCATGGAGGTGGGGGGCGGGGGGGAACTGCAAAAGTCACAGCAAAGAGAATGGGTAGTGAGGAGAGAGCTTTGAAAGACAATGAACTGTACAAATTACACAAATCTCTGGAAGACATTAAGCAGACAGAAGGGAGTTAGGAGGAGACAGTCAGAGCCTAGGACATACCAGAGCCTACAGGGTACAAAATCTTCAAAGACAGCCTAGATAACCTAGATAGATTTGGGCATCACTGTGAAGCCGGACAACCACCTGCCCATTCATTCCCCAAAGCAAAGCCTGTCAAACCAAGTGCCCCACCTAGTTACATGGAAATGCCAATCAGGAGCCCCACTAGCGGGTAAGACCCTTATACCACAGTAGAGAAAATCTGCTCTAGCTACATAGTCATCAATCACTGATAGAAGGAGAAATAGAGGTTTGAGGACAGTATTTACAACGACAAAGACAGCCAATAAAAGAACCAAATATAATAATGTAACTGAGAGAGAAGAGAGAGGCGGTGACAGAGGGGAAGAAAAAACATGCTAGCTAGAGGGATAAATGAAGAACAAGAGAGAAGATGGTTCATGTCTGAGAACTGCGAGTATTTTAGCAAAGCTAGACTCCATGGTGCAAAGAAGGGATTGTGAGAGATGATGAGTCTAGAGAAGTAAGTAGAGCCCAGAGCATTATGGCACACTGAGGGGAGTTTGAGCTTTATCCTGAAAGTTGCAAGGACTTTTAAGCACAGAATCTAACATGGTTAGGTTCGCATTTCAGAACTCAACTCTGGCTTCTGTATGGAGATTGCTGGGGAACAAGTCGAGACAGGGAAACCACTTACGTGGCTGCTGAAGTTATCCAGGAAAGAAAGAAAATAAATTGCTGAACTAAGACAGGGGCAGTAAAACTGTGGGAATGCTTTTCAAATTTCAGTATGCACCAAAATCACTGGAGAGCTTGTTAAAGCACAATTGCTGGCCCCCATGATCCCCAGAGTTTCTGATTCAGTATGTCTGAGTTGAGAGTCTGCATTTATAAGAAGTTCCCAGGTGATGCTGATGTGGCTGGAACAGGGACCACACTTGACAACCACCGGCCTATAGAAACAAAGAATGTATTTGAGACTATTTAAGAAGTTGAATAACAGTACTTGGTGACTGATTGGATAAAGATGTTGAAGAGAAGGGTGGAGTCATTGTTCTTTTCAACTTTCAACCTTCGACAACTGGCCGATGATGTTGTCAATCATCAAGGTAGGGAATATGGAGGAAAAACATATCTGGGAGGGGCAAGGAAGTAATGAATATATAGAGATCCATTTAGCACATATTAAATTTGACATTCACATGGGACATCCCAATGGAGTTTTACAACAGGCAATATTTATATATATTTCTGGACACAAAAAGGGAGATACGGGTTAAGAAATATAGACATAAGAATTATCAGCATATAGATGATAATTAAAGCCATGAGGATGAATATGTTTTCCCAGGGTTAGTGAGCACAGCGAGAAGACGATAAAACTTTGGGGGGAACTTAGTATTTAAAAAGAGGAACTGGCACCACTAAGTCAACTGAGATAGTCAGAGAAGGACAAGATAGTCATTACTACATTGTTTGCAATAGCAAAAGATTGAAAATAATCAATGCCATCAATATGGGACTGGTTAAATAAATCCTGGCAAATAAATTATTTGCAGCTATAAAAAAATAAAATAAAATGGAATGAGGAAGTATTTTAAATACTGATAGAAAGATGTCCTAAATATATAGAGAATTGTTAAGTGAGATGTAGTAAGGTGCAGAATATTGTTTAATATGCTACCACTTGGGTGGAAAGAGGGATAAAACATACATATTGGCTTGTATATACACAGAATATCTGTGGAAAGATATATAAGATATTTGTGACATTAGTGGCTTCTTGGGGAACACAGATGGGAAACTGGTAGTTAGAAGACAGAAGATAGAAGGCAGAGGTTCGACCCAAAGGCCCAAATGTCCTATTAGCATCAGATATAGGCTTAATGTTAAGATGGAAACACGAGAGCCTGGTGCTATTAAATACTTCAGTCACAAAAACAATACTTCTTAGTCTGATTCCATGATCACCCAACAACGTTCTGAAACTTTTCCCATAGAGAGAGAATTCATGATTCAAGCTGTCACAATTGACTAGTCCATCTGACAATCATACAATTTTATGATAAATCAATAATTGGGCTTCTATTATGGCTTTAAACGCCCATCTCTTGCAAGATTTGTAAGCTTGAGGTTCCTGGGTTCAGTCAGAATTGGGAGATTAGATAAGAGAATCTGAGTGTACACAGCTAAGGGCCAAATTCTGGACCCAGATAAATTGACCAAAGTAAATTTATTATTTGGCTTCTTGACAGCCAATGAGCGCCCTCTCCTGGCCAGACTGCAACATCACCAGCTCTCAAGAGGAAACAAAGCCTGTTTCTAATGCTTTTCATCCTACCTCTATGACACATATTTCACTGACTGATGTGAAATTCACCAATCTACCTATCAATTCCCTGGAGCTGCGACCTCTAACATCCCCCCAGCAAGATCTATTGCCCTTCCCAGCCAAAGCTCACTGGTTTTGAGTATCATTCCATCAAGTTGTTTCTTCTTACCATAAACAAAAGGTATGTCATAGTTAGATGTGTACTTGCTAGGATCCACTACCAAACCATAAACTTTCTGAGTGCAGAATCTGTTTTATTCATCTTTGATTTTTTCCTGGAAGAAAGCGTGTGCCTTATGCATCATAGGCATTCAACACATTCCTGTTGAATTGGCTTGAATTCCCTGCTAATATATTACCTTACCCAGATTCCTTAAACCAGCTAAATTGAGGGGCCTTACAGAATTCTCTTTCAGGTATGACTTCTAATCTTATAAGGGAAATATTTTCGCCCAGGGGCCTTTTTGACACCCCTGAAATGTAATCATAAATGAAGCCACTTACTCAACCTACTTGTAAAATCAGCCCCGTTCAGATAATATACTGTTATCTAGCACAGTCTGGAAATGGGTTTTCTATCCTAGCTAATAGAGAATCTCAGCATACATTAAATATAGATCAAGATTTTCCAAATTAGAGTTTGATTTTTCAAATATACTATGCTAAAATGATGCCAAACAAGATGTAAGCTCTCTTTGAAAATGTGGAGGGATGTTTGCAAACCCTGTCCAGGGAATCCAGGGATGGGAGAGCTGATACACGGTGGCCAAGGCGAAGCAAGGCCCCAGCAAGCAAAATGCAGCAAATGGCTCTGCTTTTTCTGTTTAATATGGTGGTTTCAGATATGATTTCATTATTAAAATGTTCCCACTACTTTTATTTTTAGTTTGAAAAATCATTTGCTTTAAAGGGACGTAATAATCTCGTGGTGCCTCAGGACATCATTATTATTATGAATTTCCCAGCTCTATAATCACATTACCAAGTAATGGAGTAACTAGCGCTAATGTTAGATAACAGAGCAGTTTGTTGAAAATATTTTGCATACAATGTGATTCTTTTTTTGGCAATTAAAAATTCCACTTTCTTTTACCTTCCTGCATAGCTGCTACTATCCCCAGATCATTTCTGATACTCTCCTGTCTTCTAATTAACAGCAATGTATGATGTTCACAGTACTCTGTACAACACAGAGCCTGGAAAGTCCCTGCCACAGTCTAAACTCTTTGAAATGGTAATACCACAGTGAAAAAACATCATAGCAGAGTATTTCTGTTGAGTATTTGACTCACTAGCAACCTGAGGTATGCAGATGACACAACCTTACTTGCCAAAAATGAAGACAACTCGAAGCACTTACTGATGAAGGTAAGTAGCCTTTAGTATGAATCGCACCTGAACATGAGGAAAACTAAAATCCTCACTCACAACTGGACCCATAAACAGCATTATGTTAAATTAGAAGAAACTGAAATGGTGGAGAATTTCATTCTACTTGGATCAACAGTCAATGTCCATAGAAGCAGCAGTCAAGAAATCAAATATTGCATTAGGCAAATCTGTTGAAAAAGACCTCTTTAAAATATTAAAAAACAAAGATGTCACTTTGATAATTAAGGTGCGCCTGACCCAAGCCATGATATTTTCAGTCGCCTCAGATGCGTGCGAAAGCTGGACAGTGAATAAGGAAGACCAAAGAAAAATTGATGCCCCTGAATTACGGTGTTGGCAAAGGATGTTGAATACACCATGGACTGCTAGGAGAACAAACAAACTGGTCCTGGAGGAAGTACAGCCAGAATGCTCCTTAGAAGCGAGGATGGCGAGATTTCATCTCACTTACTTTGGACACATCATCAGGAAGGACCAGTTGCTGGAGAAGGACATCATGTTTGGTAAAGTAGAGGGTCAGCGAAAAAGAGGGAAACCCTCAGTGAAATGGATTGACACAGTGGCTGCAACAATGGGCTCATAACAATGGTTATGAGAACGGTGTAGGACCCAGCAATGTTCTGTTCTGTTGTACGTAGGGTCGCTATGAGTCAGAGCCCGCTTGACAGCACCTAACAGCAACAACAACATTCAAAACCATTCCTCTTTCGTCAGGAAATATTCCCAAAAGGCTATGGAGACTCAAGATCTGTAAGTACTGAAGAATATACATATTTTCATTTTATCTTATTCAAATAGACTCTCCAACTTCAGAAAACTATCCACAAACCTTAAGATGTTTTAAAAAAAATACTTTCTTATACAAAAAGAGGTCCAATTTCTTCTGACTGGAAAGGAGACAAATGTCAGAAAACTAAAGCAGAAGATGAAAGAAAAACCTTAAATTAGGACAAGATGACAGTGAAATATGGAAGGAGGCAGAGGAGGTCTAAGAAATCAGATCAGCTGCATCATAATTGCCGAGACTGCAAAATTAATCTAGACACATATTTCTGAGCTCATCCTCAGTGGGATTTTATCTTTACTCTTTATTTTAACTCAATTTGGTATTATGTCAGAACATATCAAGCTCATCTAATAAACTACACTTTATCTAAGTCATTATATACTTCTGAAGAGGATTTGCTATTCTGCTTTAGCCACATTAAAATAAGTGCCGGGACTATTTAATACACTGTAAACATTTCAGATCAAAATCTAAGTAAATAATCCTTATCCAGCCAGGAAGAAAGTCTCATCCATGAGCCACGCTGTGCATATGTCAAAAACCTTGATAGAGTCATAATGGCCTATTAATCAGAGCACAGGTTAAATGGCCCTACCATCTGCTCTACATCAACATTAACATTCTGATAAACTGTTTAAAGAGACAAACAATGTCAGTACCATCCTATACCAACTTGAGCTTTCAGAATGAATCCCTTTGGGTCAGTTATCATCTGTTTCCATGTAGTATTAACAGTCACAAACTTGAGCAACTTGAAGGCTGGATCTAAATCTGTAGACTAAAATAAACCACTGGCTCCCAGCTTGAAAATACTCCATTCTGTTTTTTTTAAAATTAACTGTTTGAATGTTTTCTCTATTCCTCAGTATATGTGTCATAGCAGAAATGACACTATACTGAAATTGATTGACAGTGAACATTTAATGATTGAAGGCCCGTTATCTACAGGCTCTAGTTTTAACAGTGATCAAAAGGAAAACCATCTCAGGCACTGTAAGGTATAGTAAGTCCTAGATCCTAGTCTCAGATCTACCACTGAACTTGAAAGTTAGTTACATTACCTTTGAGGATCTCTCAGCTTCTTCGTTCTCATCTGTAAAAGGTAGAAGTTGCACTGAGATACTATGAATATTCATGATGCTGTCACTGGTGAGTTGTGAGTCAAAAGAAGCAGATGAAAGTACTCATTATCCAAACATCTCAGCTCATAAAATTACATCCTGGACAGTGCAAAGTTTCCTGACTTGCACCTTACTATGGACATACAGGTCAACTGTGTCTAGTTTTAGTCTTCGAAGTTTCACTTGAGATATAATGCTGAGTCCTTAAAAAATGATGGGGAAAGACATTACACTTAACACATTAATAAAAAGCATTAACAACATTTATTTCATAATTTGAGAAGCCGTAACAGATGAAACGAGGAATTTATCATTGTGTCTGTATCTATGAACTTGAAAACACCATGCTTCTTCACCCATGTAAATTATTCTAGCTGGATATCTGTGCTGCTACTCATTTGTCAAAAGGGTAAATGAGTTTGAAGTTTCAAAAGAAGGATGTAGATTTATTCCCTACATACCTCCGTTTTAATTATTATGTGCACTTACTCAGCATTATGCAACTACTGGGACTGAAAATTCAGAATTAGGAGTTATAATTTGAACTCTAAAGTTTCTGGATCTGCTCAAAAATCATAGAAATCCAGATCTGGAGGATATTCAAGTCTAAGTCCCCTATTTTAAAGGTTATATACATTTGTGTATGTGTATGTGTGTGTGTGTGCGTGCACGTGTGTGTGTGTGTGTGTGTGTGTGTGTCTGTGTGT
>NW_004444068.1:5336977-5427547 GCF_000243295.1 Trichechus manatus latirostris | reverse complement strand
CTGTCTCTCAGTTTGCTGTACTGTGGTGGCTTGCATGTTGCTATGATGCTGGAAGATATTCCACCAGTATTTTAAATACCAGCAGGGTCACCCATGATGAACAGATTTTAGCAGAACTTCTAGACTAAGACAGACTAGGGAGAAAGGCCTGGTGATCTACTTCTGAAAATTAGCAAGTTAAAACTGATCACAACAGAATAGTGTCCAATATAGTGCTGGAAGATGAGCCCCCTAGTTTGGAAGTCACTTCACAATGGCTGGAACAATGTACTCAAACATGCCAATAATCATAAAGGTGGTGCATGACTGGGCAACATTTAGTTATGATATAAAGTGCATTACTGTGAGTCAGAGCCATCTCGATAGCAACTAACAACATATATATATATAAACCTCTTGTCATTGTGCCACTGAGTTGATTCCAACTCCTAATGACCCATGTATGTCATAGTAGAACTGTGCTTCATAGGGTTTTCAATGGCTGATTTTTTCAGAAGTAGATCACCAGGCCTTTCTTCCAAGGCATTTCTGGGTAGACTCAAACCACCAACCTTTTGGTTGGCAGCCTAGTTTGCTAAACCTTTGGATCACCCAGGGACTCCACATATGTATATGCATATATAATAACTCAGAGAATTAACTGATTTGCAGCTAGGAAGTGACAGTGAGGACTTCTATCTCTGAGCCCAAAGGTCTTTCCACTACAGCAAATGATTGCCCTTGATATATGCAGGTAACTAGATCATCTCCCAGATTGTTTCTAATCTAAATTTCTAGGCTCCCTGAAGATGCTTAAAGTCCAGATGCAGAGGCATAGCAAGAAGAGGAGGGACAGGGAGAGCACTTGCCCCCCGGGCACAAGTCCAAGGGGGCTCCACACGAGGCACAGAATGACATTCCAAGGCATCACAAATACGAAAGGCGCCTGAATGAGGCAGCCGGACGAGGGCGGACAGGTGCTTCTGCTCATGCATCACCATCTATTCATCTTGAAATTGGGGGGAGGCACAATTTAGAGATTGCCCCTTGGTGCTCGAATTGGTGGGGGGCGCAACTTAGAGATTGCCCCTAGGCCCTTGTTACCCTCACTACGCCCCTGTCCAGATAACTCACTATCCTAGTGAAAACAACCAGGCCTCCCATTTGCTGGATGAATCTGAGCAAAGCACTCTATCAATCAGAGTTTTTGGATGCACGTAGCAAGAAGACTCTGGCTGATTTAAGAAGAAAAGGAATTTTTGAAAATGTTTCTGGTAGTTTTTGTAATCAAAGAAAACATGGAGGAACAGTTTAGGGAAATAGACAGGAATAAGGGAGGCTAGGCAGCAGCCAAGACCAAAGCAAAAATTATGTCACAGACCAGATTGGTGGGCTCACCGCCACTGCTGCCACTGCAGCCTGGATCCTGGGTGTTTCTGCCGTCCCTGCAGCCACCACCTGAGACTGGCTTCTGGAGTAGCCTTGGTTATTTACCTCCAGATTCAAAGATTGGATGAGGCTAAATCACGCACCTGAGCCCCAGCTGCAAGGCAGGTTGAGGAACATGCATTTGGCCATTTCAGCTTCTATCGTGAAGGTAGGCTGTGCCGCAGCACTTCCCCAAACATTCGAAGGAATCCAGATACGGGGAAGATAGCTCGTCAGACAGCCCAACAGGCAGACAGGTAGGCAGGCAGACAGACAGACAGACAGACAGGTAGATAGGCCCTTGTCCACAAGAAGTAATATATTTGAGAAACTCAAAGCAATACATCCTGTCTATATAAATTACCAAAAGAACAAACCTGCTGCCGTGCCAATTCCAACTCACAGCGACTCTACAGGACAGAGCAGAACTGCCCCACAGGGTTTCCAAGGAGCAGCTGGGGGATTTGAACTGCTGACCTTTTGGTCAGCAGCCAAGCTCTTAACCACTGCGCCACCAGGGCTCCCTACATAAATTAAGCCCCTTTAAAGTGACTGAAAAATGATTACTGTACAACATCCAAACTAATCTCAAGAATTGATCAAAAATGATATGAAATCCCATTTTCACTATCTATCTATCAAAATCCCTGAGTGGTGCAAACAGTTAAGTGCTCAACTACTAGCTTAAGGGTGGCAGTTCGAACACACCGGAAGGTACCTCAGAAGACAGGCCTGGCAATCTGCTTCCAAAAGGTCATAGCCTTGAAGACCCCATGGAGCAGCTCTACTCTGCACATACGGGGTCACCATGAGTCAGAATCGCCTCGATGACAACTAACAAAAGCAACACATGTATATGTATAATATATCTAGAAAGATCCACATTAAAATGTTTATGCTATTATCTTTGGGTGGTGAAAAATTAGTAATTTCTATTTTTTTAATTATACTTAGCTAGTGCTTCTAAAATTTTTCTGCCATTTATATGAGTGTGTGATAAATTTTTACCAAAGTGCTAATAGAGTGGTGATTTTCTAATTCTACTGATTATTTTGTATGATTCTAGAAATTTTAACAACATATGATGCTTTCTAAGAAAGCGCATATCGCTTTTTACGACATTCACACAAAAAAAAACTTTTAATGCTAATTTTATTTATGCAGCTGTTTTATAAATTTAATTATTTCTACTTTTACACACATAATTTCTTTAAATTATTTTTTCAAAGGAGTGGGCACAATTCTGTTTACACAGCACACTTAGGTTTCTATAAAATTGTTTTCTTCTTGTATTTTCGTCTTTCAAATGCATACATTTCCTGTCCTGGTGAGCTTTATTGCTGTCAATTGCAATTGCCTATGGCTTTCTACTGCCATTGCTTCTGGAGGGTTAATTTGTAACGCTTGGATTTCTTGGCACTCTTTCCTTCCTTTTTATCCCTAAATACCCAAGCCCTATAACCCTTAATTTTGCTAGTTGATTCTGAGCCCAGTAACTACTTATAACTGGAGATAATTCCAGACTCGGACAGCTGGTTTAGCCCATAGTTCTGAGATCTGTGATCCCATTTAGTTGGGCCACATCTGACGCTAGGTCACTAACACAGTGAGGGCATGTCTTAACAGGGCCAGATTACCCAATAAGCAAGGTACACACGAGCCCAGCTGTGCCTTCCCAACAATCTGCAGCACACAATGTTACCCATCCCCCACACGTCAAAGATGTGGTGAAACCCATGTGAAATTGCTCACCACAGATTAGCAAGCAATTCCAATTAAGCCCCTGTGTGCTTTGCTCAATGCGAGCTGGTGCATACCATGCTTACTGGCTAATCTGCCCCTGCATGTATATGAACAAAGAAATTTAAAAAGCACGAAGCTCATGTACTGTAGAGTTTGCCCTACATACTGTGGAGTTTGCATACTCTGCATTAAAGGGAGAGGAATTTATACTACAGCTAAGAATACCTTTGGTACCTTTTTATGTAGGGATGAAGTGGCAGGTAAGGTCCCTAGCATCCTGTGAGCACACCATGTTCATTTTCTAATGTTTCTTTCACCTGGTGCTTGTTGTTATTGTTCAGACTCATAGCAAACCTATGTACCACGGAAGGAAACACTGACTAGTCCTATGCCATCCTCACAGTCGTTGTTATGCTTGAGCCCATTGTTGCAGCCACTGTGTCAACCCATCTCATTGAGGGTCTTCTTTCTCACTGACCCTCTCCTTCACCTGATGCATCCTCCCTGAACCTCTACCCTTGCCCAAGGCCTACACAAGCTCAAACACCAGTTCATACTCTGCTTTCTTCCTAAACGATGTACAGATGTGTAGCTATATGGGGAGAGGAAGGGATTACAAACCTTAAAGACAGACATAAATAATAATCATAGGTGCCATTTCTACCAAGTACCAGACTTATCCTCACATCAATCTTATAGGCATGGGTTGAGCTTACCTATTACGTACAAGATACTACGCCCTTTAAGGAAAATAGTCTCTGCCCTTAGAGAATTTTCAGTCTGATGGAATCAGACGTGTGCAAAAATAATTCAACACAAGAGGCTAAGTGCAGAGATAAAGGGAAAGTTTGCCTACAGAGCAAGAATTTACTACATCATGGATTTTGGGGAAGGCTTCTTCAAGTAAGCCCATTTTATAGACAAAAAGATGCTGAGGTTTGTAGAGGTTACAATGGTCATGATTACAAACTAGTAAGTGGTGGAGCCAGAAATCAGACAGAGATTTCTTTGATCTCAACATTACCACTCTTTTTCTTGTAGGAAGTTAACTTTCATCTCTCTTAAATTTCTTGCCAGTCTGTTGGTCTCTTGCTTACCCAACCAGGATCATAGCCTCAGGCTAGCTGCAACATTTGTCTATTGTTTCTGAATACCTGAGGTCATGGGGTTCCCCACCCCCATCTTTGCTCCAAATCAAGTCCTGTTTTTCATGGTTTGCCCCACCCTGGTCAAACAACCAAGGGATTCCACAACTGGAGCTCAGAGAGGTGAAAAGGGAGCAATTCAGGTTAACACAGCACAGACTCTCATTGTTCATACCCAAGGTTCTTAAATCAACCAACCAAAACCAAACTTGTTACCCACGAGTCGACTGCAACTCATAGCAACCCTATAGCACAGAGTAGAACTGTCCTATAGGCCAAGGAACAGCTGGTGGATTCGAACTGCCGACCTTTTGGTTTGCAGCCGAGCTCTTAACCACTGCACCAGCAGGGCTCCAAGGTTCTTAAATAAGTGCTTATTAATTTGTTGTGTATCTTTGGTTGATTTCCAGATTCCTGACAGAGTTGTTTTTGGTAGTATTATCCAGTTCTATAATTGCTTTTTGGGAAGAGGATTTGCTGTGCTCCTCATCCATTCTGAAAGTCCCATTTCCAATCCCTAGATAGTAACTACAAAACAGCCATTGCCACCTTGCAGAAGTACTTTCACTAGTGAAAGGAGAGAGGTAGGGAAGCCTCTCAGAAATGTTCACTTGAAATGGTTGAGATGGGACTAGGATGGAGTGGGAATTGGCAACAATTTAGTTTCTTTTTCCTTTCAAACATATTTGCTATCTACACATTCCCATTATCTTAATACTAAAGGAATAGAATTACCTAAATTTATATTTTACAGAATAAAAGGAAGAGTTCAAAAACCTAGATAAAATCCATCCATTAAAAATTGTTACAATTGCAGATTACTCTGTACACAGAAAAATATTAGCCCATTATTACTGTCTTTGGGCTGTATCAATATTAGGCAAGTCCTAAGATTTTCAGTTTAATGGTGTTTATTATAACAAGCTTTGTTCAGGGTAATACAAACTGAACCTTTAAATATACACAGTATATTTAGAGTACCACCAGTTTGTCATACTGTGGTGGCTTGAGTGTTGCTGTGATGCTGAAAGCATCTCAAAAACCAGCAGGGTCATCCATGGACAACACATTTCAACAGAGCTTACTTCCAGACTAGACACTCTAGGAAATAAGGCCTGGTGATCTACTTCCAAAATTCAGCAATGAAAATCTTAAGGGTCACAACACAACATTGTCCAACTCACTAGCAACATCATCAGGAGGGATCAGTCACTAGAGGAGAACATCGTGTTTGGTGAAGTAGAGGGTGAGGAAGACCCTTGGTGAGATGAATTGGCACAATAGCCACAGCGACCGACTCGAACATGTTGGCGATTGTGAGGATGACCTAGGACCTGGCAACATTTCGTTCTGTTGTACACAGGGTCTCCATGAGTTGGAACTGACTCCACAGCAGCTAACAACAGCATACTTAAAAAACCAATTAGTATGAAGTGAAATTAGCACATGGAAACTTCCTAGGGCTTTAATTTGGGAAAGGGGGTAGATCAGAAGATTGAAACTACAAATCTACAGAAAAATGCACAAACACAATATTTTGCATATAATTTTAAGAAATCCACAGATCCTTAAGAAAGATTGGATTTTAGGAAAAACTAGGATTCTCTCATGAAAAGAAATAAAGGCGGAGGGGAGGTCACCTAATGAGCTGGCTACCTAGCCAATGGGGGAGAATGATGTACATGTGGTACTTTGCTTAAAATGTAGATACATTGTATTTAAGATTCACTTTATAATATAATAAAGCTTATAACAGCTGGTCTCCAACCAAAACTCCAAAACCTCATGAAAGTAGAAAGTGAATACAGCATATTTACTCATATTTAAGCTTGAAAACATAAACAGAATATTTTCATTGAGAGAGGGAAACACTTTTCTTTTTCATTCAAAGGCCAGTTTCCTTTTCATTCTTAAAAAAAAAAAAAAAAAAAAATGACCCTAGCATAAAGCTTGGTGAGATGCCCTCTTCTGTTTCAAAAAGGTTAATGCAAGGCGTTTTGAATATGTACTAGCAATTTGTAGGACTTCGCATTCAGCTGTGAACACAGCAGGAATTTAAAATCCGAAAGCATTTCTGTTGACCTCCTGCTATTGGAATATCTCCTTATCCAGCAGAGGTTCCTCTTTGCCAATTAAAAAGTCTCCATTCCCCTCTCTGTCTAATAGCACACCCTGTTCCTGGCTGAGCAGAAAACAAAATTAACCCTGGACAGTGTCTGTGCGCCTGATTTCCCTGGGCGAGTGAATGAGCTCACCCTATGTATGAATAATGTGCCTAAGTCTCCTTGTTGCTCAGTTTTTTGATATTCATTGCCCAGAAGCCTTGAGCACTATTCCAAACTGCTAATGTGTTAATACTTTTACCAGAGCTTGATTCCAGTTGCTGAAAAACCAATAAGATAACAGTTAGCCCAGAAGGAAGACCCAAACTTCCTGTTCTTTGTTGGCAGAATTTTGGCGTGCAATATGCAAAATTTGACAAACTATGCAAAGAAACAAATGTAAAAGGACCAAGATCCAAATTGAGGCGGCAGAGCACGGTTGTTTCAGTGGAACTGCCATTGGGCCATTGCCAGTTGCATCTGGGCAGGAAGGAAATGCAAATTAAAAGGGAAAATTAGGCCATGTTAGAACAAACAGAATTTTCAGCAAAAGCTCAGTGCTAACATGTAAAGAATAAAGAAGGTATTCTTTAGTTTTAAATTGGATTTACTGATTCTTTCCTCGTTTATTCTAAACTGCTTCTTTCGCTTTTCCCCCTGAGTCACCGAGGTGTTTTGATAAGGGATCGTTATTTGTACAGCACCAGTTTTCATCTTTACTTCATACAACCTTATTTCATCCCATTCAACTACAGAGAGTAATTCTGACCTCACATAAGACCTATAACCTTTACTGAAATCAAAGCTTATGGCTTTCTTTTAAAGTCTTTTAATCATCTTCAATACTAAGTATATAACTTTAATCTAGAAAATCAGATCTTGGAATCAGAACTTGAATTTTAGACACTTCTCTACTACTTGGAGCCCTGGTGGCACAGTGGTTAAGAGCTCGGCTGCTAATCAGAAGGTCAGCAGTTCAAATGCACACCAGCCGCTCCTTGGAAACCCTATGGGGCAGTTCTACTGTGTCCTACAGGGTCGCTATGAGTCGGAATCGACTTGACAGCAGCGAGTTTGGTTTTGGTTTCTCTACTACTTACCAGTTCTGGGAACTTGAGATTCCTTACCTGTGAAATCCAGAAATACCCATCTCAGTTATATCATCAGGTTGCTGTTAGGATAAAATGAGATTATGTATGGAAATGCACTTTAATAGCATTTACTGTTTACTATGTCCTAGGCACCATGTATTAGCCCTGGTGGCAACCCTATGGGGCACTTCTACTCTGTCCTATAGCGTGCTATGAGTCTGAATCAACTCGATGGCAACGGGTTTAGGCACTGTCTTAGCACTTACTCACTATTTTAATCCTCACAACAATTTTATACTGCAGAGATTATGTTATCCCCAGCTTCCGGATGAGAAAAGTGAGGCACAGAAATAAAGTAACTTGCCTAAGGTCTCCCAGCTGAGACTGAAATCCAGGTAATCTAGTTCCAGACTCACGCTCTTTACAACTACATACCCCACTTCCCAGCACAGATATAGAATGCTGTTATCCATTCATTTATTCATCAGCGATTTATTGACCATCTATCACATGCCATACATTGTTTTATTATGACTGAAAATGATCAAATCAATGAGACATTTATTAATTTTTCTTTTCATTATCTTCACCCTCTTCGACCTATAGGAAATGAAGAGAACATGATATAGAAAGAAGACTTTAAAACCATTACTGAGAATCTTTTCAAAATAGTCAGATAGAATCTTAAGATGCTACCATTCAAATGAGAGAACCCTTCTGTAGCACAGTGTCAATTACCACTGGTAAGAAGAGTTGGGGGGATGAGAAGGCACAAAGCACAGCAGTCACTTCCCCTCCATGGACACGTGAGGAGTGGGGAAAGGCAACAAAAGCACTGACAAGCTGCGTCAGGACCAGGATCTTGAGCTCACTGCAGAGCAGAATCCCTGAGCAGCAAAGCCTGGAGACCTAATCCTCAGCCTTCTTCACTGGGTTGCTGTAAGAGCCAAGGAGACAGCTTCTGTGAAACCACCGCCTAGACTGTAAAGTGCTTTATGATGACAAAGACAATGAGGAACCACTAAGAAGTAACTTGTAGTGACCTCCAGCCTCAACAAGCACTTCAAAATTGGTAGCTCTATACGGGAGACATAGACGTACTATTTAATTTTAAAAAATGGCAGGAGGGGGGTTCAAATCCCAGAATTTATTTATAATCATCTATGGTAAAAAAAAAAAAAAAATCATTTAGAAAAAGGATTATTAATCATCTTAACATTAATAAAGTTTTATCTTCCAAAGCAAGCTTCCCCAAGGACTTCAAATAAGTTTAACTTCATTGTTGTTGTTAGTTGCCATCAAGTCTGTTCTGACTCCTGGAAACCCCATGTGTGCAGAGTAGAACGGCTCCATAGGGTTTTCAAGGCTGTGGTCTTTCAGAAGCAGACCACCAGGCCTGTCTTCCAAGGCGTTTTAGGGTGGTTTCAAACCACCAACCTTTCAGCTAGTAATCGAGCGCTTCACATCTTGCACCATGTTAGTTAATCACATTCCTCTGTGGTAAGTAGTCATTGTTACATTTACTCCATTTTGAAAGGAAAACTCAAATCAAACAAGGATAAGTGGGGCATTTGGGCATTTCCACACAAGGCCACAGCATGTCACCTGCCACTTTACCCTGGAACACGCACACTTTCTTCTGCTTAGAAAGATCAATTGCTCTTTGAAGATGCTGGCTAAATATGGACTGTGCTCTCCCAGAATCTGCCCTTGTGATAAATATTAACAGTATTAACATGGAAACCAAAAAAGCCCTCTCTCACCACACCCTTAGCCCCATCATCTAAGACACAGAAAGAGGAGGATCATGGGGCCCATTGTTATCAATCAGTTCTCTGTTATCTTAATGTCCCTTTCTCTCTCTCTCTCTCTCACACACACACACATACACACACACACGCAGAGTATATAACTGCATACAAGCTGTCCTGACCCTGAACTTGCTGATAAGCTTCATGGGCATAGATGGAATGGAAAAGAAGTTCACTAAATTCATAGTTGTCAATCAAGCAGTCCAAGAGTAATCCCAGACCCTGAGTTCAGGCATTTACTCAAAACAACAAATTCAGAATCACCTCAGAAAAGTGAAAGGGTAAACAGAAATAACTACAGACATTTTCTGAAAGTGAAGAGGTAAAAGTTGTGCACCATTACAAAATGGAGAAGAAAGATTACAAAACGGAAGAAGATGAGGCTCCATTGTCAATGATGTTTCTGCTGATTCTCCCTGCTTCTGCCAAGCAGGGCCGTCATTTAAGAAGCAGAATGATAATGTGAGGCGTCAATAACACTGTGGTACCTGGAAACTTTTCAAATTCAGCTTTGGGTAGACCTATTGGGCATTGAAGGAGGCTCAACATATCAAGAGGGATTTAGGTATGATCTGAAAAATCACCTCAAAGAAGAAAGGAGTTAACACGCTCATTATCAAGGCTTAGCAAGGGAAGATGTAAGTTCTGTAGATTCTTGGAACATATATTTCTTCTGAAGACAAAAGAATTAATAAGTGGCCATAGGTAACAGATTCTTGGAAAATATTTTAGAGATATCGACCCTTATTCTATTCAACAAGTCGGTCTCTCTGTATCTTCTCTTTTATAAGGACACCAGTCATAGGATTAGGACGCGCCCTACTCACTACTGATTTCAGCTAGCGACAGAAAAGGCCTTAAGCAACAAGTTATGTCAGTTAAAAAATTTTCTAGAAGAAGAATGGTGCCAACCACAAAACATTGTTTACCTCACCGGCGGTTAAAGTTTAAGCTGCTTCCTCCTAATCTTCCCGCTTGCAGCCGTCTTTCAGATCAACCGTTTAAAGCTAGAATCCTGGGCATGCGTGGTAAGAGACCAGGCTGACCGCCAGATGGCCCTACCCCATAATAAGTATTGCCTAGGAACCGAAAGACCCAAGCCAAGGAACCAAAATCACCGGACATACGTCATCGAGCGGTGACCAAGCCCATTTCAGAAGCGAGAAGTCCGTCAGCCACTTCCATGTCAAATCCTAGCCAGACCACTGTTTGAATATGTATGAAATTAATAAATATGTATGACTTCCCCTTTCCCGCCTAGTACAAAACTTCCTCCAGCTCTTTGTTCTTCGAGACAGTGCTTTGGGCGCGAACCCCGTCTCCTTACTCGCTGCAAGTTATAAACTACGCCTTGCTCTGAATCCACTTGACTCTTAGTTATTCTTAACGGGAGTACAAGTTGCGAACCCATTGCGTTCGGTAACACTATGATTTTATGTTAACGTAACTGATAAAAACCAAAACAAAACCTGTTGTCATGGAGTCTATTTAGACTCTGAGCAACCCCACGTGTTGCAGAATAGAACTGCTCCATAGCTTCAGTGTCCAAAAGGTCACTATAAAGGCTGTGTCTTAAACATTTTCGCGTGCTAATTTTCTTTCTACATTGGCCAAATCTGCCTCTACCTAACTCTTATCAACTGATCCTAGAACACCTGGATTAATGAGAATAATCTCCATGACAGGTCTTCAAAAATGAAAACAGTTATCAGTCCCTCTCCTGCTCTTTTCCAAACTAAGTATAGTGAAATCTGTGAGAGCTGGAACTCAACAGGACTACCTTGTTTTTCTGGGTCTTGCACGTTTTCCACCTTTGACAGAGTGCAGTCTTACCATTTTTCTATCACTTCTTTTAGTGGAAAATATTTGAGTTTTCATTCTCTGACGAGGCAAAAAGTTTGGTTTGATTTTTGGTTTCTCTGACAGGTTTCCATCTTATACAGGATCTGGCTTTTGCAGTTTTTACTGTATTTACCGTTCCTTTTGTTCCTCAGACGGCATGACTTCCAGATCTTGAAAAACCCTAGGGGCTGTATTTTGGCATCCAACTTCAGTGTGCTTAAGAATCCCCTGGGATGCTTGTTAAAGACTGCCAGCCCCCACCCTTCTCTCTGATTTAGTCAGAATATCTGGAATGGGGCCCTAAATCACAATGTTTAAGTTCCCGTTTCTGATGTAGGTGGCCTAAGACCCACCCTTGGAGAGACTGTACTAGTAAATCCATGCCATATTAAAGTGTGGTGTTAGAAACTGGACATGTCTCCTGTATTAGTTTCCTAGGGCTGGCATAACAAATACCACAAACTGGGTGGCTTGTAAGAACAGACTTTTATTGTCTCTCAGTTCTAGAGGCTGGGAGTCTGAGATCAGGGTGTCAGCTGTATTGATTCCTTCTGAGGCTTTGAGGTGGAATCTGTTCCATCCCTCTCTCCTAGCTTCTGGTAGCTCCAGGACTCCTTTGCCTTGTACCTATAGCATCACATGGTATCCTTCCTCTGCCTCTGTCTGTCTGTATCTTCTCTTTTATAAGACACCAGTCATACAGGATTAGGACCAGCCCTACTCCCCATAACCTTATGTTAACCTAACTGATTTAAAACAAAACAAAACTCGTCATGGAGTCAATTTTGACTCATGGCAAACTCATGTGTTACAGAATAGAACTGCTCCATAGAGTTTTCTTGGCTGTAATCAGTTTCCAGGCCTTTCTTCCATGGAGCTGCTGGGTGGGCTAGAACTGCCAACCTTTAGGTTAGCAGCTAATCACAAATCACTGCACAACACAAGCTCCTAACTGATAACATCTTCAAAAACCCCATTTTCAAACAGAGTCACATTCATAGGTACAACGATTAGGACTTCAACGTATCTTTTTGGAGGACATAATTCAATCCATATTAATATTCTAGACTCCCTCTTACTAATTCAGGGACCAATTGGGTCATTGCCTTCTCTGATCTGGACAACAAATGTCTATTTAAGAGTTTTGTATCTGCTAAAAAATTCTTCCAATCTTAATATTCCATAAGAGGATAGATACTTAAGTGGTAAATAAGAGTTTCTGAACAGAGGTGCCTGGCATATTTAGGGTGGCTGGCCTAGGGGCAGCCCAACTCCATTTTGTTACAAACTCCTGCCTCTGCATTCCAGAGAATGTAACTTTGATTTCTTCCCATTCGTATGCACATGGACTTGGGCCTTTGGCTAGGAGGAACCAATAGACACTGTGGCTCTGCCTGTGCAAGCCAGAGCAAGTCCAGGGAGGGTCAACCAATCAGAATCTTGCTGGGAGGTTCCTGATTCCGCCCTATATCTATCCTTGTGAAACAGCCACCCCTTGGATTCTTTGCTCTTCACTCTGTGTGGGCTAATGTCTCCCCATTCAAATGTTTCTTATGCTTTCAATAAATCTCATTGTTTTACTTTAGCAGAATCTGAGAGTTTAACTCTACAACAGTGGGAGATACATTTCATTATCAAAATATATAGATATGTTGGTATGGTTGCTATTCATTATCAAAATATATTGATAAATATTGTTCCTCCTTAGGAAAAAAGGAATTACTTTTCTGAATAAGTTGAATGTCTTCTAAACAGGAGCATAAACTAGATGACTTCTTTGGTTCATATGGAATCATCTGAATGATATTTTATTTCACTATTAAATTGTATAAAAGCTCAGAAGTAAATGAAATCTGAAATTGTATCTCAAAACATCAAATACATTCAATATTTCCAGATGTAAAATAAATTTAAACTCAATGTTCTTCATCTCTTTCACAGGACTCTGCTTTCTTGTGAAATCTCTGTACTGAAATCATGCACATATTCCTGATTTCTTTTTTCAAGTACAACGGCACCTGGGAAGATGGTTTAGTAAGATGAAACTAAATTTTAATGCTATTTGAGATAATGAGTTGGATAAAATACTTTGTCAATTATGTCCCTTGGGATTACAACTACAAGGCACATTAATTTTGATGTCATAAGTGAATATGGTTTATATATAGCCTAAATCAGAACTGTGAAAGTTGTATTTGGATTTCTATTACAATGGGAGCAGATCCAATTCAAAATGCTTCTAAATATAAAATGAGCTTAAACCTAATGTTCTTCATCTGTTTCACAGGACTATGCTTTCTTGTATAATCTCAACACTGAGATCATACATATTTCTAATTTCTTTCCAAGCAAAACGACTTGGAAAGAAAACCTTCTGAGTCCTGGCCCCAGAACTGCCCAACAGGGGAGTATCATGACAACCTAGAAGTATTATTACACATTGGTCTCTTTTTGTAGTTTAAACTTTTCCTTACTATTATAATAATATTTTGAACATCACTTACTATTTTAAAATGTTATCATTTTATATGCCTGTTCTTACTTTGAATCAGAGACCATCTGTCAATATTCTTCATAATCCCCCAATGCCATGGGTTGTGTAGACAATTATAAGTTTCCCTTCTGGCAAAAGCAAAGGACAGAATAGACTCAATTTTCAGCTGGGTCAAATGGCAGGAGTCACAACACCCCACCCAGCAGTAGAGTTAAATGGGAAGTAGAAACTCCAGGTCTAGGCATGAGTCAGAAACAAGGCATGAAGCAAGGTCAGGCTGCCTCGAGATGGAACTACTGCCCAGCTCAGCTTGTCATTAACCTCCTGACCAGATATCTGATATGCCCAATAGGACTGAGGGCTCCCTCTGAGCAAGGACAATGATCCATATCAGATTCAGGTGTGACACCTAGAATAGATATTTCACTTGTCCCTGGCTTCTAAGAAGAGAAACTTTGAAGGAAACTAGTTGAAGAGCCAAACTAGTTCAGATACTCCAAGAGAATAATGTTTTTGAAAATAAAACAGAAGACACTAATTATCAAGGTTTGTTTGCTTGTTTAACTTTCTATTTTTAAAAGATTAAAGATTCACATGAAATTTCAAAAATAGTACAAAGAGGTCCCATGTACCCTTCAACCAGTTTCTTCTAGTAGTAACAATTTACATTACTGCAGTACGATATCAAAATCAAGAAATTGACATTTCACAGACCTTATTCAGATTTTACATGTTTTACATGCACTCATTTATGTGTTTCTGTGTGTGTGTGTGTGTGTGTGTGTCTGTAGTTCTACGCAATTCTATCACATATGTCGAGTAACTTAGATTATCAAGCTTTTATTGCTACTGATTTTATTGAAACATCATTATTAATTAAAGTCCATAGTTTACCTTAGAGTTTAGTCTTTGTGCTGTATATCCTATGGGTTTTGACAAATGCTTAATATAAACTTCAGAATCAGTTTGTTGATATCCACAAAATAACTTGCTGAGATTTCGACTGGGATTGTGTTGAATCTATAGATCTTGTTGAAAGGAATTAACATCTTAGTAACAAGTTCTCCTATTCATGAACATGGAGTGTCTCTCCGTTTATTTAGATCTTTGACTTATTTCATCAGAGATTTATAGTTTTCCTCATATAGATCTTTTACATATTTTTTAGATTTATACCTAAGTACTTCTCTCTTTTTTTAGTGCTAATGTAAATGGTGTTATGTTTTTAATTTCAAATTCCAATTGTTCATTGCTGGTATATAGGAAAGTAATTGACTTTTATTTATATATTAACCTTGTATCCTGCAACCTTTCTATAATTGCTTTTTTTTCCCTTTTTTAAAAATTTATTTTGTTGTTGTTGTTGAGAATATACACAGCAAAACATATACCAATTCAACAGTCTACATGTATAATTCAGTGACATTGCTTGCATTCTTCAAGTTGTGCAACCATTCTCATTCTCCTTTTCTGAGTTGTGCCTCCCTCATTAACATAAACTCACTGCCCCCTCAGTTTCCTATCTAATCTTTCCAGTTGCTGTTGTCAGTTTGATCCCATATGCATAAATCTTGAAAGAGCGCGATGCTCAAGCCAGACATTCTTTACTAGTTAAGCTAAACTATTGTTTGGTTTTAAGAAGACTTCAGAGGATATTATTGGTTTAAGGTTTAACGATTATATGAGGGCAATAGTTTCAAAGGTTCATCCAGCGTCTGTGGCTCCACATAGTCTGGAGTCCATGAGAATTTTAAATTTTGTTCTACATTTTCCCCCTTTGATCAGGATTCTTCTGTAGAATTTTGGATGAAAATGTTCAGTAATGGTAGCCAGGCACCATCCAGTTCTTCTGGTCTCATGGCAAAGGAGGCAGTTGTTCATGGAGGCAATTAGCCACACATTTCATATCTTCCTCCTATTCCTGACTCTCTTTCTTCCTCTGTTGCTCCAGGTAAATAGTTGCCAGTTGTGCCTTGGATGGCCACTTGCAAGCTCTTAAGATCTTAGGCACTACACAACAAACTAGGAGGTAGAACAGAAACACTAAACACATTATTAGGTCAATTAACTGGGATGTCCCATGAAACCATGACCCTAAACCTCCAAACCATGGAACTAAATCCCATGAGGTTTTTAGTTGCACATAAGAAGTCTCAGTAACTACTCTTTTTTTTTTTTTTTTTGTCATTGTTATATCTATCACTTAACTTTTGCCAGTTCAACTTTTTGCAGGTGTACAACTTACTGACAGCAATTGCAATAATTGGCTGTGCAACCCTACCCTTAATCAATTCAATTTTTCCATCGCCATTAAACACCCCCCTTTTTCCCTCCTTCCCACGCCTAGTAACTGCTAATAAACTTTGTTCTCAGAAGAACTAGATGATGCCCAACTGCCACTAACAACCGTTCTAATCTGGACCACAATAGACGGATCCTAACAGGAGGGGAGAAAAATGTGGAACAGAACTCAAATTCTTGAAAATTTCATACTTGCTGGACCAGTTGAGACTAGAGGACCTCCAAGACTATTGCCCCAAGATACTCCATAAACCTTGAACCAAAATTACCCACTGAGGTCACCTTTTAGCTAAATATCAGATTGGCTCATAAAATAAAGAATAATACCAGTGGGTACTAAGAACCCTTAAAAAATCATCTGTATGAGACCAAATGGTCAGCAATTACCCTAAATCAAAGATGAAAGGGTAAAGGAGCAGGGAAACCAGATTACTGGAAGTGAAACATCCAGAAGGGAATTAATGAGAATGTTAACATGTTGTGAAAAAACGTCTCTGAACAATTTAAGTAATAATTGCTAAATGGGAACCTAATTTGCTATGTAAACTTTCACCGAAAACACAATAAAATATTAGTTAAAAAAAAAGAAGTGTGTTGTTTAATCTCCAAATATGTCGGAATTTTCTAGCTATCTTTCTGGGTTTTTTGTTTGTTTTTAAATTTCTAGTTTAATTTCACTGTAGTTTCAGAGCATATTTGATATAATTTCTATTCTTTTAAATTTATTAAGATATGTTTTATGTCCCAGGATGTGGTCTATCTTGCTGAAAGTTCTATGTGAAGCTTGAGAAAAATGTGTATTCTGCTTTTACTGGATGAGGTATTCTAGAAATGTCAATTAGATCCAGTTTATTGATGGTGCTATTCAGTTCAACTACATCGTTATGAACTCTGCTTGCTGGATCTGTCAATTACTGATAGAGGGATGTTAAAATTCTTCTCCCCACCCTTCCCTCCCTTCCTCCTTTTTACCCCTTCCTCTCTTCCTCTCTTTCTTCCTTCTTTTTTTTCTTTCTGTCTTCCTTCCTTCCTTTTTTTCTTTCCTTGTTTGTTGCTTCCTTCAATCTAGGCTCCTGACTAACTTTGTCAAATAGCCACGATAACAAACTTGAGTACTTCATCCTCTGAATCAGGCACACTGTCCTTCCAATGCTCCACGCTACTATATTCATGCCCATTTATGCTAAGTCAGTTGCACCCTCTGACCATCATCAGGTGGTAATAAAATGATGGGAATATCCCCACAGGCATCAAGGATGTAAAGTTTTTTGTTTTGTTTTGTTTTGTTTTTAGTGACAGAAGATATGAAATTTCAGAGATGGTTACTTAAATCAGGCAATAACTCAAATAGAAGAAAAACATCCCAGGCACCCCCATGTTCCATGGGAAGATGCACCATGTGGATAAATCAATCTCGTGGAACGAGAATTCTGCCAGGCATGAGAAGCATTTTTTTCTTGCCTCCCTTCATTCTCAGGGTGTTTGAGGCCTGTCTGTTGTAGAAACCATCTAGGCTATGCCTGACTACAAAACATCCAAACTCTCCCTGGGTGTTTACAGAGATGCTAGGAAAAGCAAAGTCCTTTTTCCAGAAGCATGTTCCTCCAGGTTAAGGATTCTGGACAGTCTGAGGTCTATGCCTGCACCAGTCCTTTTCAAAACATGTCAGGGCCTCCAGCACTGTGGTTTCTGGAAGTGCCGCAAGGAAAATCGGTAAAAAAGAATGGTGCCACTTGGCAAAAGTAGAAGTCTGGTTGCCAAGTACTTGGCAATGTGTTGAGAGGCAGCCATAGCATTGCTGATATTCTAGAAGCTTTTGAATAACGAGACCAAGATCAATTTAATCTTCCTGCTTCTTTCTCTCACTCCTTAGTCAAATTCAAATAGGGTCATTGCCTTCTACATTCTTGTTGACTGGCCTTTTTTTCCTGCTTCGCTGAGAAAATTTAGGCCAACAGAAACAACTATCTCCGAAAGGACCCTGTGTATGTATATTCTACATTAGCTCCCTTTGAGAAGTGATAAGGCATAGAATTCAAGAGCATAAATTCTGGAACCAGACTACATGGCACCTTGCTTACCTGTCAGCTGTGTGATCTTAGGCAAGTTACTTAACCTCTCTGTGCCTCAGTTTTCTAATCTGCAAAATGAGGATAATAGTACCTACCTTACATGGTCCTTATAAGGAAAAATGTCTAACATTTGCTAAATATTTTGAAAGCACTCACGACAGTATCAGGCACACAATGGGCATATAGGTGTTTGTTATCATTATCATTCCAATCTCAGAGAATGAAGACTTCTTCTCCTCTTTGAGGTAAACTCCTGCACCTGTGCCCCGAATGCCATTCCTATCCATCTCCAGCAAGAACTGATTCAGAGTCTTCTCTTTCTTCTATCTGTAATCTCTCCCTCATTCTTAGCTCTTTCTCCTTAGCCGTAAAGATGCTTGAGTGTGGAGGAGTTAGAGAAGAGTCCACGGGAGAAAGCTAAACTGAAGCTGTCATTGAAGGCTGAGTAGGAATTCGCTTAATTGAAAAGGTAGCAGGTAATAGGAGTTGGGGTTTCATGCAAAGGAAACAGTACTAGCTGAAAGCTTCAAAATTGCATGAAGTGTTTGAACAATTGCTCAGGGTGGTCACGGTGTAGAATGTCTAGGAAGAATTCCTAAAGGTGACTGTATAAGTCAGGGTCAAACCTCAAATGCCTATGGGGTCAGGAAGGTAAATTGAATGAGTCAAGTAAGCTGGATTTAAGAAAATACGTTATGGAGGGTGTCTTAGCCTTGGTTCCCACCTAAAAGCAGAGCATGATACATGGGCTGAAGTGTATTTTATTTTAGAAATGTTCCCAAGGAATGTCAGTGGGGGACTGGAAAGAGTAAAAATGAGAAAGGAAAATAGCATCATTGCCTTGTACATTATCATTGGCTGACCTTTTCTCCTACTTCTTTAAGAAAATTTAAGCCAACAGACATAGACTATCTCAGAAAGGCCCTCATGTATATATTTTCTATATTAGCTCTAAGAAGTAGTGAGGCATAGAGGTCAAGAGCACGAACTCTGGAACCAAACTATCTGGCACCTTGCCTACCTATCAGCTGTGTGATCTTGGGCAAATTACTAAACCTCTCTGTGCCTCAGTTTTCTAATTTGCAAAATGAGGATAATAGTACCATGGGTGAACTATGGATCTTTCTACTGCTGTGGGAAACTGCAACTCGACTCCACCAAGGACTCTCTGAGTGGTTGTGTAGAATGCACTTTGCAATTCTCCTCCCGACATAGAAAAGGCTCTTGATACATCAACTGGCTCTTGGTCCTCAGTACTCAAGGGTTGCCCCACAGGGTATTAACACCTTCACACTTGCCGGTTTGCATCAGAATGGATACTGAATTGCTTCACGTCTCCCACCTTGTAGCACCAGAGAAGCTCTAGTATGGAAAGCAGGACTTACACTTACACGTTGCAGCAGCTGGATTAAAAAGGTAGTCCCATGGGGTCCAGTATAGGGTAGACCGCTGCAAAGCAGAGAGCTCATGCCCCATCCAAAGAGTGTAGCCACAACTCATTTCCATCTGATTCAAGCGAAAATCTTGGCCATTATGGCCAGAAATCCAAATTTTTATGTCAAATCTCGATTTTGATCTCTTAGTAAGTAATTCTAATTTTTCTAAAACACTCTAGGGCCAGACAAAACACATCTATAGATTAAATTCAGCCCTAGATTGCTGGTTGGTGATCTCTGTTCTAAGGTTAATATAAGAAAGGCTTTGATTTAATTCTATGAAATTAGAATTTAAATTTTACGCAATGGGGAACTGGCGAAAGTTTTTAAGCAAAAGAATGTCTTGATTTGATTTTATCTGAAAAATTTCCATTTCTTCAAGTCTATCAACTTTGCAGTGGACTGGCCAAAGGTGGCAGACACACTATACAAAAAAAAAAAAAAAAAAACTCGTTGCCATTCATAGCAACCCTATAGGACAGAGTAGAACTGCCCCATAGGATTTCCAACGAGCAGCCAGTGGATTTGAACTACTGACCTTTTGGTTAGTAGCCTGAGCTCCTAACCACTGGGCCACCAGGGCTCCAGATACACCACGTCATCCCCCTAAGTAAAGAAGCAAGAAACCAAGTAAAACAGATACAGAAGATAATCTTGAAACCCTTAGTATCAAACAGAAGGATAAAGAATTAGATCAAACACCGAATGGAAGGAAAAACTGAATGAAAACAGTGAACGAGGAAATATATGGATCGTAGGCGCCTTGCCAGCCAGAATGGAGCGTGGCCATCTTGAGACAAAGTGATCAGCATTCTTGGGTCAGGAGTACAGGAATGAAACTTCACAGAATGCCCCATAGGAGACAGAGATACTGTGTAGACAAACTCAGAGTGAAGCAAGGTGCCATCCACACCTCTGCCCAACGATGAGCAGGAGATTCTAGTGCCCTCATCTAATGTGGACCCAGCTGCAACCTCACACATCCCACACCCAAACAGTTCCTGCAGGCCGACAGCATGTGCACTGACAACCCTCAATTCCCTACCACCTACTGAAAGGCCAATTCAGGCACGCACAGCGGGCCTATTCCATCTGTTTAGGTAGCACTGCCTCACAGCGCCTACGGAGATGTCCTACCCTGCCCTTCAGCAGATGCACTAACTGCTAGCACCAACTTGGAAGGACCTTATGGTCCCATAAGGGCTGTGGAGAGACCCTGACCACCCAACACTTGCCACCCAACATTAGGGAAAGAATCTGCTCTCACACCTCCATTTAGTCCTGTAAGGGAAGATATACAAGCCTAAAAAGAGAGGACTCACGCGTGGGTGTGACCCACCATACCCACTCCCGTTGCCATAGAGTCAATTCTGACTCATAGTGACCCTATAGGACAGAGTTGAACTGCCCCATAGGGCTTCCAAGGGGCAGCTGGTGGATTCGAACTGCTGACCTTTTGGCCAGCAGCCAAGATCTTAACCACTGTGCCACCAGGGCTCCACTAGTAAGAGGAAATCATGTCCAGTCAATCAACACCACCAAAGTCACACATAGACCAGTATCACAAAACAACAACCATTACAATATCACAAAGAAAGACATTCTAAAGAGAAAGAAGAAACAAAGCTTCTGATATATCAAAACAGAACAAAAAATCAGGACAAAACAATCAATAAAGAAATATATAAATAAATTAAAAGTCTGTCCATTTTCCTTTTACTCTTCAGCCCATGAATTCCCGGGGGCAACCTCCTGCAATAGGACAATTATGAGGTAGCATACATTTGTCTCTTGAAATCCAGCCCAGGCCAGTTTTCCTAACCGGTGGTGACTTTGTAAAGTCCTTGAGCCCAAAGATGAGCTCCTGTTTTCCTCCCCAGCTACCAAGTGACAAAATGATGATGATATGCAAGGAGACACTAAGCTGCTCATTCTCCCAGTCCTTGGTCCACTAAGGACTTGGCAATAGAGCATGTGGAAGAAATGTATAATGGCATTAGATGACAACTGTTCTGATAACGCCTGTCTATTAGCACAGCTGCAGAACATTATGAATATTTCCTAAGGCCTTGATGATAACACAAACCATCTGCCTATACCGTGCGGCCAGCTCTCGGAGAGAATTTCTTCAGAAGAAGGTTCATCAGCCCCCTGCATAGGTGGAGAAAGGGAGCAGAGGAAGAACAGCATCGCCTTCATCAAATGACAGTCCCCCAGGCTGCTGACTAAAGGAGCCACTGGTGCTAGAGGAAAGGGAATCCAAACGCAAAAACAGAGACATATTTCTCATCCCCAGGAAAGACTGTGTCCTTACTGTTTTATCCATCTAAAACTGGGGATATACAACTAAGGAGTTGCTGTCAGCCTTTTAAAACGTAATTCTGATACAGCAGTGAACGCTTTGACTTCAGGAATTGTGTTAATTCTCTACAGTGTATTTTTAAGCTGTATCTTTGGTGAATAAATTCATAGCTATAATAACACATGGAAGAATTTAGCAAATCTGGGATGGTGAGAAATGAGAAAATACAATTAAATAAGGAGCACTATATATACTAAAGGAGCCTTGGTGGTGCAGTGTTTAAGAGCTCAGCTGCTAACCAAAAGGTTGGCAGTTTGAATCCACCAGCCGCTCCTTGGAAACTCTATGGAGCAGTTCTACTCTGTCCTGTAAGTTTGCTATGAGTCGGAATCGACTCAATGGCAGCGGGTATATGTATTAAAAGTAGAGGACTTTGAAATGCCTCAGGCTGTTGTTAGCTGCTGTCAAGTCAGTTCCCGCTCATGGCAATTCCATGTGTTACAGAATAGAACTGCTCCATAGTGTTTTCTTGGCTGTAATCTTAATGGAAGCTGATCACCAGGCCTTTCTTTCGTGTTACCACTGGGTGGGTTTGAACCACCAACTTTTAGGTTAGCAGTCGATCACAAACTGCTTGTGCTACCTAGGGATCTTTCTTCTCAAGTAAAATGTAAAAACCATATATTTAGAAACATATAGAAAAAGCATGAGAAAGATACACATTATGCTAAAAATACTGATTATCTCTGGGAAGGGAAGAACAGGATTGGGTAAATGGGGAGTTAAAGTGGCTTTTTCCCTTTCCAAAAATGTTTGAATGTGTGAGAATGAAGAGTAAATGCACGTTTACTTCTGTGATTAAACATAAATTTAAATAGTGGATAAAAAGTATTTCCTCTCTCTGAGAAAGCTCTTCAGGTCACATGAATATACTTTGAAACAGCAGTCGAGTTGTGGTTTAAGTGCTCTGTTCTGCAATTTATTCCCAAAGATGCAGAGTGACCAGATCTCTGGTAAATAACTAGCCCCATATCCCACTGGAAGGTCAAGAATCTTTTCAGTTTTGACCACAATGGCATTGTAGTGTTGGGCAGAAAAACCTAAATCATTACATGGGCAAAGTTCTGTGCTCTCTTCCTTTAGGAAGCGGTAGCTTTGTGCACTCAAAGCCCACGCCATATGCATGCGAGTGAGACGCATTTCCCCTACAAAGAGTCCCATACTAGATGTTGAAAGTAAACTGATAGCTCATCTCACTGAAAACAAAGCAAAGTAAACTCACCAACCTTCAGCACATTGTTTATTACTAACTTATTCTTCTGACTTTCTGATAAACTACTCTTTCATTCAAAATTTCAAAGTTTTCTTAAGCAGAGGGGAAATCTTCTAACAAATATTAAGTGATTTAATGTTGATAAAGAACTTAGAGTATCACCTGATAGTAGAGTTGCTGCCTTAAAAGGGTTTGTTAATTAAACTCTTATCAACTAAGAACTAACTGTACTTAAAATAGGTCAAAGCATTTACTCAAGTGTTTTGATAATTTGATGGCTTAGAAAGATCCATCACAGTATCTATATAAAAAAAATGGCAGCACGTGGGTGTCTGACCTCCTCTAACTTCACCAGGGGGAAGGAGAATCAAGATCAACAGCCCAAGGCTGATTCCTAAGAGGTGGAGGTCAGACATACCTCCTCTCTCCAACCTTTTTACAGTTCTGACACCAGCTGTCCCTCCCACAGCACTCTCTATTCTCTGCTGGGTTTGATGTTTCATTGCAAAGGCCACACAGAACTCACAGACAATACTCACAGTAATAGGGTTTATTAGCAAAGTGCCAGCTTACAATTCACAAGCAGGAACGACTCAAGTTACAGTTTTTCAGTCAGGACAACTTCTCAGCCATGCCTACAGGCAGGCTTCTTCCTGGCCATCGGCCTCTTGACCCTTGGGCCTCTTGGGACAGCACGGCCTCTGCCCTGCTCAGGCAAGTGTTACAAAGCTCTTCAGCTCTACCGATAAGTGCCCAGAGGCACCCCACTCTGCCAGTAAGCCTCCTGCCCTAAGGCGCTCGGCTCTCTCGCTCCATGGGCTGGGAAGCCCACCACGCCGTCTCCTGCTGGTCTCCTGGTTCTACTGCTGCCATTTCTCTGCTGCTGCTTCTCGTCATCTTGCACCATCTCCGATATTGCAGCTCTCTCTCTCTCTCTCTCCCTCTCTCTCTGTCTCTTGGGTCTAGGAGGTTCTCAGTACAGGGACTAAGGGTACAAAGACGTGCTCCGCTCCCGTCTCTTCTTCTTGGTGGTAGTGAGGTCCTCTCTTTCTGCCTCTGGGATGGCTCATTTTAAGCCTAGCAGGATGGCAAAACTGACCAATCCCCTCATTAGGGTTCCACACATCTTATTTGCATGGTCCCACCCCCACAAGGGTGTCATGCACTTATTTGCATTATTAGCAAGCTGTCCAATCCCCTTGGTGGGCCATAAGCATTTTATTTGCATGGTCTCACGCAATCATTTGGTAGGAGTTACAAGGTCCTGGCTAGAAAGGTCATATAAAAGTGATCCATCACACCAGTCTATCTGCTTGCTCAGCCCCTTACAGGAAGAACTGTCCTACGAACAGCTGGACAACTGAAAAAACATCCCAGTAAAAGTCTGGCGACCACACATACCACAGCCACACTGTTTTGGCCCAAGCCCTGGTTGTCAATCTTGGTTACAGATTTGAATCACCTAGGGAGCTCATTAAAATCCCTCGAGGCCCAGGCACACCCTAGAACAATTAAATTAGAACTCTAGGGGTGGGACTCGGACACAGGTTTTTGTTTTGTTTTGTTTTTAACTTTCGAAGTGATTCTAATGTGCTGCTGAATTTGAAAACAACTGCTCTAGGGCAGTGCTTCTCAAACTTTAATATGTCTGTGAATCACCTGGGGATCTTGAATAAAAGGTAGGTTCTAATTCAGTAGGTCTGGAGTGGGGTGTGGGATATTGCATTTTTAACTAGCCCCAAGGTGATGTAGCGAGCATCTAGTTTCTAGTCTCTCATATACATCCTCACAGAGACATATAGAAAAATACTCACTGCAGTTGTTTGCAATCAGTGAGTATTGAAAACCACCTAAATGTCCATCAACAGAAAGATGGATCAATTGTGATATATTCAAACAATAAAACTTTATACAGCATTTAAAATAAGTGAATTAGGGCTGCATGTATCAACTTGGATAAACCTCAAAAACAATGTTAAGAAAAAGAGAGAATTATTCATACATGATGATGGCATTTACACTAATTCTGAAAGCATAAACAACAATACCATGTATTGTTTAGGGATATCTGTATTAATATAACAATATACATGGAAAGAATAACTACCATGTCCAAGATTGTACGTTTGTCTAGGGAGGAAGAGAGAGGATTGGAATTGGGGAGGGGTACACAGTAGGCTTCAGTTGAAATGTAATGTTTTATTTCTTTTAAAAATATCAGAATAAAATATGGCAAAATGTCAGGATTTGATAGCACGGACAGATGTGTTTATGTGTTTATGATTATTCTCTGTACTTTATATATAAAATATTGTATTTTTTAAAGAGTTTAATTTTAAAAATCTTGAGGATATACATATATACCCATCAACAGAGTATCAATAAAAGAAAATTGGGAAACTATGGAAGAGAACACCACACGGTCAAATAGAATGAGATAAGTCCACGTGTGCTGGTACGGAATGATTGCCAAGACACAGAGGTCGCTGTAAAAAAAACCAAGGCAATGAACAGTGTGTATAGAGTGCCACTATTCAAGCTGCATAGAATATCTCTGGAAAAATATCCAAGAAACTGGTGACTGTGATTGCTTCTGGGGAAGGGGGCAGGGGAGCATGGAATATAGGGGGGAATTCAGGATTTATCTATTCAAAAAATCAACTGCTTTTTTTAAAAGATTAATTCTCTAAATTATTCATGCTGAGGAAAACAGATGAAAATAACTGAATCCACACCTAATATCCCAATTCTAAGGAACTGGATTTCAGAGAGGTTAAGTGACACACCCAAGAACACACAGGTGACAGAACTGGGACCAGTTATCCTGGTGTGTACTTTTTCTAAATATTTGAAATACATAATAACAGACTTTAAAAATGTCTCCTTCTGTATTGCTAACCTATTGAAGAGAATATTATGTCCTTCCCCTCAATATAAATTACTACTTGCCGTTGAGTTGACTCTGACTCATGGCAATCCCATGTGCGTCAGAGTAGAACTGTGCTCCTTATGGTTTTCAGTGGCTGATTTTTCAGAAGTAGATCACCAGGCCTTTCTTCCAAGGCACTTCTGGGTAGACTCAAACTGCCAACCTTTTGATTAGCAGTGGAGAACTTAATCATCTGCACCATGAGTTGGAATCCACTTGCCAGCAACAGTTCTCGGTTGGGACCAATATAAACTATGTTTGGGAAAACACAAGTATTTTGTAGTTTCTTTTATTATCAGCGTGATTTCCACGTTTGGTCTAACATTTGCTCTTGTGTGTAATTTTCTTTTGAATTTTCCAAAGTCTTCTTTGATGAAAGATTTTTCTAGCCCTGTAGCTCCTTGTTTAGGGCTCCCATTGACCTTTATTTTTAGTTTCCATGTCTCTTATTGTTCACATGCCCCAAAATGTACTGATAATGGATTTTTAAAATAAAACATTTTTTTAAATTGCACTTTAGGTGAAAGTTTACAGAACTAGCTTCTCATTGAACTGTTAGTACACATATTGTTTTTATGACATTGGTTAACAACCCCACGCCATGTCAACACTCTCTCCCTTCTTGACCTTGGGTTCCCTCTTACCAGCTTTCCTGTCCCCTCCTGCCTTCTAGTCATTGCCCCTGGGCTGGTGCGCCACTTTAGTCTTGTTTATTTTTATGGGCCTGCCTTCCTTCATCTTTGGCTGAAGGGTGAACCTCAGGAGTGACTTCATTACTGAGCTAAAAGAGTGTCCGGGGGCCATACTCTTGGGATTTTTCCAGTCTCTATCAGGCCAGCAAGTCTGGTCTTTGTGAGTTAGAATTTTGTTCTATACTTTTCTCCAGCTCTGTCTGGGACCCTCTATTGTGATCCCTGTCAGAGCAGTGAGTGGTGGTAGCCGGGCACCATCTAGTTGTGCTGGACTCAGTCTGGTGGAGGCTGTGGTAGATGTGGCCCATAAAACAAAACCATATAGTGATATAGTTATGTGTATGTGTATATACACACACGTACACTAAAACCTGCAAAAGCTGGAACCTGCGTAAGACGGAACCGCCAGAGAGGGAAAACACAGATATTTCTCACTAATGGAGAGCAACAGAAAAGTGGTAAGGCTGCACCATATTAAAAGGCGGAAAACTTTCGAGACCTCGAAAAACAAGGCAGTCTCATCGAGTTCTGGCTCTCACAGGTTTCACTGTATACACGTACATATGCATCCTGATTCCCACTGCTTTTCCCACTCTGTCATGCTTTTAGCAGCTTAAGTTACAAAAGAATACACTCCTCAATATTCTTAAAGGCATGATATCTGCCTTTGCTTTACTTATGGATAAAAACTTAGACTCTCTTTATACAATGGTTTTTGGCCAAAGATCCTGCTTCAAATGTAGTGTACCAACCACATTCAAATGATTGTTAGATTTAGAAAGTCCACAGGGTGGCACTAGATACCTTTGGTCAAAATCCATAACCCCGTAAGCTCTTTCTAGAAAACAGGGATAGAGAAGCACCTCTGGTATCAGCAAAGATTAAAAATTGAAGCTAGTATGAAAGATATCCTGTTCTGTCTGGAGGGACTGCTGCCAGCCAGAACACATTTGAAACCCTAATGACATACTTAAAAAGTTACCCAAAATGACAAGCAGAAGTTATAGACTGCCTATGGTGGAGCATATTTCTTCCAGTGGCAATCTGTATCTGTTCCTTTGGACTTACTTCGTTGTTAGTATTTGATCATCTTAAACATATTTCTGTATACTCGCCCCCCTCCATGTCTTTCTTTCCCTCTCCCTTTCTCTTTCTCTCCCATGCACATAAGCACCCTCATACCAATGAAATGGATTTGTAGGTGATTTTTTTGGTAAAGACTCATGATCACATCCCTATTAACCAAGATTTACATTTCAAATACTTAACTGTTTTCATCTTTTTATAAACTCCCAATTTTCAACAGTTTATGAGTATCCCATAAATAGGAACAAAACTTGGTAGGTTAAGTCTCAACTCAGATGATGAAAATCTCAAAACTCATCACAAAAAGATCTACTTCTGATGCCTCTTTTCAATCTTGTATCACCTTATAATCGATTGGGAACATTTATGATAGTCTTTTACATTCCGGCAATTTTAAAGGGTAACAGAGCCAGATCTTAAATAGATTCCCAGCAAATGAGTAAGCCTCAGAAACAACTGAAGAAAAAAAAGCTGAGAAGCTCTAGTACTTTAAGATTTTTTCTGATGTCCATTAACATGGTTTTCATTTAAGCTTAAAATCTCTGGGAGATGATTTAATAAAATGTGCTGATGCCTTGAGTATTTCACAATACACAGACAAATTCAATGTGATCTATTCACTTCATTCAGAAACTTTTTGTGTGTGCAGACACAAGAATTTTTCCCACGACAGTAAGTGTATGTGCCTCGCATCTAGATTAAGCAAACCATAACAGCACCTTCCAGGCCTATGATCTACTTTTTTAAGTGAGTATTCAAGACAAAAGCACACAGTACACCAGAGTGCTTAAATGACCCACACCCCAGTAATACACTGCACGTATACATTGATTGTATTTGTAAGAATGTTTTATCTCTGAAAGACCCAAAAGATTAGTGAGTGCAACTGCATGCCTTTCCATATGTGTTTATTTCCAGAAGCAGCAGTTAAGGTCATGCTAAATCCAACTTTTCTAAGAATTTGAAGGGAAGATAAAGTTTAAAACAGATCCAAAAAATTGAGAACTCACTCCTGTCCCAGGCTAGCTCCAGTGATGGGTGTAGGGGCTAGCATGCACAATAGGTCAGTTTTAGAGCAATCCCAGGAGCTGACAGCCTATTCTGAGTGAGTTCACGAAGTCTGAGGCAGATTATGTGCAGACTGATGAACGGTGAGGCTAGTCCTCGACTGTGAAAATAACACCTCAGTGCCAACAATTTACCTTCTTCCCTTGATCTCCAACTCATAATCAAACAATTTGCAGACAAGACTCAGAAACTGTTTTATTAAATTGAACATAAAATGCCTGTTGTAATAACATCAAGCCTTTATCAGAAATCAGTACAGAAGTGAGGATACACAGCCAAAATGAGCCATCAACATAAGCAGTGTAAATTTTAAATAACTTCCAGATTTCTATATTCAATATGCTAAAAAAAAAAAAAAAAAGAAAGAAAGAAAACTAAAAAAGCAATTTCAATTTCACAATTCACAGTTGATTGGTTTTAATCCCATGACACTTTTGCCATTTCTGTAGACACAAACAGATTTCCAAAGTGGTGAATGGCACTTAGCCCCAACAGTGTACACAGATCTTAAATCCCTGTGAGACATTGAGAGAAAATTTTAGGAAACCACCAATTTCATACAGTTTGGACTGGCTTTTTTTTTTTTTTTTTTTTTTTTTTAAAGCTATATCCTTCACCAGAGAAGCAGTTCTAGTGAAATAGCAAAAGCAGTTTGAAAAGTTTGCCATGCCTTTAAATGAAGGGTTCTAAAATTTCCCTTGGTTTTCCACAATTTTATTCTCTAATTTAAAGCAATAACTGCGCTAAAATGCAACTTTAGCAGGGAAAGCGACATCACTCTGCTTCTGGATCTCGAGCCAGGAGAGCCAATGTATAGTTCTAGCAAACACATGGAATGCTCTAGAGCAGAGTGTGAAATACTCTAGTAAGGCATTTCAAAGCAGACATACCACACCCAAACTGAACTGTTACGGTCAAAGATACCACCAGGTGAACACCAACTAATGCAGAATCAACACGAAATGCTTACAAAATGACACACTGATTTACAAAACCACAAAAAAGGTACCCAAGCACCAAAAGAAGGCAAAACAATGACCAGCCACTCTAAAAGAAAGTTTTGTTCTTCTAAATGTCAGATTTGCAGAATAGAAATAAACTGCTTTATATGTACTTTGCCCTAGGCTATTAACATTCATCATAACATACAGGGTTACTTTTCCTTAAAAAAATATATCATGTAGAGAATAACATGTACAATCAGTGATAGAGAACATTTATTTTCACTAGTGAGGGGGTCATGGAAGCACTTACATAGAAAGTTATGAATGAATCACGAAGGTCATTTAAATGCAAAAAGAAATCTGATGAAACCTGCATTATTAGTTATTATTCAACAGTGCAGTGAGAGGTTTAGCAATTGCCTTGGGCTTACTGAGAAAGTCTTTAAGTTCAGAGTCATGAAATGTCTAAAAATAAAAGTTTAATTAGTAAAAATACGTATTTTCCATGTATGGGCCCAAAGGAAGTGTTCAGTGATTTTGGAAGCCATACTCTTATCAAACAAATAAAAGAATATGAATCAGGAGCATTTAACTTTCAATTCTCACTTATCCACGAATTGTCACGACCTGCAGCAAGTCATTTAAGTTCTTCAGATTTTGTCCACAAAAAGTGAACATAAAAATAAAGGCATATGTCAAAAAAAAAAAAAATCTCTGGATGGTATTCAAGCTAACAATGGTTACTAAAGCTCACAATTTCAACAATTCATTATATAGTACAATCATTTTTAATCCTGCTGATTATGGCTAGGGGAAGACTGGACAATGAAAATTATCAGGGAATTCAAAGGCTTTGTACAAATTAAGAGTTTTGACTTTGTAAACTACTTGTTTTCCAAGAGTTGTTTAAAACAGTTCATCACATATGGGTTTGACTATTTTCTCTATTCCCCTCTTGTCTGGCAGAACAGCTGAAAGTAGTGGAATGGACAAAAGAAGTGACAACAGTTAGGTAAGAAAAGCAAGCAGCAATAGTTTAAAATGAGGTATAAGCTTTTCATCAACCCCAATCAGTAATTTACAGTTTTGTTTTGTTTTTTTTAAGAAGCTACATAGTTCAACAAAACTATATCTTAAGAACAGGGATAAAGAAAACATTCTTATCGTGGAACTTTTAAATTTATGATAATTAAGCATTTAAAGTGACCATACTAGAAAACTCCACTTTGAAAAGGAGTTGTCTGCCCTCTAAGCACAGACAAAATCAGAAACTGGAAAACTAAAGTCCACAGAAGAAAAAAAAGATTATGTTAATTGGCTCAGGTTATCAACATCATCACACTGCTTTCAAAACGATATTAATATTTAAACAAATATTAAACTCTCACTAATGACACCATGCTGAAGTATTTAATGGGAGTGTATTGTCTGCGATTTACATTGAAATGTATTTAAGAAAAAAAAACAATGGATTGATGGATACAGGCATGGATAGATGGTACAATATAGTAGATGTTAATGGTAGAATCTAAGTGGTGGGTATATTGCCAACATTTTTCAACTGTGAGGGATGTTTGAAAATTTTCATAATAAAATGTTAACATTTCTACAATAAAATTAATTTAGCAGTGTGTTTTAAAGACTTGAAGCACTCAGACAATTTAGAATTTTAAATTAATTGAAGTAGGGAAATTTTTCCTCTAAAGGCCTCATTTCTCAAGATGCCTCTTTTAAATGTAGAGATGAACTAATGCAATTTACATTATTGTACAAGACAGTCTCTTCACATATTTTATTTGCAAATACATAATTCTCTCCTCTCTACAGAAAAGACAGGTTTTTAAAAGACCACTGGAATAGAGTTTTTCCAAGCATCAGTGTCAATCCACCACGCTACCATTCACTAAATACATATGAAATAATATAAAACATAGCAGAGCAAGGTGAAAAATAATCTATGAATTGTTGGCAGCCTGAGACAACTGGATTTATTTTCAGGGGATATGGTTCCTGATCAATAACAATAACGGTTTTACTCAGTACCAAATTGAGTCTGTATTTAAATAAACCAAAAGGTGTTAGAATACAATTCACACAGATCTTGGTTGTTCCAAGCTCCTGTTTTATGAATTGTGACTAATGGCAATAATTCAGTCATCTCTTCTCTCTGTGAAATGCTAACACTTGCTAAAGGCACTCATATTCTGGGCTTAACAGAGACAGGGTCACGGAGGACCATAAGCCAGTACTTTTTTTGGTAGCTACCCAGAAAGGGAGTTTACAAATGATCCTCCCATTCCTAACGGGCAGAAAAAGTCAAACAGCTATCAGTAGAAATGTCTTACGAGAAGCTATTTACACAGCTATTTGTCCATCCAGCTAGATGGACAGTAATAGCTTACAATGGCAAGGGTTCCCCCAACAAAACAAAACACTTTTTATTATATATGAAACTCCTGAATGATGATTTGGCTGGTAAAAAAAGATAAGGTAGTTTAAAAAATACATATTTTGTTCCAAAGCCTACAATATTTTTTTTTCTATACTGAGAGAACATTTCTCAATTTACTTCTAAAGAAGCCCTACTGTCCTTCAGACATGCCTCACCAAGTTCCTAAGACAGTACTTCCAATCTAAGTTCCAACTCTGAGGAAACAAAATAGATTCAGTTCCAAATCCACCAATCCTGGGCCTCTCTGTAGAGAATACTATGCAGAAGAGTTACATGTCTCATCTGACATAAGCAAGATTCATCTTATACTGGTCGCTGGACAGTCCTTGACCTGTCACTGCTTCAGTCCCAGTCAATCCAGGAGCAAAGGAATCATGAATTCCACCACTACGCCTTAGAATCTATCTACAGAGGAAGACTTAACCAGATACCATTTATATATATATATATATATATGTTATAATATATATATTTCTCCTTTTATCCTTATTCAAAACTGTAGATAGTTATCTATAAGCAAGCATACAATACTAGCTCTATAGACTCACTTTGTAAAAATGAGAGTGAAGGTGGCATGCTTCCCTTTAGCTGTTTAAGTCAAAGGGACATAAGAATGATCTCAGCCAAGATTCTTATTCAGAGTTCCAAAATTCTAAATGGTTTTCTAAGTTTACTAACTAAGAAGGGGGAATGGTGAGGAAGAGTTGGGGGAGGAACTTTTTCAAAATGAATGGCATAAAAAATTATTCACCTTGCAGAATTCAGTGCAATAAGAGACAAGCAGACAAACATAATAAAGAACATGCACATATTTACAAGTTGCAGTACATGATACACAAAGACAAGACCCACAAAGTATTTTCTGTTCAGTGTGGAGTCAAAAGGGGTACATGGCACATTCAATTTTGTAACTTAACTTTTTTTTAAAAAAAAACCACTTCGAAGGCATATGCAATCCAATCTTTTAGTTGGAATATGGAATTTTTCCCTTACAACTTCTTGCCCTTGCTACCTTAAAATTGAGTTTCTGTTATCTTCCAGTATTGACTTGGAATGACAACTTACACAAAGATAGTCACAGAGAAAAGAGACTTGGATGCTATGAGTTCTTCTTGCAAATGATTACTGAAATCTACTTGTGTTTTCTGACTAAAGGTTTTCAGTTGTTTAGGCCTCTGTTCATCCTTGTATACAGGATATAGATACTATCATGATTCCCGTGGTGGGGGAGGGAACAAGTGGCAAATCCTAAAGCACATTACAGAGCAGGACTGGACCTCACAAAATGAAACCAATGGAGATCACGTATCACTGGCTGCAGTAGTAACAACAGTCTATTTTGACAGGGAAAAAACACTGTCTATAAGGAATGCATGAATATAAGATACAGTACCATGCAGAGATATACTTATTTAGGCATTTCCTGCCTGATAACCTCTTTCACCCTCTGTTTAAGCAACAGAACACAGGAAAATATTGCAAGGTAGCAAGCCCAAAACAGCCCACTGTCATAAAGACTTGTGGTTTTTTTTTTTTTGGATGTGCATGTAACTTCTACAAATGATCATGGAAGTTATTTATCTACTCCCTAAAGTTTGGAAATTAAGGAGTAAACTGAGTTATTGTAGGCAATATGGTATCTAAAGTGTCATATAAAACAAACGCATCACTCTTTTTTTAGTGCAAAGAAAATATAGCAAGTAAGAAATAACACTATAAATTTAACTTCTTTCTTCAAAAGAAAATGCGCTTATGCATTCATAACATCCATTAAGGGCACTGGGAAACTGGAAACCTGAATACACAAGGCCTGGAAAAAAATCAAGCCCTTAAATCCAATGATTTTTATACGTACACAATAAGATTGTTAAATGGGAAGAGCGGGGAAATCCGTCCTTTAATTTTATTTGCAAAGGAAAAACTGAAAGTGGATGAAATGTCACTTTTACAAAATGTAAATTCATAGCTACAATCTTTTCCTGTTATCTGAAAAAAAGTATTCAATGAAATTCTCTCTATGGTATCACATCTGTATGTATGTAGAAACAGAAAATGAGATTTTTAAATAATCATAGAACCAAGTGGCCAGCACTGTAATATTAAAATCTACTAAAAAATATACTTAGCAGCAAATGAGTAACCTACTGGTCAATGAGATAAGCCCTAAATTGCTCTAATCAGCTGTAATTTATAGATTACTGCAAAAATAGGTTATTATACATGGAGTCATGGTCTAGATGGAATCTCAACAGAACTTTACTTCATTCTTCTGTATCTGGGAGAATACCTTTCCATAAACAATTCTGCTTTTCAGTAAACTACCACTTCAAGAGAAGAGCGTACCTTGATATGTACCAAGGTTAATAGCAAAAATGGTATTTAAATATGGGTCTAGATTGTTCAAAAGTGTTACAGAAAAGGAATGATGATTATAATTTCCCTCCTCCCCACCTATTTACCTATACAATTATCAGGAAGAACAGGTGTTTTATTTTTATTTAGTAACATAAGCAATCAAACGTGAATTGACCATAGTGAAAGATACCGCTCAAGATAAATTTCCTAATGAATGTGGCCTTTCAAAAGAAACATGAATGAGCAGCAGTCTTATCCATGTAAAATAAAATATAGTAAATAGATAGAATTCAGTTAATGGAAGTCCACAGATTACTCCATTCGTTAATCTAGACATACACTACAGCTTCTTATTTTAAAAGAAAAAACAGAAGAATACTTATTATTATCAGATACCAAAGTAATCTACATTTTCAGTATCTTCAAGGAATCCTTTAAAGATTTACTTTATAAAGAATAAAACTGGCTCTAAAACCAAAGTTGATGTATTTTTCTACTGGAAATGATCATACTGAAATTTGATTAACTTTTTTTAAAATTCTTCTCTATCTATGAAACAGTACGTAGCTGTATTCTCGTAACAGCCAACTAACTGGATAAAGAGAAAAGATTGTAAGTGTAAGAATCGTATTACTTAAAAAGTCTGCCAAAATATCAAGAGATCTGAAATTACGGTTGAGACCATCACATAAGTGAATGTTACTACAGTGAAGTACTTTTCAACTGAAATATGAAACACTTCCTGACATTTCCTGAAGCCAGCCAAAAAAAATATACTTTTAAAAAATCATACCCTTATTAAACTCATTAGATATTCAAAAGTGGGGCTTGGAAAACCCACAGCACAGCTGTGGCATGAAAATGAGCTTGATAGACAAACTGACTCTCAAAAAAAAAAAAAAAAAAAAAAAAGAGGAGGGAAAAAGGTGGCATTTAAATGAGTGAAATCCACACCTGGAAATGAAGTTTAGCTGTTCAGAAGTACACAAACGCACACACACACACACAGTGTCTGAATTCCAGAAAACCTGCAATTGGATGACGGAGGGACACAATAAAGGGGAATATGTCCTGGGAAAGACTCTAATGCCCTTTACCCTCAGACTACTCTCCTGACAACGACTGAGGTGGTGGTTCCAATGAACCTTTGGGGTGCTAAAATCTCTGCTTACGTGTTTTTACTGTGATCAGAAGTAAAAACTCAGTAACATTCTTTACTTAACAGTACATAAAATTAAAAACACAAACGAAGATGACATTTCTAAATAGTCATAGCTCTAAGTGGTCAGGCTACTAGACGACCAGAACTTGGTCAAGATAAAAAGTTGTTTCTGAGGGGGTAGTTAGGTCACATGCTGATACATAGCTCAACACAACTGACCTGAAAAAGCATTATGGCCTAAGAAGCACATTCTTTTCCTCCCCCGGTTTTGACATCTCATGGTACCACTGCGGGTTACACGTATTCACGTTAAGCAGAGGAATGTACTCATATCAAAAGGACCACAAGGCAAAGGCATGTTGACAGAAGGTAAACAACAGGGAGGTCAAGCTGCTCTATCTGAACATGACAATCACTATACATAGCCCAGATTCTCCATCTCATTCCTGTACCGCTGTTCAGACACCTTGCTTTTATGTTGCTTGCTCTCCAAATGCTGCCGGAATTCCATCTCTTCGCCAGCCCCAACGTTACACATCGAGCAGTAAAACTGGCCGCTGGGAGTAACACACATGGCCAGATCACGTGGAATTCTCTGCCGAGAGCGGGGGTTGAAGTAAGGACCTCCTAAGGCAAGAGATAAAAGTAATCTATACATTCACCTTCAAAATAATCACTTGAGTGGTGGGCTGATCAATTATCACCGTAATCTGTGATTCTGATTATTTATTTAAGTTCTAATTCAAATTATAACATTCACAGATTCTTAGCTTTAAATGAATGTGAAATTAATGATTTTTAATTATAATTTTATACAGGTTCAATCTAAAAGGATAAAATGGATCCTCTAACTATTGTCAGAAAAGCTACTTTAAAATCAATCCCAAACTCTAAATGGCTACATATCTTAAAAGTGAATCCAATTTAAAAAATACATTTTTTGTTTCAAGCATTATATCAAAAGTCCTACAATTATGCTCTTTGACCCAAAAAATTCTCTAAGAATTTATCCTAAGGAAATATTGAGAATTTCAGCACAGACAGCTACCAGAAATGATCTTTATTTCAGCAATAGCTATAGTAGCAAAAACTGGGGGTGGGGGGAAGGGAGGACAAAAGAGGATTAGAAAAAATATAATTGATGCAACAGAAAACCATACAGTCACAAAAAATAATGCCATAGAAGTCTTCCATTACATTGAAATCTGAATATAAAATACTATTAACTAAAATAAACTTATCACAAAAAATAATCCCATTTATACTTTAAAGAAATATATATAAAGAGACTAGAAGGACATAGATGAAAATATTGGTGGAATTATCAATAACTTTATTCTTTTTACATAAATGACTTCATAAGTTGGGCCTTTAGCACATTAGTTTTCTGCTTTTCTAATATAACAATAAGTATTTACGACTATAAATTTTCTCACAATATTGCTTTCACTGCATCCTAGAAGTTTTGGTATGATGTTTTTATTACTGTTCAGTTCTAAGAATTTTTAATTTTCAATACGGTTTCTTCGACTCATGAGTTATTTAGAAGTGTTTTAAAATTTCCAAACAAATGGATATCCTGTTTGTATTTTCTGTTTTTATTACTGACATCTCATTTAAGTGTACTCTAGTCAGAGAACTTAGTCTATAAGCTTCAATTTTTGACATTTGTTGAAACTTGCTTTATGCCTAGTATAGTTTTTGTAAATGTTCCATATATGCTTGAACAAATGTCTATGCTCTATTGGGTACATGAGTATATGTGTGTGTGTATATTTATGTATATGTATATATATACACATATATATATAATGTCAGCCCAGTAAGTCACTTTTGTTAACTGCATTATGCAAAACTTTACCAATTTTTTATTTACTTGGCCCATAATAATTAAGACACGTCTTGAAATCTCCCAATATGATGATGGATTTGTCAACATACTCCCACAATTCTATTGATTTTTGCTTTACATGCTTTGAGATTTTTTTTTAATTAAGTATATACACTTTCAAATTGTTACATCTTTCCCTCTCCATCCCTAATAATGCCTTCTGTTCTAAAGTTTCTTTTATCTGATATTAACACATCTCTCCCAACCTTTTTATTTGAATTTCTTTTATTCAATCTGAAAATCTTTGCCTTTTAACTGGGACTTTAATAAACTGACACTTATTATAATTACTGATACCTGTTTAGACTTTTTCATAATTATGTTACATTTTGCCTTCTATAGTTCTGCTTCTTTCTATGCTTCTCTCTTCCCTTTTCAAATAACTTTTTGGATTTTTTGCTTTACTTTTCACATGAATGACCTCTGCTGGTGTGTGTTTGTATTGGAGGTAGGGCTGGGGGGGATGGACCGTATAGAAGAAGGACCTGCTCAGTCCTACTGAAAATAACCAGAAAATGTAGAAAACATTCCCATGAACTAGTAGTTCTGAATTGAGGGTGCATATCAGAATCACTGAGGAAGCATTTTCAAAATACATGTATCTCTAGGTCCCACCACAAATGGAATGATTAAAAATCTCTGAGGCACAGTTTAGGCACGTATATTTTGTAAAAACTCCCCAGGTGATTCTGAGTTGCTACTCTAGTTAAAAACCACTTTTATAATTATTTCCTGCCCGCCCCCCCAAAAAATGAGAATTTAACATGATGCAACTTTAAACCAAAGACCCCGTTTTTATAATGCATTTTATCTCTCTCAACTGGCGAATACCAGAAGAAGCATAAAGGGACTATGATAAGAAACCCTAAAACAGAAGCCTATCATTTAAAACCAAAGTAAATAATACACCAAATAGGAAATAAATAAAACCTGAAATGAACACCAGCCTGAGAAGCCACGGGGCCAATTCAGCAAAACAATGACTAACCCCAAATTCTCAAGGCTATCTGTTATCGTGAAAGGAAATAAAAATGAAGGCGGTCATTTACAGAACGCAGCCAAGGTATGTGGAACAACACAAGATACCTGAAGTGTTCTGTACTGTGTACATATTTCTCCTATTAGACATCATCTTATATTCATTCCCTTCTTTCCGGGCCCTCCGCTGACCCACCTCTGAGGATTCCCTGGAGAAAAGAAATTTAAAAAGAATCAGACTTCTGAACAAGGATCCCTTTCAACTCTTTTTATTTAAAGACAGTCAGTCTCACACAACACTTTGGCCTCAGAGAAAACAGCAATACCTACGAGAATGAGTTGCTCTGAGCTTCCGCCAGCCGCAGCCTCTTGGCATGATTCTTCCCTTGATAGTGAGCCTGGGCCACAGCCGGAGAACTAAAGGAGGCATCACAGAGCTTACAGTAATCGTTCTCTGTGGCCAGGATCACTCGGCCTCCCGGCTTAAAGGAGCCCATCTGACATCAAAGACACAAGCAGAAACAGGATTAAAAAACGTGGACTTTATTCCCTCCTTCTCCTCAAAGTTCCTTCTATGAGTTGAAAATAAGCACAGAATGTGGCATGACCACAAGCACTCAGCTTTATAAGGAAATAATTCACTGGGAGACATTTAATCATGGTTTTGCATTATAAACACCTATGTACTAGCAGGGGGCCCTGGTGGCGAAGTAGTTAAGAGTTCAGGCGGCTAACCAAAAAGTTGGCAGTTCAAATCTACCAGCCGCTCCTTGGAAACCCTAGGGGGCAGTTCTACTCTGTCCTATGGGGTCACTATGAGTCGGAATCAACTTGATGGCAACGGGTTTATGTAGCAGCAGAAGGTGAATGCTTCACTGCCATCTCTACTGAAGAAATTAAAAAAAACGAGTTTAAAAACCCCAGTATGAAAGAGCAAGGGCAGTGTAGGTAAGGCCTAAAATAATATTACCAGAAAGGGTAAGTCTCCCCAGAATCCATCAACAAACATTTCCTGAATGCCTACCATTTTTTTTGGCTTGCTGCCTAGTCCAGGAGAAACATACAGCCCTGTGGCGCAGTGGTTAAGAGCTCGGCTGCTACCAAAAGGTCAGCAGTTCGAATCCACCAGCCACTCCTTGGAAGCCCTATGGGGCAGCTCTACTCTGTCCTACTGGGTCGCTATAAATCGGAATCGACTCAACAGCAATGGGTTTGGTTTGGTTTTTATACAAGAAAAACAGCCCTACCCCTCAAAGAATCCACAAACCAGCTACTGAGATATAATACAACCAAGGAAAAATAACCGGCAGAGCCAGGCAATTGTATTCAGGTTGAGGAATAATACGTTAAAGGTAACCTGACACAGTGCCTGGCAGATAGTAGGCACTCAGTAAATACTGTTGGGTTAATATGCAAACAACAAACTAGATTTTGGCTAGAGGAGATAATATGCATGGTAACCAGTTGCTGTCGAGCCAATTCCGACTCATGGCAACCCCATGTGTATCAGAGAAGAACTGCGCTCTATAGGGTTTTCAGTGACTGACTTTTCAGAAGGTCTTTCTTCCATGGCGCCTGAACATGTTAACTGTTTGCACCACCCCAGGGTTGATAAACAGTCCGAAAACCATAGTATATCAGGAACAGTTGAAGGAAGTAGCACTGTTTTACCTGGAAGGGAAGGTTTTTTAGGGGGACAGGATATCTATCTTCAAAAATCACAAAGAGCTGCTATGAACAGGGGCTCAGAGATATAATATAACCAGGTTTGCCCAGGAAGGCAGAACCAACTGCAAACAAACCCCAGTAGGGGGCAGTCATCAAATTCTAGAACAACCTTCAGGAACTAGTAATGTGAAAACTACTCAGCTTAAAGATCTCTCTGGGCATTTTCCCATCCTCTGATGCTGATTTTAACATATCTCATTTTCCCCAAAATCCATGGGGATAAGGGAGTAGCTGATATTGTTATCCACACTTTAAGAACTGGAAAACTGACATTAAGAAAAGCAAAATTATATCATGGAGGTTATGAGCAGAGGTCTAAGGGTCAAAAGAAGTTCTGGCTCCACCACTTTACAAAATGTGTAACACCATGGAGAAGTTACTTTACTTACCTGAGCCTCTAATAAGCCCAGGTCGTACCAACGCTGCTGCTCCGTGACCTATACGGTTGAGTAATAAGGCCCTGTTGTTAGGTGCCATCAAGTCAATTCTGACTCACAGCTACCCCTGCAACAGAATAGAACTGCCCCATAGGGTTTCCTAGGCTGTAATCTTTACAGACGCAGATCGTCAGGTATTTTCTCCAGCAGAGCCACTGGTGGGTTCAAAACTACTGACCTTTCAGTTACCAGCCAAGCGCTTAACCATTGTGCCACTTGAGTTTCTTAATAAGGCCTTAACCCTCTAAAAGGTGGCCTGTGGTACAGTGGTTAGGAGCTTGGCTGCTAACCTAAAAGTCGGCGGTTCAAAATCACAAGCTGCTCCACAGGAGAAATGTGTGGCAGTCTACTTCTGTAAAGATTACAGCCTTGGAAACTCTATGGGGCAGTTCTACTCTGTCCTATAGGGTTGCTACGAGTCAGAATTGGCTCAACAGCAACGGGTTTACTTTTGGTTTGATAAGCCTCTAAATTGTTGTCAGCATTCAGCCTGGAACTAGAGGGAGGCAAGTGAGGTGCTCGCCTCCAGCACAAAATTTAACAGAGCACCAACACTTCAGTAACTAAGATAAATATTATTTTAATAAAATTAAATATTTTAATAGAATATTTTATAAAATCAAACCTAATACAAAAAAAAAAAATCCACAATGAATGAAATATCCAAATTTTTTAAAAAAGATAGGATCAGTAATAGTACTATGCCAAGCCACACTGAAGTCTGAGGCAAAAGAAACTCAGGAATACTTAGCCTGTGTTTATTTAAGATGTTGTTACTTGGTTCACTATAGAATTTTTACATTATCTTTGATGTTTTAACATATTGCATTAAAATTCTATTTATCTTGATAACTGAGTTTTGTGCACTCCCTTAAATTTTGTGCCTGAGGTGAATGCTTTCCTCACCTCACCCTAGTCCCAGCCTGAATAAATTAATATAGGAATATAGCAGAGTGCCTATCATAGCGAGTGCTCAATGAGAGTGCGCTATTATTATTATTTACGGCTACTGTTCCATGAATATATAATACTTCAAAGAGTTTAAGGAGTAGAATCTATATTCAGAGGTTATTAAACTGCAGGAGTATCTTCCCTCAATCACCTGTTTTACCTTCTCAAGAGCTAAAGGAACGCAGCTCTCAAGTCTAGAGAGAGTTTTCTATGGCTCTCTGCATAGAGGTAAGAAAGAAGCAAACTCAAGAAACTGATCTTGCAACTGGAAGATAAAATATAAATGGGGTTAACAGGAATAAAGAAATAAATGCTTAAAAATCCTTCTTTTAATCTAGGGCTTAGCCTGAATATTCAGGGTCCTTTAACCCAGAGTTATGAGAAATACACAAACAAACAAACAAACAAAAATAACACTATTTGTTTCATCATTTCATGTATCACAACTGAAGTCAATGAGAAATCTCAAGGCTCATACAGGTACCATGTAGATCAGTGGTACAAAAGCATTTGCCCAACTGTACCTTGAGGGGCAGTCAGGACAACCTGCGCATACGACAGTTTTCACCCTGACACTGTTTCGCCCTGACGCTCAGAGTGATCTCAGGCATGGGTTCACCGTGCCAGACCCTCATGGCACGTGTCTCACCTGCGGAGGGACTGAAACAACTGGAGTGGCTGCGGGCTCCACTGCATTGCTCATTCTGGTAGGGGGCGGACAGCTATTCGCGGCGTAGTAATTTCGGAGTTTCTTACCATGATTTTTACCCTAGAAGTAAAATAAAATGAGTAATCACCATGAGGAAATGGTGTCAAATTGAGTTAATCAATGTATTCACTTAAAAAACAACAACAACAACAAAAAAGCCCTGGCCCAGACAGCTTCACTGGAGCATTCTACCAAAAACTCAGAGAAGAGCTGAATTCTACTCAAACTATTCCAGAACACAGAAAAGGAAGGAATACTCCCAAATTCATTCTATGAAGCCAGTATAACCCTGACAGCAAAGTCAAATGCATCACAAAAAAAGAAAATTACCGACCAATATCCCTCATGAATACAGGCGCAAAAATTCTCAGCAAAATTCTAATCAACAGAGTTCAACAGCATATCAAAAAAATAATACACCATGACCAGGCAGGATTCACACCAGGGATGCAAGGGTGGTTCAACATTAGAAAATCAATGAACATAATTCATCACAAAAATAAAACAAAGGAAAGAAATACATGATCATCTTAAGCAATGCAAAAAAGGCGTTTGATAAAATCCAACAGCCTTTCCCAATAAAAGCTCTCAGCAAAATAGGAATAGAAGGGAAATTCCTCAACATAATTAAGGGTATATATGCAAAACCAACAGCCAACATTATTCTCAACAGAGAAAGATTAACAGCATTCTCCTTGAGAACAGGAACAAGACAAAGATGCCCATTATCACCACTCTTATTCAATATTGTACAGGAAGTCCTAGCCAGAGCAATAAGGTAAGAAAGGAAAATAAAGGGTATCCAAACTGGGAAGGAAGAAGTAAAACTATCTCTATTCGCAGATGAAACGATTCTATACTTAGAAAATCCCAGAGACTCCACAAGAATGTTACTGAAACTAATAGGAAAAAAAAACAAAACCTGTTGCTGTAGAGTCGATTCCAACTCATAGCAACCCTACAGGACAGAGTAGAACTGCCCTATACAGTTTCCAAGGAGCGCTTGGTGGATTTGAACTGCTGACCTTTTTGTTAGCAGGTGTAGCTCTTAACCACAACAAAGTGACAGGGTGTAAGATCAACACACAAAAATCAGTTGTGTTCCTCTACCCTAACAAGGAGAACTCTGAAAACACAATCAACAAAACAATACCATTTATAGTAGCCTCCAAAAGGAAAAAATACCTAGGAATAAACCTAACTAGGGATGTAAAAGACTTATACAAGTAAAACTATAAAACACTACTGCCAAGAAACTGAAAGAAACCTACCAAAAAACCAAACCGGTTGCCGTCAAGTTGATTCCGACTCACAGTGACCCCATAGGACAGAGTAGAACTGCTCTATAGGGCTTCCAAGGAGTGGCTGCTGAATATGAACTAACGACCTTCTGGTTAGCAGCCAAGCTCTTTAACCACTGCACCACCAGAGCTCCAAAAGAGACCTACATAAGTGGAAAAACATTCCATGCTCTTGGATTAGAGGAGTTAACATCGTGAAAATGTCAATACTACCCAAAGTGATCTATAGATATAATGCAATCCCAATCCAAATCCTAACAACATTCTTTAATGAAATGGAAAAACTAATCACCAACTTTATATGGAAAGGAAAGAGGCCCTAAACAGCTAAAGCAACACTGAAGAAAAACAAACTAGGAGGCCTCACACTTCCCTATCTCAAAACTTACTATACAGCCACAGTAATCAAAACAGCCGGGTACCGGTTCAATGACAAATACACAGACCAATGGAATAGAATTGAGAACCCAGAAGTAAATACATCCAACTACGGGCAGCTGATCTTAGACAAAGGGGAAGAAACTTCAGTGGGGAAGAAACTGTCTCTTTTACAAATTGTGCTGGCAAAACTGGATATCCATTTGCAGAAAAATGAAACAGGGTCCAAACCTCACACCAGCTACAAAACCTACTGAAAATGGACCAAAGACCTAAATGTTAAGGCTAAAACTATAAAGTTACTGGAAGATAACACAGGGACAAAACTAGTGGACCTTATTTTTCACATAAATAGTCTAGCAAACACAACTAAAAATGCACAGACAACAGAAGATAAATTACATAACTGAGACCTCCTAAAAATTAAATACTTAAGCTCATCAAAAGACTTTACCAAAAGAGTAAAAAGAGAACCTACAGACTGGGAGAAAATCTTTTGGCAACGACCTATCTGATAAGGGTCTAATCTCTAAAAGACATAGAAAACTGCAAAAACGCAACAAACAATCCAATCCAAAAATGGGAAAAGGACATGAACAGATACTTCACCAAAGATGACATTCAGGTGGCCAACAAACACATGAAAAGATGCTCATGATCATCAGCCAATAGAGAGATGCAAATCAAAATTACAATGAGATACCATCTCACCCTTGCAAAAATGGTACTGATCAAAAAAACAGAAAACAACAAATGCTGGCGAGGTTGTAGGGAGACTGGAACTCTTATACACTGCTGGTGGGATTGTAAAATGGTACAACCACTATGGAAAATGGTATCACACTTCCTCAAAAAGCTAGAAATAGGAATACTTTATGATCCAGCAATTCCACTCCTAGTATATATCCAAGAGATATAAGAGCAGTGACACGAATAGACATATGCACACCCATGTTCATTACAACATTATTCACAATAGCAAAAAGATGGAAACAACCTAAGTGCCCAACAACAGATGAATGGATAAACAAATTGTGGTACATATACACAATGGAATACTACGCAACTATAAAGAATAATGAGGAGTCCATGAAGCATCTTATAACATGGATGAATCTGCAGGATATTATGCTGAACGAAATAAGTCAATCACAAAAGGGCAAATATTGTATGGTTTCACTATCGGAAAAAGTCAAGAACAGGTATACACACAGAAAGCAATGTTCTTTGATGGTTACCAGGTGTGGATGGAAGCGGAAGGGAAAATCATTTTCTAGATAGCAGACACTTGTGTTTTTCTGGCAATGAGAATGGCAATATCAAATATGGGTGAAGTCTGTACTACCTGACCACGGTAAATAAAGATACTAAGAAGTATGCAAGAATAAGGAATAATTTTGGTAAATGCAGTACCATATACAACTTTACAATGACAATAATAACAACCAAAAAATATGTGTGGTTACAAAGGTAGATATGTATGAATATATGTGTATAGGAAGGCGTATGTGAGCACATGCACATGCATGTATAGGTGTATCAGTAGGCATATGTATATACATGTTTGTGTGTGCTGCATATATATTCATACATATAAAAAAGCACATAGAGGACACAGTTACAAAGACTTCCTAGACTTATCCAAACACCTCGCAGGATTGGTGTACAGGGTTAAAAGGCTTAGGACCATAGTCTTGTGTGACAACTCAGTCAATTAGCATAACCTAGTTCATAAAGACAATCTTCTACATTCTAGTTTGGTAAGTTGCATCTGGGGTCTTAAAAGCTTGTAAGCAGCTATCTAAGAAACAATATTGGTCTCCACTACTCTGGAGCAAAAAACAATGAAGGAAACTGAAGACTCAAAGAAGAAACTAGTCCACAGGACAAACAGCCCACACGATCCACAGCCTCTTCTAGTCTGAGATGAGAAGACTAGATGGCTACTGCTACTGACCATTCCGACCAGGAACACAACAGAAGGTCCCAGATAGAATGGGAGAAAAATGTTCAACAAAATTCAAATTCCTAAACAAGGCCAGACTTACAGGAGCAATAGAGACTAGAGAAACTCCTGAGACTACTGCCCTAAGATACCTTTTGAACTTGGAACTGAAGCCACTCCTGGAGGTCACCTTTCAACCAAATAATAGATTGGCTTATAAAATAAACAGTATCACCTACGAGGAATTTGCTCCTTTAAACAATCAACGATATGAGACCAAATAGTCAACATTTACCCAAAAGTCAAGATGAGAAGGCAAGGAAAGGCAGGGAAGCTAAATAAATGGAAACATAAGAAACAGAATGGAAATAATGAGAATGCTGACACCTTGTGAAAACTGTAACCAATGCCATGGAATAATCTGTATAAAAATTGTTAAATGGGAACCTGATTTGCTATGTCAACTTCCACCTAAAACACAACAAATTATTTTTTTAAAAAAAGAGCATTAAAGGAGAAATTACTTACTGTAGATCTTAAAGTAAAAGAGTCTACTCTTTGGTTCTAACAAAATGATTAAATTTATCTGAGAGATAAGGGAACAAAGCCAAAAGAAATTAATTTTCTATATATCTATGGAAAAGTATCACATTTTCCAGTGATCTATGTCTTTCTCCAACCTGTTGCCACTCATATGCCACTGTCTGAATACTATGAATTTCATGACACTTTGATTTAATCTATAAGTCAATAATGCAATGGATAATCCAATTATATTTACAAAAATAACTCTTGCAGCATATCCGTTAACATGCAATGGACTTTCACATGCGTTAGCTCATTTGCTGTTCACAAAAATCCTGTAAGAGGAACCTGCTAAAATTATCCACATATGACAGCTGAGGAACTGCAATCCAAAGTATGGGGAACTTGCCCCAGGACACCTCCAGCAGACTGAGCAGTGGAGCCAGAGCCTGGGCCAAGCTTTCCAAATCCGAAGCACAACTCTTTTCACTATAGCATGAAGGTTTCAGGATGCACTGCGAACATCTGTGAAAATGGATTTGCTTTTCTCGTCATGTTTTGTTTAAGTTATTATTCACTTACTACATTAAAATTGTATTCCTCAGACTGACACATCAAATGGTGGAAAGGGTCAGCAGTTCAAAAACATTCTAAATGAGGGTAAAACAGCATATTATTCTTTAAAGTGTGTTGTATCACTGAATTGTACATGTAGAATTTGTTGAGATGGCATATGTTCTGGTATGTTTATTTTCACCACAACAAAATTAAAAAATATATACATATAAAGTGCATGGTAAAATTCAACCTGTAGACAAATATTTATTCACCATTTAGTACACACCGTTGTTGCTAGTTGCCATCTTGTCAGTTCCAACTCATGGCAACACCATGTGTGCAGAGTAGAACTGTTCCATAGGATTTTCAAGGCTGTGACCTTTCGGAAGCAGATTGCCAGGCCTGTCTCCCGAGGCGCCTCTGGGTGGGTAGCAGTCAAATGCTTAACCGTTTGTGCCACCCAGGGACTTACTATATGCTAAACCCAAGAAATAAACTAAGGACTAGCACATAGCCTAGAGGAGGAGACAGGTTTGTAAGCAGTCAATTAATGAGCTGCCTGCCCTAATGTCCTAAAGGAGCTCTTCCCATGGTCACAGTGACCTCCAGAGAGTCAAATCCAGTGGTCACATCTGTGCCTTCATCTGACTCAAACTCTAAGCAGCATGACATGGTTGACAATCCCTTTTTCTTGTAACACTCTTCCTGTTATTTTCTGTGACTCCCTCTGACTTCCCTACCTCTCCTCCAATCCCAGATCTCTGAACTCTGCAGTGGCCAAATTTCCCTTCAGTCCTCTTCTCTCTCCTCCTTCGCTCAAATTTAGGTTATCTCATCCAGTTCTGTTGACTTAAAATACAATATTTGGTGACCCCCTAAAATTATATATCTCCACCCCAACCTTCAGAACCATATACCCAACTGCCTTCTTGACGTCCACACTTAGAAGTCTAAGAGGGATCTCAACTAAACGTGCCCAAAACATAACTTTTGATTCCTCTTGCAAAAACCTTATCACTACCACTAACATGGGCCATCAACATGCCAGTAAACGGCACCACTATGCACCAAGTTACTGAAGAAAACCAAGGTGTCCCTCCTGATTCTACCCTCTCTAAACCCAACACATCCAATCCATCAGCAAGTCTTGTCAGCCTACCTTAAAGTCATTTCACTTCTCTCCATGGACATTACAGATACCACAGTAACCCAAGCTACTATCGTTTCTCACTTGCAGTAGTCAACAACTCCTAACTGGTCCCTGCTCTCACTTGAGTCCTTCTATAATTCTCCTCATATCAGCCAGAGCAAGAATTCTAAATATGTTACAGCCACACTTAAACTCTTCCAGTGGCTTCCCATTAAACTCAACAAATCTCACCGTAACCTATACGGTCGTACGTGATCTAGCCCTGTCTACCTCTTAGAAGTTACTCATACAACAACCCTTCCCTCTACTTATTGTGCTCCAGCCTTACGTCCTTATTTCTGTTCCTTAAACATGCCAAATTCATTCTCGTTTCAGGGCCTTTGTACTTGTTCCGTCTGTAAAGAATGTTCATCTTTCAGATCTCTGCAGAGTTGGCATCTTCTTGTCTTTCAGGTCTCAAATAACATTGCTATGGATTGAATTATGTCCTCCCCAAACACATGTGTGCAGCCCTGGTGGCACAGAGGTTAAGAACTTGCCCGCAAACCAAAAGGTCAAGTTTGAATCCACCAGCCGCTCCTCGGAAACCCTACGGAGCAGTTCTACTCTGTCCTGTAGGGTTGCTATGAGTCGGAATCAACTCAATAGCAATGCGTTTGGTTTTGGGTTTTAAACATACGTGTTGTAAATCCTAACCTCTATGCCTGTGGTTATAATCCCATTTGGGAATGGGTGGTCTTTGTTATGTTCATGAAGCTGGAGTAGCACAGGGTTATCTTGAATCAATCTCTTTTGAGATATAAAAGAAATTAAACAAGGGAGCAGAGGAGAGATGGGGTAAGATATATGCCAAGACACATGGAGATCTCCAAGGAACCAGGAAGCAGAAGCTGAAGAGACAAGGACCTTTCTCCAGAGCCAACAGAAAAAGAAAGCCTTTCCCTAGAGCCTGTACTCTGAATTCAAACTTCTAGCCTCCTAAACTGCAAGAAAAGTAAATTTCTGTTTGTTAAAACCACTCACTTGTGGTATTTCTGTTATAGCAGTACAGATAACTAAGACAAACATCTTACTCAATCTATATGTCACATCCCAAATCCCTGCTCCCTCTGCATCACATTACCACATTATCTAGCTTTACCTTATCCTAATACCACTTCTCACTATCTAAAATATTACTTATTTACTTGCTCTTCCCTTCTTCTAAAATGTAGACACCTTAAAAATATGGCCCTATGTGTGTTGTTTACTGTTTATCCCCACTGCTCAGAAATAGCATGTACCAAGCAATTGATAAACAGTTGTGGGATAAATGAACCAAGTATTATAATAGAAGCTGTGTCATCTGCATATCACAGGTTGTTAATGAGTCTTCCTCCAATCTTGATGCCTGTTCTTCTTCATATAGTTCAGCTTCTTGGATTATTTGTTCAGTATACATATTGAATAAGTATGTGAAAGCACACAACCCTGACACAAACCTTTCCTGATTTTAAACCATGCTGTATCCCCTTGTTCTGTTCGAAGGACTGCCTCTTGGTCTACGTACAGGTTCCTCATGAGCACAATTAAATGTTCTGGAATTCCCATTCTTCACGTTATCCATAATTTGTTATGACCGACACCGTCAAATGCCTTTGCACAGTCGATAAAAAACAGGTAAACATCTTTCTGGTATTCTCTGCTTTCAGCGAAGATATGCAGATGACATAACCTCGCTTGCTGAAAGCAAAGCGTACTTAAGTACTTACTGATGAAGATCAAAGGCTACGGCCTTCAGTATGGATTACACTTCTACATAAAGAAAACAAAAATCCTCACAACTGGACCAATAAACAACATCATGATAAATGAAGAAAATACTGAAGTTGTAAAGGATTTCCTTTTACCTGGATCCACAATCAACACCCATAGAAGCAGCAGTCAAGAGATGAAACAACATATCGCATTGGGCAAATCTGTGCAAAAGATCTCTTTAAAGTATTCAAAAACAAAGACGTCACTTTGATGACTAAGGTGCACCTGATCCAAGTGATGGTGTTTTCAATCACTTCATATGCATGTGAAAGTTGGACAATGAATAGGGAAGACCAAAGAAGAATTGATGCCTTTGAATTATGGTGTTGGCAAAGAATACTGAATATACCACGGACTGCCAGAAGAACGAACAATTCTGTCTTAGAAGAAGTACAGCCAGACTGCTCCTTGGAAGCAAGGATGGCAAGGCTTTCTCTCACGTACTTTGGACATGTTATCAGTAGAGATCAGTCCCTGGAGAAGGACATCATGCCTGGTAAAGTAGAGGGTCAGTGAAAAAGAGGAAGACCCTAGACAAGATGGATTGACACAGTGGCTGCAATAATGAGCTCAAACATAGCAATGAATGTGAGGATGGTGCAGGACCAGGCAGTGTTTCGTTTTGTTGTACATAGGGTCACTATGAGTCAGAACTGATTCGATGGCGCCTAACAACACATAATGGAGGTAATAAACTGCTTGGAGGACACACAGAAGGAATTCCTTAATTCTGCCTGTATGTGTGAAAGAAGGCTTCCCTGAAAGGGAAGATTACCAGACAGACAAGTAGTGAGAGGAAAGAAAAGAGTGAACAGAGGAAATAGCATGAACAAAGGCCTAGCCTGCTGTGTTGAGGAGCCAACAAGGAGAAATGGTCTCAAGGTGCCTATAGAGAAGAGGTTAGAGACAAGAGCCACAGGGGCTGCTCCTTAATGGTTCTGTCCATGACACAGAACTTGGACTTTAGACACAGCAGGGAGCCTCTGATGGACTTTAAGCAAAGCAGTGAAACAGTTAGATGGCATTTGAAAAAGATAATCCTGAAATCAACAGGAGGGATGAATTATAGTACACCCAAAGCTGGAAGCTGGGAGGCTATTTATCTAGGAGGCTTTGGAAAGAGTCAGGACAAAATGAGCACTTGGAACCAAGCTGAGTGGGGAAGGCACAACAGCTATAGAATAGGTAAAAACAAATAATGACAAATTAGATATTGGGGTGAGCAGGAGGTAAACCACAGGGTAGATGGCAGTACATTTGTCAAAATGAGAAAAACAGAAGGAAGAGAAGGAGGCTTTGAGGAAGAAGAGAATCAAAGTCAACATGTCGTGGTTGAGACTGAGACTGCTGTGGGACATTCAGATAAAGTCTGAGAGACAGTGCAGCATGGGGATTAGCAATCTAGAGGTCAAGGATAAGAGGGTTTGGAGAATCTTCAAATATAGGTGAGAATTTTTAATCCATAGATCTGAAGAAGGATAATAGGGTTAAATATTTACTGACTATCCACTTTGGGCTGGCCATCATTCTGAAAAATGGAGATAAAATGGTGAACAAAGGCAAAGTCCCTGCCCTCAAGCAACTTTTCCAGTGGATGAAAACCATAAGTAAACAGACAAAGAAAAAAGGATAATTTGAGCAAGCAATAACTGCTCTGCAGAAAATAAAATAGGAAGATAGATAATGCCTGAGTATGATGATCAATGTAATGTTCAACTTGGCTAGGCTATGATTCTCAGTGGTTTGGGAGATACCAAGTAATCATCTTCCATTTTGTGATCTGATGTGAGCAGCCAATCAGCTGCAAGGGGAGTTACCTGCCTCAGGTATATAAATGGATGTCCTGGCAGAGTTTGCTCTCTCTTTCTCTCTCTCTCCCCTGTAATCTTCCAATCGTCTGACCTCTGTTCTTGGGATGGAAGCCGGCAGAGGCCTCCAGCCTGTCACCTGACCTGAAGATTTTGGATCTGCCAAGCCACACAACCCTGTGAGCCAGCAGAGGCTTCCAGCCTATTGCCTGACTTGAAGATTCTGGGTTCATCAGCCCCTGCAACCACAAGAGCCAGCCTGAGCCATGGATTTGGGACTTGCCAGCCCCCACAACTGTGTGAGTCATTTCCTCACAATTGCGTGAGCCATTTCCTTGAAGTAAATTTCTCTCTAATGTATCTATATATGCTTCACTGGTTTTACTCCTCTAGAGAACCCAGACTAAGACATTAGGCAAGAGGAAGATGGGGTTAAACCAGGTTCTCTGAGATATGTGAGCTGAAGTCTGAAGAATGAGAAGACTCTCACTGTGCATTGTGGGGAAAGGGAGAAGAGCTGGGCCATGTTAAGTCTGAGATCCCTTTTAGAAGTCTAAAGAGAGATCAACTTAGAGCTCAGGAGGAGGTCAGACTAGAGATAGAATTTAAGGACTTATCAGTATGTAGATGGTATATAAGCCTTAGAACTAGATAAGATTACCTAGACAGAGTGAGATAGAGAAGAGAGCAGAGACAAAGCCCTAGGACACTACAATATAGAATGTCATGGAGAATAAGGATCCAGAAAATGAGATCGGGAATGCCTAGCCTAAGAAGTAAGATGAAAAACAGGCAAGGGTGGTATCACAGAAGCCTAGAGCAAGGTATTTCAAAAGAAAAGGGCCCAGTTGAAGATACCTTATGACCTAGGAATTCTACTTCTAGGTATTACCAAATAGAAACACACATATAAAGAAACATGTGTAAGAATGTTCCTAGAAGCATTACTTGTAATAGCAGAAAAGTAGAAACAATTTAAGTGTCCATCAATAGGATAATGGATACATAGTGTATTCATACAATTGAACACTATGTTGTTGTTGTTAGGTGCCGTTCAGTCTTCCAACTCATAGCGACCTTATATACAACAGAAAGTGACCTTATATACAACAGAACGAAACACTGCCCAGTCCTGCGCCATCCTCACATTCGTTGTTATGTTTGAGTCCATTGTTGTAGCTACAGTGTCAGTTCATCTCATTGAGGGTCTTCCTCTTTATAGCTCACCTTCTACTTTACAAAGCATGATGTCCTTCTCCAAGGACTGGTCCCTCCTGATAACATGTTCAAAGTAAATCAGGCAAAGTCTCACCATCCTCCATTCCAAGGAGCTATGTGGCTATATTTCTTCCAAGACAGATTTGTTTGGTCTTCTGGCAGTCCATGGTATATTCAATATTCTTTGCCAACACTATAATTCAAAGGCATCAATTATTCTTTGGTCTTCCTTATTCCTTGTCCAGCTTTCACATGCATATAAGGTGACTGAAAATACCATGGACTGAGCAATATTCAGTAGTGAAAATAAATACACTAGAGCCACACATGGTAACATAAATTATTGTCAAAACAAAATTTTGAATTAAAAGAACAAAGATGCAAAAGAAGACATATAACTAGTTTCATCGAGTCATTCTGACTCACAACAACCCTATGTGTGCAGAGTAGAACTGTACTCCATACAGTTTTCAAGGCTGTGATCTTTCAGAGAAGCACATCACCAAGTCTTTCTTCCAAAGTACCCCTGGATGGATTCCAACCACAGACATTTGGTTAGTAGTTGAGTGCCTAAACAATTGTGCTACCCAGGGACTCCAATATAGGGTTTAAAAACAAGAAAAACAACACAACATATTACATAGGGATAAACATATGTAGCAAAAATACAAAAAACATGTGGGAACAATATCAATTCAGTACAGTGGCTATATCTTGGAAGATAGGAGGGATATAATTGGGGAGGGATAAAAGGGGGCTTCAATTGAATTAATACTGGATGGCAAATCCACATGTTCATTATATTATTTTTGTACTTCTTTATGTCTGAAGGAAGTCATAACAATTTAAAACAAAATAGCAAAAATGGGAGTAGTTCCCCAACTGAAATGCTAGTGTGGGGTTGACTAAGTGAGGACAGAGAAGTGATGCTTGAATTTGGGAAGGAAGAGGCCAAGAGTGACATTAGAAGAATTATTTCAATAGACTGGTAGTAGGAAGACAGAATGGGAGATGTGAAAATGGAGACAGCCAGAATAGGCAACTGTTTAAGAATTTGGCTATGACAGGGAACAGAGAAACAGGGAATAGAGTTAGAGGAGGACACAGGATCATGAGAAGTTAGTCAGTTTGTTCTTTTTTTTTTTTTTAAGATGGATATTATTTAGGCTTGCTTGCATGATAACAGAAAGAAATTAGTAACACCAAAACAGATAATCCAGTAGCTAAAGGGCGTGGCTACAGAAGTACAGTCCACAAAAAGGCACAAGATGAGGGACAAAAGTAGTGAAGTACACTAAGGGTTAACCTTAGATAGGCTCAGGTACTTTATTTCCAAAGCAGCACCCACAGTAATATTTAAGAAGATATTGTGTCCATAAAAACAATAATAATGGCAGCTAATGCTTTTTTGAGCACTTATCATGTGCCAAGCAGTGTTCTGAAGACTTAAGGATTAGGAGTGATCCAAGGATTTTATATCCAGCCAAGTGTCCCTGTATCAAGTATCAAGACTACAGAAAAACAGTTTAAAACATACAAGAACTGATCGATTCAGTACCCCCTTCTTGAGGAATCTATTAGAGGACAAGCTTCATTCAATCAAAAAATGACAAGGAAAAATCTCAGCAAAAGGGCTGATAGGGAGTATTTTCATAATTTCTTAACTGTAAGGCTAAGACTAAATCAAAGGTGGAAATGAATGTGAAAGATTTATATTTGAATGTTACATACTATAACATAGGGACAACAATGCGACCAAAAACATGGGAAGGAAAAAAACAGAGGAAAGTAACATAAGCTCACTGATTCTTCAAGAGGCAAGAGCTGGGATATCATTAAACACTGACAAACCATACAGTAAAATATTAAATAACTAGAGAGAGGAGTAAAGTCATTGAAAAAGATACAAAGGCCAGGGGAGTGAGAATGGACAAGGGATGGTGGGGTGTGGCACTTCTCTAAGTTTATCTTTTTCTATAGTTCTATTAGAATTATATTCACATTTTGCAGACTTCAAAAAAAAAATCAAAACCAACAAGGATGGGGGAAGACCCAAAATGAAATACCAACACACACACACACACACACACACACACACACAAAACTAACTGTAAGAAGGAATGAATAATGTAACCATGCTGAAGCAGAAAGGGAGAAAAAAATTTACCTTAAGTCAACTTTGACTGTACATTGTAAGGCTAAAGACAAAAAGAACAGTACACAAATATTATTCTCGTTAGTAGATTTGTTTTTCACAGGCATGTTGTTGCTGTGTGCCACTGAGGTGATTTTGACTCACAGCGACCCTATAGGATAGAGTAGGACCGCCCCATAGGGTTTCCTAGGCTGTAATCTTTACAGAAGCAGATCACCAGGTCTTTCTCCTGTAGAGTAGCTGGTGGGTTCAAACTGCTGACCTTTTGGTTAGCAGCTGAGCGCTTAACCATTGCACTATCAGGGCTCCTTTTCACAGGCATATGGATTATCAATTCCCGAATTACTTTATGTATATTCTAGTATTGTGTGTGTGTGTATCTTGTGGATAATGAAAGCCCAGGTTTCTCAATATCAAAGAAGTTAAACATAAGGAAACGCGGAAGGCTAGAACAAACACTGTGTTGGTATACTGGAATTGGAGGAATCGGTATGAACTCAGTTTTCAATATAGGTACATATAGACAGATATAGATGTATGTGCACATACACATATGTTACTAGCTCTGCCCACTGAGAGGGTCTAGAAACAATGCCATCCTAGTACCAAAGAGAATACGTAGCATCCAGACTTTGGTTTCTAAATATCATTCTCCAATAAAAGAAACCAAGCTCCTTAAAGAACTGACTGACATGGGGAAAGTACAAGAGGAGCTAGAATAACTTGTATTGCCAGAAAGTAAAAAAGTATGCAAAAAAAAAAGATAAGGACACGTCAAAAGGAAACAAGCATCAACTTGAAGGGACTCCCACTTGCCAAATCTGGGACTATTTCAACATCACATAAATGACAGCAACAGATTATATGCTTAGAATAAAATAAGAATCCATAAATCCATAGTGGTATAAATAAATAATTGAATAAATGTCATAATGATATAAATAAATAAATGAATATATAAATAGATGGGAGAAAGAGGAAAGCTCTTCCTTAAAGTAAAACTCCAACTGATAAATATAGAAACAATGTTTAAACTGGAAAACTCATCTTTTGGCAAACACCACAGTAATAATCACTGCAGGCAAGAATCATCAACAGATGCTAAAATCACAGAGTGAAAAGTATGATGAGAAATACAGTATTCACAGGGTCTCTAAGTATCTCCCACATAATACTTGTTAAACACAAAAGGAAAAATAGTAACTTTCCAAAGGAGAACTCTGGCAGGCACCACCTTAACCAGGTGATCAGCGTTCACAGTACCAGCAATGCAACATACACACATCATGTGCTTCCTCATATCATGCACTGAGAAGGATATATCACTTCTATGGTATTCTTACCAAAAAGAAAATCCTAACCTGAATTTAATCATGAGAAAACATCCAACAAGCCCAACTTTGGGACATTCTATAAGATACTCTTCAAAAATTGCAAAATTGTAAAAGGCAGAAAAAAAACTAAGGACCTATCCAGATGAAAGGAGACATGACAACTACACGCAACACTTCATGCTGGATTGGATCCCGGGGCTAGAAAAAGGACATTCGTGGACAAGTGGAGAAATACAGTCTGTATATTAGATAATATTATTGTATCAGCGTTAATTTCTTGATTTTGATCACTGTATTGTAGTTACATAAAAATGTCAACATTTAGGGAATCTGGGTGAAGGATACAAGGGAATTCTTTGTACCATGGTGGAAACTGTTTCCTAAGTCTAAAAATATTCAAACTAAAAAGTTTAAAAATATATAAAATGAAACAAAACTTGCCCAAAGCCACAAGTAAGTGGCAGAGTTGGGCACTCCACGCCACCATGGTCCACTACATCCTATGATCACTCAACAGTATTGAGGACCATCTTAGGTGTCAGATACTGTTCCAAATGCCTGACACATAATAACTTGCAAGCCTCTTCCCCCTCCTCCTCCTCCTCCTCCTCATCATCATCATCTTCAAGAGGCACAGAGAAGTTAGGAAATGTTTCTAATATCATATAGCTAGTAAGTAGTAAGAATCCCTAAGTGGTACAAACAGTTAAGCACTTGGACTGCTAAATGAACAGTTGACAGTTTGAGTCCACTCATAGGCACCTCGGAAGAAAGGCCTGGCAATCTACTTCCAAAAGATCAGCCATTAAAACCCTATGGAGCACAGTTCTACTCTGACACACATGGGGTCACCATGAGTCAGAACCACTTTGATGGCAACTGGTTTGATTTGTTTTTTTTGTAGTGAGTAGTAAGGCTACAAAGAGCCCTGGTGGCGCAGTAGCTAAGTATTCAGCTGCTAACTGAAAGGTCAGCTTTTCAACCCACTAGTGGCTTCACAGGAGAAAGATGTGGCAGTCTGCTTCTGTAAAGATTACAGCCTTGGAAATCCTATCGGACAGTTTTACTCGGTTCTACAGGGTCACTATGAGTCAGAATCAACTCGACAGCAATGGGGAAGTAAGGCTACAGTTTGAACCCAAGTAGTCTGACTCTAAAGTCCATGATTTCATGTTCTTAACCAGTCTCCTAAGGAGCCCTGGTGGCGCAATAGTTAAGGTCAGAGGTTCGAGCCCACCAGCCACTCAAGGGAGAAAAGACCTGGAGATCTACTCCCATAAAGATTACAGCTTAGGAAACCCTAAGAGGCAGTTCTATTCTGTCATATACGGGGCCACTGTGAGTCAGAATCGACTCAACGGCACACAACAACAACTAATCCCCTATAAAACAAGTTTAGTAAAAAGGAGACAATCAGAAATCAAGAAATCTTTAAAATCAAAAATTGTCAAAATAAAAAAATCAATATGAGGTTAAAGTCAAGAACACCTTTTAGAAATTAAAGAAATAAAGGAATGATAAAAGAGAGAAGAGGTAAGCAAAATAAAGAATCAATCCAGCAGGTCCAGGATAGAGCTAACAGGATTTCCAGAAAGAGAGACAAAGAAGATAGAGAGAATAGTCTCTAAGAAAATCCCCCAGGGCTCAAGAGGAGCAGGAGTATGCAAACTGAAAGGCTCCATTAGTGCTGACCAGGACTAATGAAAAAGACTCAGACCCAGACACACCCATCATTGTGAAATTTCAGACACCAAGGATAAAAAGGAGAGCCTAAAAGCCTCCAGGGGGAAAAAAAGCCCAAAATTAAAACAGGTCACCCACAAAAGAATAAGAAACACAATAAAATGTCTCTTCATCGACACTGGATGATAAAAAACAATGGAATACAGCCATTAACATTCTGAGGGAAAATCATTTTCGACCTAGAACTGAACTGAACTACTAGTCAAATGAGAAGGTGAAATGCAGACAAGGGCTCAGAAAAAAACTTATTTCCCATTACCCCCTTGTTTTATTGTAGAGAGACGTGTAATAATAACACACATTCATATTTATTCTTTCTTCTTTCAAGTAATGTGAGGATGTACTCCAACAAGAAAAAAAAAATTTAGAAAAAAAAGGAAGAAAACATGGCATTTGGAAAATACTGGCTCCATCCCAGAGGGCAACGAAGGGAAATTCAAAACTCACAGCTCTACAGCAAACCCAGAGGCAACCAGTTGAAATGGAACAAGAAGATAGACGGATCTAGGTTAAAAGGGGGATTCTATACAATAAATAGTCTGATTGAGAGTTTGAGGGGAAAATGAGGATATAATCAAGATACTGTATGCAAGAAAAACAGGAAAAAGAAGAAAAGCAATTAGAAAACTCTAACCTGTTGCCATCAAGTCAATTCTGACTCACAGAGACCCTATAGAAACTCTAGGAAATACAAAAAGCTACACAATGAAGTCATGAGCCAAATATAAAGCAACTAATCCAACTTAGGAACAGGAAATCAATGGGTTCCAAGAAGATGAATGAATGAAATGGACTGTAAACCATAAAAATAAAGCTTAAGAAAATAGTAGATGGTTAAAACCACCACCCATCTTGTTAGTTTATCATATTGTGGTGGCTTGCATAAAGCTATGCCACCAGTATTTCAAAGACCAATAGAGTCACCCATGGTGAACAGGTTTCAGTGGAACTTCCAGACTAAGATAGATTAGGAAGAAAGGTAGGGTGACGTACTTCCGAAAATTAGCCAGTGAAAATCTTATGGATCACAGCAGAACACTGTCCGACACACTTGCTTTGGACACATCATCAGGATCCATCGCTGGAGGAGGACATCACATTTGGTGAAGCAGAGGGCCAGTGAGGGCATGGGAGACCCTCGGTGAGATGGACTGGCATGACAGCCCCAACAATGGACTCATACATTTCGGTAATTGTGAGGATGATGCAAGATCGGGCCAACAGTTCATTCTACTGTACATATGGTTGTCATGAGTCAGAGCTGACTCAATGGTAGCTATCTATTTCTATCTTTTAAAAAAAAGTGTCAGAAACTCAAGGAAGGACAAAAAGCTACTTCAAATCTATGTTGTTATTGTTGTTGGGCACCGTCAGGTCGATTTTCAACTCAGAGCGACCTCGTGTGACAGAGTAGAACTGCCTTATAGGGTTTTCTAGGCTCTAATCTTTATGGGAGCAGATCGCCAGGTCTTTCTCCCCTGGAGCCACTAGGTGGGTTGGAACCACCAACCTTTTGGTTAGCAGTTGAGTGCTTAACTGTTGCACCACCAGGGCTCCTGAGGCAAACTAAACCAGGCATGATTTTGAGCAACTCATGGCATCCAAGAAAGGTTTATCCATTTGAACATCTCTTTTGAGTAAATAGGACCATGACATTGGAAACAGAGAAGGAAATAGCCACCAGTGAATATTTCCCTAATTATAATAACGCAAAAGCTGAATATCAATTTTCAACAACTGCAATCAATCTGCAAACAGAGCATAGAAAATTTAATTTGATTAGTGAATAGACAAAAATGTGATTGACCTTGACAGTGTCAAAGTGAAAATATAGTCAACCCAAGCTGGGATGTAGAAAGCAGAATAGACAGAGGAGAACTGGTGATTATTGCTTTTCATTATAAGGGCTTTGTTCTATAGGCATTATTTTAAGCAAAAATACTTTTAAAATTGTTAAAGAAGTTGTTACCAGTGGCAAATGCTACAAAGAGGTCAAGTAAGAAAGAGCTAGATTTGACCTGTATCATCACTGGTGACCTTGGAAAAGAGCATCTCAGTAAAATACTGGAATGGAAACCAGATTGTGGTGGGCTGGGGAGTGAGTGGGAAATGAAGACCTAAAGAGGACAGTTATACCCTGCAGAACTCTAAGGCCAGGAGAGAAGGGGAGAAAGATTACTAACAAGATTAAAAGTAAAAGGAAGATCGTTGCTGTTATTTTTATTTATATGAAAGAGACTTGCACATGTTTTTAATTTGATCAAGGTGGAGAGGGGCTGACAAGTGATGAAATTCAGAGCACAGGGAGAGGAACACCTCGGACAGGAGAGGGGTTATCTACTCTTTGGAAATGAGAAGGAAAGAGGCAGAGGTGGGCTCCTTAAGGGAAGCAGAAAGCTGCTGAGATCCGGCTGATGGCAAGAGCACAGGAAGCTTCTGTCTCTCGATGTGACCAAATCAAGAGCTGGAAGAGCTAAAGAATAGGTCGTTTCAGACAGCAAAACAAGAGATCCACAAGGACTCATTCTTCAGTAAACGGACTAAGGTGACAGACCTGGGAGCAAGGTTGAAAGCACTCTTATATTTGAGAATCATTTCATGTTACCTCATTAATTGGCTGAATTTTTTTTCTTCATGAAAATCCTTCCAGATTACTTGGTATCTGAATCTGGAAGGGTATCTTTGGAGAATTTTGTGCCAGATTTGGCCGATGAGGATAAAGTTTTACTCATTTATAGAAGGTCCTACAGCAAGTTAGTGGCCAGAAGGGTAACAACAGTAAGAGAGCCATGTACCTTCTTATTTTTTATTTATGTTAATAATCTTCCATCCAAAAGTGGCTCTTCCTCTAGGCATTAATGCTGATGAAACAGTGTTGTTACTCCATGCCAGGCTTGTCCTAAGTAACCTAGAGCCTGCAGACAGATTTTAATACAATGAAGATCTGTTTTCCCTCCAATGATCTTATTTTCAATTAAGTTACAAAGAAAGCCATAATTCTGAGACTGCAAAAATAGATAATCTTGTTAAAAATAAAACAACAGCCAAGAGTGTTTTGGAGCAGACCAATCAGTTTAAAAAGTCCTAGGAATAAAACTAAATCCATGGCAACCACAGACACAACACACATGGATAACGATCTAAGGCCGACCTAGCTTGGGAATACCAGGGGTATCAGGGAAAGGTGGTAGTGAGGTTAAGGGAAGGAATTTTTGAGCAGTTTCCTTGTGTGTCCTGGATTGCTGGAACATGATACAGTCAGACTCTAGTGTAACGCTACTCCAACTGGAGCGATGGTTGTTTACAATACCCTCAGTGACTTGAAACACTGAGATTTCAACAATGGCATCAACTGACTAAAAAGTTTTGAGTAATGTAATCAGTGATTTACCATCTCACAGGAATGTACTTATAGCTTATCAACAGGCTACCGGTGACTCCTTTTACCTCACACATACTGAAATAATGAATTTGGGGCTTTGGTATTACTCTGTATTAAAAATTACAAAAAAGGTTTGTAGAGTTGAAATAAAACTTAACCCATCATCTCATTTAATCCTATACCATTTCGTTTCATTAGTTTACAGTCATTGTCATTCTGCCTATTCCTTGTGCTGGGTAGGCCTTACTGGTCATCTTTGACTGTAGTAGCCTCTTTCATCACTGCCTATTTATGAACCCTCTGTGTAGGCTCTGACACATCTTTCAGGCTAATTGTTTTCATGCTTTCTTGCTTTGTTGGTTCACCCACCTCTATGTCATTGTTCATGCTCTGATTATTTATTATTCTGATCTATTCTTTGATAGACTCTCTCATCTTGACTATTTCTATCTTGTTGAAATCCAGATTTCCCTGTGGAGATTAACCCTCTTCTATGCTACCTGAATGAAATGGCTCTGTAATTTTTATACATTAACTGCTTTGCCTTGGTTCTCTGTAAGAAACTTCTTCCTCATCAGTCTCATTCAAATCTTAGCTTCTAAACTCTTAGAAACACACTTTATTATATCCAAACTTTCCATTTACCATTAGGTTCTACTTTCTTAATACCCACTTGCCTCTTCTTCTTTCCCTTATTTTACCCTTGTTTTTGGCTACTTAAATTGTCCCCTATGACTAGAATTCCTGCAAATCAGAACAGGCTGCCCTTCTCCAACTTTACTGCTTAAAAAATCTGATTATTGAGGAATCAACCTAAATCTCACTTCCCACTTCTTATATTTTCTAATTTACTTATTCAGTGTGTCACTGAGGGAGCTGGAATTAAATAGAATTACTAATCTTAACTCATAAGTTTAGGGCAAACACAAAAATGTACAATAAATGAAAAAATCTAAATAAACATGGATTCTGTTTCTTATCCAGTTTAGCCTTATCATCCAATGACCTTGTATCAAACTGAATTCTCGCTACGCAGAACTAGAAGCATCCATCGTTGTCTACAGAGCCACAGAGTGATACTGGGAAAAAAAAAGGCACAAGGTATAAGTACAATCCATGCACAAGCATATTTAAATTACACATTGCCCAAGAATATTCCCTCATAAAAGCAAGCAATTCTTTTTTAAAAGGTAATTATGTACGTGTATGGCACACAAGCAGGTTTGGTCCCAAGTTTATCATTTTCTATGGGCTTTATACAGCTAAAACTCAAAAATTTAGAACCCAGGCTTGATTTTTCCAAGTGAGTGTTACGCTATCATCCTCACAGACTCCGTGTGAATGGCAGACAGACAAAGGAAGACCTTATAGCAATCCACTGCGGTTAGGGGAAGGGGTATGCGGAGAAAATGAGAATGGGGATTGGGAAAAATGGAAGAAGGTAAAATAAAACCAGAAGGGGAGCCTTGATGAACCAATGATGACATGTGCCAAGATGAGAGGGATATAATTAACTCAACTTGCTGCACCTCAGGGAAAAACAAAACCAAAGGGAACTCAAGGCAGCAACATATTATGTTTTCCCCTAAATCCCAGAGATCTCAATTCATCATCAAAACACTTCTGATGCATAGCCACAAAGTAATACAATTACCAGTCTTTGGTATGGGGGAGGGGAAAACTTACATTCAAAGTAAATAAAAGTTGTTTAAGTTGGAGAGTGTTATAGTAACACATTAAAAGAAATAACTTTCTAACAGTCAGCTTTCTACCACACTGGCATAGGGTGTCTCACCCCTGGAAATACTCAAGCAGAGGACAGACAGTCAAATCAATGATGGCCCAGAAGGCATCCCTTCATTCAGTAGGATTTGATCTCTATTCCTTCTCAGACCTCTTTTCTCCAAAACAGAAACTGCATATGTAATTTTATACAGACAACAATCTAGAATAAAAAGAGATACTGTACCCTCTCTTTCTGGCCAAAATTTCCCTTCGTTCTTAGGTGATAATACTCTTTAAAATTATCCTTTCCACTGGCCGTTCTACATGGAGGTGAAAGCTTTAAATCTTAAAAATAAGTATCAGCACACACTAATGGGCTAAAGGAAATCAGAGTCCACTTATTATGAATAGGGCGAGGGTTCAATACTCCAATGTCATTTTACTCTCACTATAGAAAGAAACCTGTGTTCTCTTTAGCAATGACAGGATATACAGAAAGACACAGAGGTCAAAAAGGGAAAGCGTAAAATTGATGCACAGGGATAACCTTGAATTGACGCAAATTGTATAGCTGGAAAGTAATGTATGTAAGACTAATTCTTCTGAATAATTTTGACACTGAATTGAGTTTGGTACATCATGTTTCAAATATTTATTCTTGGGATCACAGGTTCGAACACCAGCATAGATGATTCATATTTGTCTACAGAGAATAGTAAGCTATCAGATGCCACACAGCCAAGTGTAGGAAATTATTTGACACCCCATTCCATAAAAAGTGATGGCTTCTTTTAAAGTAGGAACATTAAGCTTTCAGTCAAGCAAATGAATACTCAGTTGTTCACTAAGCCATCTTGATTATTCCAGGCACAACTGGTCTGACCTGGAGAGACAATTCCTAAACGGGCACTGCCCTGAAATGTCTTTCCATTAAATGCTTGATTTTCTTTTCTTCCCTTACCTGATAATGAGCCTGGGCTTGCTGCGCTGAGTTCAAGGTGACATTGCAGAGCTTGCAGTACAGGGGCTTACACAGCTCCTCCAGGGCAGAGTCTTGCTCCCCTCCCTTAGGTAACTCTTCTTCCCCTGCCAGAGGCAAGGAAGCCTCCTGCCCAAAAGGCTTCTGTGGCGGAAGCTGCAAGGTTCCTGTAGACCTGGTGGCAACTGACATAGGAGGAGAGGATGAGGGCCGCTTAGGTGGAGGAAGCCCGGCGTGTTGCAAGAGGATCATTGGGTAGAAAAGCGTTGGGCATAATCCAGTGGATGATGACAAGTCTGGGCTTTAGATCTGAATCAACAGCAAAAGAATATTCACTTAAAAATGTGACCTCACAGACTTAGCAGTACAACATGTAAATGACCACATCATCTGACCCCTTCTTTTCTTTCTCCAAACCCATCTTTAGGACTTTCTTCCCTTCTGCCTCATCTAACAGACTTTCCCTGTTTCTTAGTCCACATTGACATAACTGCCCTTCCATTGAGAATAGCTTTATAGATTTAGTTTTATTTTGCTTGGCCCAGCTCCAACTGCTGCCCCTCTGGCCCATGAACATTAATAGCTTTGCATCCATGGCTAATTAAATCTAAAAGTCACATGGCTAAAATGGACATCAAAGGTCACCTAGTCCAGACCTCTTCCCTCAGGCACACTTATACTCAAACACTGTTAATGTCAATCATGCACAGACAAAAACAACATCAGCTAAGAACCTTAGCAAATATCTCCTTTCCATCCAAACTAGACTTTCCATACCAACTATATCAAAAAGAGTGAAATAAAGAGTATCATCACTGAGAATCCTTAAAACAATTCTAGAACTATCTAAAATATCAAGAAACTCTAGGAATAACTAACCCAGAGTTAAAATATGACAGAAATAAATAAAAATGTTCCTTCTGATCAAGTAATAATATTTAAATAGTTGAGCCAATGGCTCCTTACAGCGGAGATGGCAAACAGACGGCCTACAGGCCACACACAGCCACAGATATGCTGTTTGGAATATACAGTGTTCAATATACAGTGTTCTGGTTTGCTTTCATTTTTAAATTGAACTTGTTATCAATATTAAAACGGAGAGATTCCTGGCTTCTCTTGATAAAGAGACAATCTGACAACACTTGACCCATGTTCCTACATGGAAAACAATTAGGTAGCGCTGAGAGGGACAGTCTGTTGTAGCCAGGACTGCCTTCTCCAGGTCACCTCGGTCCCTACTCAGCCTGCTCCCTGCAGGCCCTTGATTTTAGGACTCCACATCATATAGCCTTAGACAGTATTTATGAGTCCCCTGTAAAATAAAAATATTTTCTCTCCCTCTAGAGGCAAATTATCTGCACACACACACACACACACACACACACACACACACACGAAATTATCAAGTAAATATCTAACATGTTAATGGATCACACTACCATTAGTCCCAATATAATTTCAGTTTCCCAGTCATTAGGTTATTTCCTTTCCCCTTCTTATTAAATAACTGATCGCCCCTATTCTGTTTCCCTCAGAAAAGACCCAATATGTTCTACTCCCTCTCCAATCTTTAGGCATGATCTCTCCTGCCTCCCACCGAGATGGCATATTCGAACCAGGATATCTCAAAATGAACCACAGTACATACTTCCAGTTCCCAAGATTCTCATTAACCCAAATTGAAATCCTTATTTCAAAATCCACTATTCCCTCCACTCTCTCAACATTATTAAAAACCTCTTTTCTTGATCAACAGACTACGGCTATTTTAAGCTGCAAAAATACTGAGCTGAAATTTTCCATTTGCAACGGAAATGTGTACGTTTTACAGCAATAATAGATTTACTAAAACAAACCAGGTAAATTTTAAAAAGTTAAAAGTCTCTTTTACCACATTTGAGAAGTACAAGGTCCCCAGCAGTTGCAATCAAGTTACAACTTTTATACTAAATTCAGGGTCTGGGGGCAGCAGAGGAAATCTGTGCAATGGGGAAATAACGTAGTTCAGGGCAAAACTCATCCATTACTGGTCATACTATTTAATGATACTTTTCATAGATCATAATATTTAGAAAAACAGTAATATCATTTCATTCTTAAGCAGAAGTGTGTTGCCCATATCTCTGAGAACATAAAGTAAAGCAATACAGATTTAGAACACTTAAAAATTCAGGTTCTCTGCAATCATTCCTCTCAATAAAATCAAGCAAACACATGCAGAAAGCAAAGACTGATGACCGATGTGGATGTTTTAAAAGGGAAACCGAGGAAACAAAGTTCAGCTATCTAATTATAATAAATTCATAATGTTAAAAGGCCACACATGCCACTTGTACTGGGTTATACAGATGCCAAACTGCCCCAAACGTGCTATTAGTTCAGAAAAGAGAAGGTAAAGGAGACGGCAAAACATCTGGATAAAAGCTACCGGCAATATAAAGAGAAAATCAAATGCTACCAATTGCCTAGACATGTCTGAACTTGTTTTTTGAAAGCTCGTTCTCACTTGAGGAAATTCAGGATGTGTCTCCTCCAGTGTTGCCCATAGGTTTTCATCAAAATAAAAGCCCTTCTCAAAGCACAGAAGTACAAAAGGCCTCCTTCCAGAGGTGAGAAGATCCGCTGAATTATTTTATCTTTATAATTTTTAGAGAATAGCCAGATATTCAACATTGATTTCTTCTGGTATATTTCACAATCAAAATTATAATGTCAACTCAAAAAAGATCTAGATATGGCAACTACGTTTGGTATTACGAAGCTTGCAAACAAAGCTTAGCATAAAATATCAATCTAAAATAAATAAAACCAAGCCTTCAAAGAATGCAGGAATGGTAGAATAGAGACTCAAGGCATATGCAACTCCAATTCGTTCAACTGCTGCACAAATTAGAAGAGACTGACTGGAAGGGTGATGCAAATAAATATTCCTCAGATCTTAAAAAACCATTCAATTTGAGGCTTGAAGTGGCATAAATAAAAGATTTACGATGGTTAACGTTCTGGTTTGCAAGAGATTGAGGGGAAAACCAGAGCTTCACTATGTACCCTGCTTAAAGAAAATTAAGTATCATACTTAGTTTTCATGATTGGGCTGGGGCCTACTTCCACATACTGTACTAAAGACAATTACTTTCTCATTTGAAGGAGAGAGAACAGAATAAAGGAGCAGGTTACTGGCCCCTCAGACTGTAATTGGGAATTCTGGATATGAGGAAAAAGCTGTGAGCATTACTCAGAGGTCGTCAGAACGCAGAGAAAAGAAATGAGGGGGGGGAAAAAAAGCATCAGCTGAGACAAGGTTTATCATATGAGGAAGAATCCGAAAGAACGCAGGAACCTGGGGGAGAGGAGGCCTTGATGAATTGGCGAATGTTTGCCAATCCCAGCCCTGCTGGTTTCCTAATCCTACGGAACGGCTTACATATCTGAATCAGTGCTACATATACTTCAGCATCGCCCACATAGACTCTACATTCCTAAGGTGTGCGTGCATACAAACACACATACGCACGCACACACCTCAATCCCGTAAGGATGCCATCACGGAAGATGGAATCCCCGACTCCCACAGGGCGGGGGCAGTGCGAGGGCCAAGGCAGCTGCACGCAGACACCGTCCAAATGGTACACGTGAAATGCTTAAATCAATCCAAGCAGCGCAACCCCATCACGTGGAGGGCAGGTAGACCCGCAGCACCAGAAGGAGCCGCCGGTCCTCGCCGCTCCCATACAGGTCACAACCGCCTGAGGCTCCCCGTCGCCCGCACTCACCGGAACCCCGGCACGCGCCCGGAGCCTCGGCCCCACGGTCCCCGGGATGCCGGCGCAGCAGGCGCCCGCTGGACCGGCTCCACTCCGCCAGTCCTCGGCGCAACTTTCTCGGCTGGCCTCCGCCGAGCCCCTCCACAGCTGAAGCTGACTGTCAAAAGTCAGTCCAACCGGACACAGAAGGAAACAGCTGCAGGAAGTGACTGCAGAACCTGGAGGCGGCGGAGGAGGAGACTGGGCGCCGGGCAGGCGTCACCACTGCGCATGTGCTGGCGGAGCAGGCCCTCGGCGGCCGCGGCTTCTGCATCCCTGGTGGGTGGTGAGCCAGCAGGTGTCGCGACTACGAGCGCAGGGGTGTCGGGCCGGGGTGGGGAACAAAGGCACGAGTCCAATGCAGGATGCACCGCGGCCAGTCCTGGCAGACAGCACGTAAAGGCATCATGTACCCTGGAAAGTTGGCCCATAGTAGAAGCTTGGGTAACCTCTTGCAACTTTCATCTCCAGTCTTTGAGATCCAAACCTTTTTCATTCCAACCCCTCCCTCAGCTTGCTGGTAGCCGGCTATGGTGGCTGAGTGGAACAGCCAAAATATCCAGGATCCTTTAAACTGCTGCGACAGATCTTTAAACTGCACGTCTTTCCATGCCCTGCCCAGAATGGAGGAAGAAGAGCAAAGTTGCCTCTTCAGTGGTGTCCCGTCGCACAAGATCCCATACATAAGCACCTCTGCCCTCTCGTCTACACTACAGTGGGAGAAGATAGAGAAGACTTTTTCCTGACCCCCAGAGCCTCACCTGCAAGACAGGACGGACGAGGAAGAGACCCCGCTAAAGGTAAACTAGCTAAAGCTAGAACGTCACATCCTCTAATAATCAACCTGAATATCTTTAGGGTTGACATTGAGAGATGAGCTGGGGAAATTCCAGCTCTAAAATTCTATTAGTTTATAAATTCATCTGTATGAAAATTTTTGGGTTATTTTTTAATCATTAATTAAAATACCAAGGAGATCTAAGTATAGCAGAAGCTACCTTAGTAGTAGGCCAACTACTGGAAGAGATTGAGGCTGTTTCTTGGGCTGAGAAATACCCCATGTCATACCACCACCAACAAACCATACTGACTGTTTTCCAAAAATGATTTCACAAATACAGTGATCATTGAGCAAAACACACACACACACAACTAGTACAGACAGGCCATTTGAGCAGAGTAATCCATAACGCTCCTTAGAAGCAAGGATGGCAAGACTTTGGCTTGCTTACTTTGGATACGTCATTAAGAAAGACCCATCTTTAGAAAAGGACATCATGTTTGGTAAAGCAGAGGGTCAGTAAAAAGGAGAGAAACTCTCCATAAGATGGACTGACATAATAGCTGCAACAATGGACTGAAACATACTAACGATCATGAAGATGGCGCAGGACCGGGCAACACTGCCTTCTGTTATACATTAGGTCACCTTGAGTTGGAGCCGTCTCCATGTCAACAAACAACACAAAAACAAATCCATCATGGCTAGGTAGAAAACACAGAATTTTCTGAATTGTTTTCCCAACTGTTTATGTACACATGTTTAATGTGTCAAAATTTTAAATGGTCACAATTTTTTTTTTTAAATGTTGCTGAAATCCCCTTTCCACTTCTTTTTCTGTATCATCTTTAGCCAGTCACAGAACTTCACAGTCCACACTCTTTAGCCAGCACCACCACTCAGCCCTTTCCAACCTGACCTTCTACCTGTCCCCTAAACATTGAACCACGGCCAGCCATGTGTATTCACTGGACCCCATCCAGGCTGCTCACTTCCCTGCCTCCATGATTTTGTTCAATCTCCATCTTGAACTTGCAATGCCATTCCTCCCCACTCCTTACATTTCCAAACCCTTTGAGGCCTCTTCTTCCATGAGCCCCCATCACACTTTCTCTGCCCCTTTGATGACACAATTAAGACTTATTGCTTCATACTATAGTTACTTAAAGATATACCTAATGTTATGGATTGAATTGTGTCTCCCCAAAATATGTGGATATAGCAGTCCCTATACATGTGGATGGAGCCCTGGTGGCATAGTGGCTAAGAGCTCGGCTACTAACCAAAAGGTCTGCAGTTCAAATCCACCAACTGCTCCTTGGAAACCCTATCGGGCAGTTCTGCTCCATCCTATAGGGTCACTATGAGTCGAAACAGACTCTATGGCACGTAACAACAACAACAACACACATGTGAATATGATCATAGCGCCTGTACTTGTGGATATAATCCCATCTGGGAATAGAGTTTTCTTTGTTATGTTAGTAAGGCCGTATTAGTGTACAGTGTGCCTTAAACTAATTACTTTTGAGATGTGAGAGGAGCACATTAGGCACAGAAGCAAACAAGGACAAACTAGGGAAGATTAATGCCACATGGAGATTGCCAAGGAACTGAGGAACCGCAGATGGAAAGAGCCAACAGAGAGAGAACACCTTCCCCTAGAGTTAGCGCCCTGAATTTGGACTTCTAGCCTCCTAACTGTGAGAGAATAAATTTCTGTTCATTAAAGCCACCCATTTGTAGTATTTCTGTTTTAGCAGCACTAAGAAACTAAGACACCTAATTTGCCCTCTAAACCGCTTGAATGTAGGAAGGATGCCTGTCTTGGAATTTTCAAATTTTATATTTCATTGTTTTATACATTTTTGTATATCAGGATAATACACACACACGCTTCTTTGTACTCTACTCCTGGCCTTACAGTTAGAGCATTTCCTTCCCTGCCTCAGGGATAAAGGAGGTAATTCTCATATGTTTAATAGGCATTTAAAGCTCATAGCAGTGACACAAGTCTCACAAGTTAGGACTTTTCATTTGTAATAGCTGGACTTCATGAGTTTCAGCTCCTAAAGAGCTAAGAAAAGAAAAAAATATGTCATAAACAACATATTAGTCAATTTCGTTATTAAAAAAAAAACTCCAAAATCTCAAAGGCTTATAGCCACAATGGTTTATTTCTTGCTTGTATTAAATGCTGTGAGTCAGTTGAGGTTCTGCTCCATGGGTTTTCTCATTCCAGGACTCAGGCTGAAGAAGTAGTCCCTACATGGGACTTGGCAATTCTCATGGCAGATGGGAAGAACAAACAGCTGGTGGAAACTTGCAAGGCCTCTAAAAGCTTCTTCTCCAATGCAGCATGACATCTCCGCTCACATTCCATTGGCCAAAGCCTTTCATATGTCCAAATCCAAAGTCAGTGGAAGGAAGACTACTGTTTTCATAGGCAAATCACATAGCAATGGGCATGAATTATAATCTTTTTACAGGAAGGGGGGTGATTAATTATAAGCAATAATGCAACCTACCACAAACAGAAGAATCGATGCCTTTGAATTACGGTGTTCGCAAAGAATATTGAATATACCATGGACTGCCAAAAGAATGAACAAATCTCTTTTGGAAGAAGTACAGCCAGGATGCTCCTTAGAAGCAAGGATGGTGAGAGTTCGTGTCACATACTTTGGACATGTTATCAGGAGGGATCAGTCCCTGGAGAAGGACATCATGCTTGGTAAAGTAGAGGGTCAATGAAAAAGAGGAAGACCCTCAATGAGATGGATTGACACAGTGGCTGTAACAATGGGCTCAAGCATAACAACGATTGTGAGGATGGCGCAGGAATGGACAGTGTTTTGTTCTGTTGTATGTAGGGTTGCTATGAGCTGGAATGGACTCAATGGCACCTAACAACAACAAACCACAAACAGTAAATAGTGAATCAATTTTCTTATCCCAGAGTTATTAATATATAACCCCAGAAGGGCCTTGAGCCTTCCCCCCCATAGCCCCTGGAATTCGCTTAAAAAATTTGGGACTACAAATAATTGAACCTCCAGATGAGTTTGAAGATCTGAAGACAGAAGGGATCTGAGTTCTATTCCCAGGGAGGAGGAGGGGGGATCAGAAAAGCACCAAGGTCTTAGGGTTTCCCCTCAGGAAACCAGCAGAGATCAGCATATTAGCATGAAGAATCTGGGCATGAAGAGTCAGAGGAATGCCCAAAGCCTGTTTTCTCTTTAGTGTTTATGGCACTAGAGACCATTCAAAGGGGCTGAGAGAGGATTGTAGAGGGTTGAAGGGCCTAGAGGTCAGAACGAGGAAGGATGGAGCTCAGTGCATGGATCAGTGACTCTAAAGCAATGGGAAGTGAACATCAGCCTCTGAGGCCAAAGGCAAGGGGTGTTTGCAGAACCAGATACCTCCCCTTGCCACCTGCTTCCCCCCAGCACAAAAATACTTAGAGGTTACCCTCAGAAGAACAAGAGGGAGGCAGATCATTCCAAAGTGATTATATTTTAACCAGAAGTGACTTTGGGACAGGAGAGATTTGGGGGAAACACTAGTGCATGTAGAATTGACTGAATTAAATTTTCTGAATTTAGGAAAAATAGGGTCACAGCATTGAGACTAATTTCCATTATTTTTAAAAAATTAATTTTTTTGCACTCTGGAGTTTTATGACCTGAAATATCAGAACCTGTATATTTGTATCACTGTTGAATAAATGGATGAAAGAATAAATGAATGAACAAAGTATTTCTGTCTCCTCCCCTCTGTAATAGGGATTCCAATACCTGACTTCATAGAAATGTTGTTTCTTTATATGAGAAACTCTCTGAATTTATCAGGAGGAAACTCTCATTTTAAAATGAAGCTAATTATTTTTCATTATGTTAAATTCCATACTGAGAAAAACCTTTATTTTCTATTAGTTTGTTTACCAAGAAGATGGTTCTAAGACACTTTTGCTGTCAGAGTTTGAGCTTTTAGGAATCTAAGCCAGAAATCTCCATGCTGTACCCAAAGCCAGAAAGGGGAAAAACATCAGCCCATCTCCACAGGCCGTGTGGTTTGTCAGGTCAGATCCCCTCTTGTATGGAAATTTGCATTATCCTTTGAGATCCACATCCTTTACTCTCATGCTCAGGCCATGATGCAAGACATCTTTTTGATACACTTCTTTTCTTGCAGTCATTGGACAAAGCATACAAAAGTTTTGTCTTTCACCACTAACCTCTGCTTTTCAACCTAACCATTCCTTCCCTCCCTTTAAAATCAAAGCAACACAATCCAACAAAAATCTCTAACCGAAAGGTCGTGGTTTGAACCCATCCAGCAGCTCTGTGGTAGAAAAGACCTGGTGATTTACTCCCATAAAGACTAAAAAAAAGAAAGAAAGAAAGAAAATTGTTGCCATTGAGTAGATTCTGGCTCATAGTGACCCTATAGGACAGAGTAGAACTGCCCCATAAAGATTACAGCCTAGGAAACCCTATGGGGCAGCTCTCTGTCCTATAGGGTCGCTGTGAGTCAGAATCGCCTCAAGGGCACACAACAACAACATCAACACGCCATATTTTACAATAAATAAACCTTTAAAAATAGAAGAAAATATAGCTTAGAGCCTCTTGTAGAAAATGCAGAAACATGTAAAGTGAAAATCTAGACTTTCTGGAGTCACTCCAGGCACTTTCAATTGCACCATTTGCTTTCAGGTTTCTATCCACACATCTAAAAATATTCATTTTAGTGAAACTGAATTATGTTATATATGTACTTTTTTCCACTTATATCATAAGCGTTTTCAATAATTAATCCTAGGAAATGTCACTTTTAATGACTCCATAATATTTCATCCAATGTACCCAGTATAATTTAAACATTCACTATTGTTGGATTTGGAGGATCTTTCCAAATTTTCACTAAAATAAATACCACTCCAGTGGCAATCATTTTTGTTTCTATATCTTGATCTGAAGTTCTGACTAATTTAATTATTATAAATGAATTATTAGAATATAAAATTATTAGATCAAAGGGAATGAACTTTTAAAGGTTTTAATATATTTTGCCAAATTGCCTTCCAGATACAATGGCCCACTCAGCATTCCCACTAGCAATGACTGAGTGTAATCATCTCACTGTTCACACAACAAAATTGCATATTACAATTTTTTCTTCCTTGCAGCTTGATAGACAATGAAATGACAGGCTGTCATTATTATTTCTTTGATTATTTCATTTTTGCAGTCATTTTTTGAGAATTGTCTGATCTTGTCCTTTATCATTTTTCTTTTGGTGAGTAATCTCATATTGATTATGTAAGCATTCCTGAAAATGTTAACCTGTTGTCATTTCATGTTAAAAATATTTCTTCCAGTTTGTCATTTACTTAATGACATTTTTTGACTTATAAAAATATTACTCATCCTTTGAGTCTCAGCTTATATGACATGTCTTCTATGAAGCTTACTCTAACCCCAAGTCACAGTTACTAGTCCCTCTTAAGTACATCTATAGCAAGTCTCCTGTACTTCCCTTCACATATCTAAGAACTAAACCAATGTAATTCCCTGCCCTCATGTTAAACAATATTGAAACCAAATATACTTTCCTGTCTTTGTGTTAAATGATTCTGAGACCATGTATACTTTCCTGTACCTACGTCAAAAGAAACTAGAAACAAGCAAAAAAAAACAAAAACAAAAAACTAATGCCTTGCTCCAAGAAATACTTGCTCCTAAAAGATAAAAATATGAACCTACTAAAAGAGCTACTTATAAAGACGAACAAACAGCTTGTGCTTTTCAGGATCCTTGCATCACTCAAGCTGCATTGTGGAGAGACCCACATAGCAAGGAACCGAGGCCTCCCTGGCAAAAGCCATGTGAGTGAGCTAAGAAGAAAATCCTCCAGTCCCAGTTGAGCCTTCAGATAACTGCAGCCCCAGGTGACATCTTGACAACAACCTCATGAGAGGCCCTGAGCCAGAACCATCCAGCTAAGCTGCTCCCAGATTCCTAACCACAGAGACTGAGAGAGATAATAAATGTTTGTTGTTTTAAGCTGCTATATCTGTTATGCAGCAATAATAACTAATATAAGCCTTTTATTATTTGTATATAGATTACATTGATAAAAATTAAAATAGTTAAAAATATACATCTCCTTACTCTTGTTTTTTAATTTTATTTGCCTGTTCTTTGCTTTTGTACTTACTGATTAATTTTAGAATCACATTGTTAAATTCCTCAAGAAAAATTCCCATTGGGATTGTAATTCAAACTGCATCAAACCTATACATTAATTTGAGGAGAAGTGAAAATTTTACAATACTGTCTTTCTAGCCACCGTATAAGACTCTTATTCACTTCAGTAAGATTCTGTGATTTTCTTTATCATAGATACAATATTTGATGCATTATTCTACTATAAAAATAGGTAAATATATATTATTTTTTGCTTTAGTGAATGAAACCTGTTTTCTTTTAAGTAATTATTGCTGGCATATACAAAATTCACTAATATTTTGTATTATACTAAAGCATTTAAAATAACTTTATTATCTGCTTTTACTATTGCTAGAATGGTACACTCTTCCTTACAGGCAGAATGCAAGAGAGAACATAAATATTTTTAATATGATAACAATCATTCCCTTTCTGTATCCTATGAGTTGTCAGGTTATCAAATGTAGGTCTTAAGATCTACAACCAGTAGAAATAATTAGCTACTTTCCTAAAAACTCCATATGCTTTTCCTGACCTAGTATCCCTTTCCCTCTCTCAACCTGTACAACTTCTCTGACAATTCTCAAAAATGCTGGAACAAATTTTTGTTTTAATAGTACGTCTCCCTTTGTCGGAACAGTTAGCTTCCAACTGTTTCTTTTCCATCGACATCACTAGTGTAAACTCAATATCATACACCCATTATGACAAAGAAAGTCAGGCCATCCTTTCTCCTAATCTTTCACTCTTGCAATCACTATACTCTTTGGAGGAAGTATCTATTCATTATGCATCCATATATTCTTATCTGTGCATAGGTCCTTCAGTGTTATCTAATAACGGGAAGGACACTTGTAATAAGAGCATACTACATCCGGAACTGTACTAAAGGTTTTGTACCCTATTTTATATAATCCTCACATTTCCAGTGCTGTAGATATTATTTTATATATTTTACAAATGAAGGATATGAGTTTGAATGGTTAGGTTATTGTCCAAAGTCATACCCATCTCCTCTCCTAGTATGGTTACTTTCTGAACCTCAGTTCCCTTATCTGAAAATAGAGAAACTAAGACCAGCTTCATAGGATTGTTAGGCTAAGAGAACATACAGTCGATTCTCATTATTCACAGTAGTTATGTTCTACAAAGTGGGCGTGAACATTGAATTCAAGAATATTGACCCATCGCTCCAAGGGGAAATACAGAGTTAGGTCCCTACGAAGCTCTGGTCACATTTTTGTCAATTGAGCAGTACATAACCTTGCTTTATGTCTGAATCTGTTTAAAGACATCTTATTTAATATACACTTTTGATTCATTAATATTGAACTTGTGGCCAACGGCATTGTAACTCATGCCTGAACAAAGTTTATCTAACATGTATTTTCTCCATAAGGCACATCACAATCTTTTTGCAAGGAGGAACACTAGACAGCACTTCAGCACTATATTCGTGGCCATTTCAAATAGTGAAATCATCAATAAAAAATACAAAAATGCAAAAAATATGTATATGACACTGAATACGTCGCAAAAAGGATACTCGTTTACAATGTGAGCGCTGAAACAAGGCAGAATGTTGCCTTGTTTGACGTCAGCCAGGAATGTGTGCATTGTTGTTGTTGTTAGGTGCCATGGAGTCATAGCGACCCCATGTACAGCAGAACGAAACACTACCCAGTCCTGTGCCATCCCCACAATCGTTGCAATGCTTGAGCCCATCTTTGCAGCCACTGTGTCAATTATCTCGTTGAAGGTCTTCCTCTTTTCCACTGGCCCTCTACCAAGCATGATGTCTTTCTACAGGAACTGATCCCTCCTGATAACATGTCCAACGGAAGTGAGGCGAAGTCTTGCCATCCTCATTTCTAAGGAGCATTCTGGCTGTACTTCTTCCAAGACAGATTTGTTGGTTATTCTGGTAGTCCATGATATAGTCAATACTCTTCACCAACACCACAATTCAAAGGCATCAATTCTTCTTCGGTCTTCCTTATTCATCATCCAGCATTTGCATGCATATGAGGCGATTGAAAACACCATGGCTTGGGTCAGGCGCACCTTAGTCTTTGAGGTGACATCCTTGCTTTTAACACTTGAAAGAGGTCTTTTGTAGCAGATTCGCCCAATGCAATGTGTCTTTTGATTTCTTGACTGCTGCTTCCATGGGTGTTGATTGTGGATCAAAGTAAAATGAAATCCTTGACAGCTTCAATCCTTTCTCCGTTTAACATGATGTTGCTTATTGGTCTAGTTGTGAGAATTTTTGTTTTCTTGATGTTGAGGTGTAATCCATAATGAAGGCTGTGGTCTCTCTTCTTCACCAGTAAATGCTTCAAGTCCTTTTCACTTTCAGCAAGCAAGGTTGTGTCATCTGCATATTGCAGGTTGTTAATGAGTCTTCCTCCAATCCTGATGCCCCGTTCTTCTTCATATAGTCTCACTTCTAGAATTATTTGCTCAGCATACAGATTGAATAGGTATGGTGAAAGGGTACAACCCTGATGCACACCTTTCTGACTGTAAAACATGCAGTATCTCCTTGTTCTGTTTGAACTACTGCCTCTTGCTCTAAGTACAGGCGTCTCATGAGGACGATTAAGTGTTCTGGAATTCCCATTCTTCCCAATGTTATCTAAAATTTGTTATGATCTACACAGTCGAATGGCTTTCCATAGTCAATAAAACACAGGTAAACATCTTTCTGGTATTCTCTGCTTTCAGCCAAGAGCCATGTGACATCAGCAATGATATCCCTGAGTCCACATCCTCTTCGGAATCTGGCTTGAATTTCTGGCAGTGCTCTGTCAATGTACTCCTGCAGCCGTTTTTGAATGATCTTCAACAAAATTTTACTTATGTGTGATATTAATGATATTGTTCGATAATTTCCACATTTGGTTGGATCACTTTTATTGGGAATAGGCATAAATATGGACCTCTTCCAGTCAGTTGGCCAGGTGGCTGTTTTCCAAATTTCTTGGCATAGAAGAGTGAGCACTTCCAGTGCTGCATCCATTTGTTGAAACATCTCAATTGTTATTCCATCAATTCCTGGAGCCTTGTTTTTCACCAATGCCTTTAGTGCAGCTTGGACTTCTTCCATCAGTACCATGAGTTCCTGTTCATATGCTACCTCCTAAAATGATTGAACGCCCACCAATTCTTTTTGGTGTAGTGACTCTGTGTATTCCTTCTATCTTCTTTTGATGCTTCCTGTGTCATTTAATATTTTCCTCTTAGAATCCTTCAGTATTACAGCTTGAGGCTTGAATTTTTTTTTCAGTTCTTTTAGCCTGAGAAATGCTGAGAAGCATGTTCTTCCCTTTTGGTTTTCTATCTCCAGGTCTTTACACATGTCATTATAATACTTTATGCTGTCTTCTTGAGCTGCCCTTTGAAATCTTCTGCTCAGCTCTTTTACTTCATCATTTCTTCCTTTTGCTTTAGCTACCCGATGTTGAAGAGCAAGTTTCAGAGTCTCTTCTGACATCCATTTGGGTCTATTCTTTCTTTCCTGTCTTTTTAATGATCTCTTACTTTCTTCATGTACGATGTCCTTGATGTCATTCTACAACTCATCTGGTCTTCGATCATTAGTGTTCAACATGTCATATCTATTCTTGAGATGGTATCTAAATTCAGATGGGATATGCGTAAGGTTGTACTTTGGCTCTTGTGGACTTCTTCTAATTTTCCTCAGCTTCAGCTTGAACTTGCATATGAGTAATTGATGATCTATTTCACAGTTGGTCCCTGGCCTTGTTCTGACTGATGATATTGAGCTTCTCCATTGTCTGTTTCCACAGATGTAGTCGATTTGATTCCTGTGTATTTCATCTGGTGAGGTCCACGTGTATAGTTGCTGGACCTCAGTTGCTGGAAAAAGGTATTTGCAATGAAGAAGTCATTGGTTTTGCAAAATTCTATCATGCAATTTCCAGCATTGTTTCTATCACCAAGGCCATATTTTCCAACTACCAACCCTTCTTTGTTTCCAACTTTCCCATTCTAATCACCAGTAATTATCAATGCATCCTCACTGCATGTTCAATCAATTTCAGACAGAAGAAGTTGGTAAAAATCTTCAATTTCTTCATCTTTGGCCTTAGTGTTTGGTGTATGTATAACTTTGAATAATAGTCGTCTTAACTTGTCTTTCTTGTAGGTGTATGGATATTATCCTATCACTGACAACGTTGTACTTTAGGATAGATCTTGAAATGTTCTTTTTGACAATGAATGCAACACCATTCCTCTTCAAGTTGTCATTCCCGGCATATTAGACCATATGATTGTCTGATTAAAAATGGCCTATACCAGTCCATTTCAGCTCACTAATGCCTAGGATATTGATGTTTATGCGTTCCATTACATTTTTGATGATTTCCAATTTTCCTAGGTTCATGCTTTGTACATTCCATGTTCCAATTATTAATGGATGTTTACAGTTGTTTCTTCTCATTTTGAGTCCGGCCACATCAGCAAATGAAGGTCCTGAAAGCTTGACTCCATCCATGTCATTAAGGTCAACTCTACTTTGAGGAGGGAGCTCTTTTCCCGTCGTATTTTGAGTGCCTTCCCACCTGATGGGCCCATCTTCTGGCACTATATCAAACAATGTTCCACTGCTATTCATAAGGTTTTCACTGGCTAATTCTTTTCAAAAGTAGACCACCAGGTCCTTCTTTCTAGCCTAACTTAGTCTGGAAGCTCAACTGAAACCTGTCTACCATGGGCGTCCCTGCTGGAATCTGAGTACCAGCAGCATAACTTCCAGCAGTACAGCAACAGGCAAACCCCCACAGTATGACAAACTGACAGACCGGTGGGGGATCCAAAACATAAACAACAAGATTTCAGAAATGAACTGTGTATTAGAAGGTTTTAGAAGTAAATTTGAAACAGTGGAAGACAGGATCAGCAAAATTGAAGACAAATCCTCTGATACCCCTTTGTTTCAGGAAATATCAGAGAAAAGAATGAAGAAAAATGAAGAAACCCTGAGAACAATGTGGGATGCAATCAAAAGCAAAAATTTGGGCGTGATCGGCATTCCAGAATAGGGGGAGAAATCGGAAAACACAGAGAGGAACATTGAAGATTTGCTGGCAGAAAACTTCCCTAATACCATGAAAGACAAAAAGCCGACAATCCAAGAAGCTCAATGAACCCCATATAGGATAGACCTCAAAAGAAAAACACCAAGATAGATCATAATCACACTTGCTAAAACTAAAGACAAAGAAAGAATCCTGAGAGCAGCTTGAGAAAAAAGAAAAGTCACACACAAAGGGGAAACAATAAGACTAAGCTATGATTACTCAGCAGAAACCATGCAGGCAAGAAGACAATGGGATGACATATATAAAATCTTGAAAGAAAAAACTGTCAATCAAGAATAATATATCCTGCAAAATATAATGGCGAAATTAGGACATTTCCAGATAAATAGAAATTAAGGGAATATGTAAAAGCCAAACCAAACTTACAAAAATTATTAAATCGAGTCCTTTGGTTAGAGAACCAACAACATCAGACAACAACCTGAATCTAGCACATAAGACAGCAATCAGCCAGATACCAACTGAGAAAATGAACTCTCAAGGATAAAACAAAACTAAAGAATTTACAATAGAGAACCAGAGAGGTCAATCTGTAAATGATAACAATGTCAGAACAATAAAAGAAGGAATGAACAGTGTAGGTATAGAACTTTCAAATGAAGAAGAAGTCAAGGAATTATCAAGTAATAAAAGACTGGTTTAAACTTAGGAAGATAGGGGTAAATTTCAAGATAAGCACAAAGAAAGTTAACAAACCTACTCATCAAAATAAAGAAAAAAACATAAAGTCTTAGTAAACACAAAATTTATAAAAACAAAAGAAATGATAAAAATTCACAAACAAAAGGAATTCAGCACAGGAGAGTAAACGGAACAAAGAAAATGTCAGCACCACAAAAAAAGCACTACAAAATGACAGCAATAAACTCACACTCATCTTAATCACACTGAATGTAAATGGCTTAAATACACCCATAAAGAGATAGAGAGTGACAAAATGGATAAAAATACAGGATCCATCAATATGCTGTCTACATGAGACATGCCTTAGAAACAAAGACGTAAATTTATTAAAAATCAAAGGATGAAAAATATATATCGAACAGCTAAGAAAAAAGAGCAGTAGTGGCAATACTAATCTCAGCTAAAATACACTTTAGAACAAAATCCACCATAAAAACAAAGAAGGGCATTATATAATGATTAAAGGAACAATCCACCATGATGCCATAACCATAATAAATATATACACACCCAACAACAAGGCTCCAAAATACATAAAACAAACTCTAACAACTCTGAAAAGAGAAATTGACAGTTCCACAATAATTGTAGGAGACTTCAACACAACACTCCTGGTAAAGGACAGAACATCGTGGTAAAGGACAGAACATCTAGAAAGAAACTCAACAAAGACAAAGAAGATCTAAAGGCCACAATCAAACAACTTGACCTTATAGACGTATATAGAACACTCCACCCAACAGCAGCAAAGAACACATTCTTTTCCAATGCACATGGAACATTTTCCAGAATAGGCCACATCTTAGACCACAAAGCAACCCACAGCAAAATGCAAAACACTGAGATAATACAAAGTATCTTCTCTGATCACAACACTATCAAAGTAGAAATTAACAACAGAAAGACCGAGGATAAAAATCAAATGTATGAAAACTGAATAACACCCTACTTAAAAACCACTGGGTAATAGAGGAACTCAAAGATAGAATAAAAAAAATTCCTAGAATGAAACAAGAGTGAAAACACATCATACCAAAACCTTTGGAACACAGCAAAGGCAGTGCTCACAGGTAAATTTATAGCAATAGATACACATATCAAAAAAGAAGAAAGGGACAAAATCAAAACATTAGCCACACAACTCAAACAAATAGAAAGAAAACAGCAAAAGAAGCCCACAGCACCAGAAGAAAGGAAATAATAAAAATCAGAGCAGAAATAAATAAAATAGAGAATAGAACAACAATAGAATAAACAAAACCAAAAGTTGGGTCTTTGAAAGGAACAACAAAATTGACAAGCCACTGTCCAAATTGACAAAAAACAAAAAACTGGAGAGAATGCAAATAACCCAAATAAGAAATGAAATGAGGGACATTACAGCAGATTCAACTGAAATAGAAAGGATCATAACGGAGTCCTTTAAAAACTATACTCCAACAAATTTGAAAACCTAGAGGAAATGGACAAATTTCTGGAAACACACTGCCAACCCAAAGTAACACAAATTGAAGTTGAAAATCTGAACAGACCCATAACAAGTGAAGAGATTGAAAAGGTAATTTTAAAAAATTCCCCCCCCAAAAAAAGCCCTGGCCCAGATGGCTTCACTGGAGAATTCTACCAAACATTCAGAGAGAAACTTACACCAGTACTACTCAAACTATTTCAGAACATAGAAATGGAAGGAATATTTCCAAATTCGCTCTATGAAGCTAGCATAACCCTGATAGCAACTCTAGGCAAAGATACTACAAAAAAAGAGAATTACAGACCAATATCTCTCATGAACACAGATGCAAAAATTCTAGTCAATGGAATTCATCATTATATAAAAAAAATAATAATAATACACCACGACTAAGTGGGATTCATACCAGGCATGCAAGGATGGTTCAACATTGGAAAATCAATAAACATAATTGACCACATACATAAAAGAAAAGAAAAGAATTACATGATCTTCTCAATCAATGCAGAAAAGGCAAAGTCCAACACCCATTCATGATAAAAAAAAAAAAAAAACTCTCAGTAAAATAGGTATAGAAGGGAAATTCCTCAACATAATTAAGGGCATCTACACAAAGCCAACAGCCAACATCATTCTTAATGGAGAGAGGATGAAAACATTCCCCTTGAGAACAGGAACAAGACAAGGATGCCCTTTCTCACCACTCCTATTTAGCATTGTGCTGAAAGTCCTAGCTAGAGCATAAGGCACAAAAAATTAATAAAGGGCATCCAAATTGGTAAGGAAGAAGTAAAACTGCCTATATGTGGATGATATGATACTATACATAGAAAATCCAAAAGACTCCACTAGAAACCTACTGGAACTAACAGAAAGATTCAGCAGAGAAGCATGATACAAGATAAACATACAAAAAATAGTTGGATTCCTGTACAGCAATACAGAGTATGACAAAAAGGAAATCAGGAAAACAATACCATTTATAATAGCCCCTAAAAAAGAAAAATACTTAGGAATAAATCTAACCATGGATGTAAAGACGTATACAAAGAAATCTACAAAACACTACTGCAAGAAACCAAAAGAGACCTACATAAATGGCAAAACATACCATGCTCATGCATAGGTAGAGTCAACACTGTGAAAATGTCAATTCTACCCAAAGCAATCTACAAATACAATCTCGATCCAAATACCAAAAGCATTCTTTGAAGAGATGTAAAAACTAATCATTAACTTTATATGGAAAGGGAAGAGGCCCCAGATAAGTGAAGCAGTACTGAAGAAGAAGATAAAGTAGGAGGCCTCACACTACCTGACCTCAGAACCTATACAACTATGGTAGTCAAAATAGTCTGGTACTGGTACACTGACAGATACTTTGAGCAATGGAACAGAATTGAGAACCCAGATGTAAATCCATCCACCTAGGGTCACCTGATTTTAACATGGACCCAAAGTCCATCAGATGGGGAAAAGATAGTCTTTTTAACAAATGGTGCTGGCAAAACTGGATGTCCATCTGCAAAAAAATGAAACAGGACCTATACCTCACACCATACACAAAAAGTAATTAAAAATGGATTAAAGACCTAAATATAAAACCAAAAACTATAAAGATCATAGAAGAAAAAATAGGGTCAACACAGGAAGCCCTAATGCACAGCATTAACAGGATACAAACTATACCTGACAATACACAAACACCAGAAGATAAGCTAGATAGCTGCGATCTTCTAAAAATTAAACACTTATATTCATCAAAAGACTTCATCAAAAGAATAAAAAGAGAACCGGCAGACTGGGAAAAAATTTTGGGGCATTACAAGTCAGACAAAGGTCTAATCTCTAAAATCTACAGAAAAGTCCAATACCTCTACAACAAAAAGGCAAATAATCCAATTAAAAAATGGGCAAAGGAAATGAACAGATGCTTCGCCAAAGGAGACATTCCAAGGACTAATGCTAGTGATGCTCACAATCACTAGCCATTACAGAAATGCAAATCGAAACCACAATAAGACACCATCTCACCCCAACATTACTGGCAAGAATCAAAATAACAGAAAATAACAAGTGTTGGAGAGGCTGTGGGGAGTGTGGAACTCTTATGCACTACTGGTGGGAATGGAAAATGGTACAACCATTTTGGAAAATGATATGGCACTTCCTTAGAAAGCTAGAAATAGAAATACCATATGATCCAGCAATTCCACTCCTAGGAATATATCCCAGAGGAATAAGAGCTGTCACATGAATAGACATATGTACATCCATGTTCACTGCAGCATTGTTCACAGTAGCAAAAAGTTGGAAACAACCTAGATGTCCATCAACAGATGAATGGATAAACAGACTATGGTACATACACACAATGGAACACTACACAACGATAAAGAACAATAATGAATCTATGAAGCATCTCACAACGTGGATGAAACTGGAGGGCATTATGCTGAGTGAAATAAGTCAATCGCAAAAGGACAAATATTGTACAAGACCACTGCTACAAAAACTCATGAGAAGGTTTACACACAAAAAGAAACAATCTTTGATGGTTACGAGGCAAGGAAGGGGTGGGGAGGGAAAAACACTAAACAGACAATAGGTAAGTGGTAACTTTGGTGAAGGGTAAGACAGTACATAACACTGGGGAAGACAGCACAACTTGTCCAAGGCAAGGTCATGGAAGCTCCATAGACACATCCAAACTCCTTGAGGGACCAAATTACTTGGCCTATGGCTGTGGGGACCATGATCTTGGGGAACATCTAGCTGAATTGGCGTAACATAGTTTATAAAGAAAATGTTCTAACAAACAAACAAAAAAAGTTATACATTCTACTTTGGTTAAGTAACATCTGGGGTCTTAAAAGCTTGTGAGCAGCTATCTAAGATACTCCACTGATCTCACCCCATCTGGAACAAGGGAGAATGAAGAAAACCAAAGACACAAGGAAAAGATTAGTCCAAAGGACTAATGGATGACAACTACCACAGCTTCCACCAGACTGAGTCCAGAACAACTAGACGGTGCCCAGCTACCACCACTGACTGCTCTGACAGGAATCTCAATAGAGGGTCCTGGATAGAGCTGGAGAAAAATGTAGAACAAAATTCTAACTCATAAAAAAAAAAGACCAGGATTGGAGGAAGACTTATTAACAACCTGCAATATGCAGATGACACAACCTTGCTTGCTGAAAGTGAAGAGGACTTGAAGTACTTACTGATGAAGATCAAAGACTAGAGCCTTCAGTATGGATTACACATCAACATAAAGAAAACAAAAATCCTCACAACTGGACCAATAAGCAACATCATGATAGATGGAGAAAAGATTGAAGTTTCAAGGATTTCATTTTACTTGGATCCACAATCAATGTCCATGAAAGCAGCAGTCAAGAAATCAAAAGAACAGCAACTCAAAAGGTTTGATGGGAAGCCTAGGGGGGCAGTGAGTTGAAGATAATGGTGATGGAATAATTTGGAAAAGGATAGTGAGAATAACAGCACAACTGGAAGAATATAATTGATGTCACTAAAATGTACACGTAGAAACTTTTGAAATGGTGTAACTTTGGCTATGTATATTTTCACCAGAAAGAAAAAGGTCTCCCAAGGTGGAGAAGGGAGAGTGTTGACATGTCATGGGGTTGTTAACCAATGTCATAAAACAATATGTGTACTGACTGTTTAATGAGAAACTATTTGTTCTGTAAACCTTCATCTAAAGTACAATTTAAAAAAAAAATCAAAAGACGCATTGCATTGGGCAGATCTGCTGCAAAAGACCTCTTTAAAGTGTTGAAAAGCAAAGCTGTCACCTTGAAGACTAAGGTGTGCCTGACCCAAGCTATAGTATTTTCAATTGCATCATATGCATACAAGAGCTGGATAATGAATAGGAAGACCAAAGATTTGACACCTTCGAATTGTGGTGTCGGCAAGGAATATCGAATATACCATGGACTGCCAAAAGAACGAACAAATCTGTCTTGGAAGAAGTACAACCAGAATGCTCCTTAGAAGCAACGATGGTGAGACTACATCTTGCATACTTTGGACATTTTGTCAGGAGGGATCAGTCCCTGGAGAAGGATATCATGCTTGGTAAAAGTACAGGGTCAGTGAAAAAGAAGAAGACCCTCAGCAAGATGGATTGACACAGTGGCTGCAACAATGGGCTCCAGTATAACAATTGTGAGCATGGCGCAGGACAAGGCAGTGTTTCATTCTGTGGTACATAGGTTCACTACAAGTCGGAACCAACTCGAAGGCACCTAACAACAATAACAACAAAAAGACCAGACTTACTGTTCTGACAGAGACTGGAGAAACCCCGAGGGTATGGCCCCCGGACACCATTATAGCTCACTAATGAAATCGCTCCTGAGGTTCACCTTTCAGCCAAAGATTAGACAGGCCGATGAAAAAAAAAAAAAAAACTACACTAAATGGGCACACAAGCCCAGGGGCAAGGACCAGAAGGCAGGAGGGGACAGGAAAGCTGGTGATGGGGAACTTAAGGTCAAGAAGGGGAGAGTGCTGACATGTCATGGGGTTGTCAACCAACGTCACAAAGCAATATGTATATTAATTTTTTAATGAGAAACTAGTTTGTTCTGTAAACCTTCATCTAAAGTACAATAAAAAAAAAATGATAGTGCAGGACCACGCAATGTTTCTGTTATACATAAGGTCGCTCTGAGTCGAAGCCAACTCAGCAGCAACTAACAACAATAACAGCACCAAAGGTGTAAAAATTAAAAGTATCAAAAATAAAATGCTTCAAAATTAAAAGTACTAAAGGAATAACTCTAACAAAAAAAGTTCAAGTGCTTTAAAGAGAGAAGCCTACATGTCATTGAAATACACTAAAGAAAATGCAAACAAAAAGGAGATATGCCGTGCTCATAATCTGGAAGACCCAATATCATCAGTATGTCATTTCTGCCTAAATGGATCTACAGATTCAAAGTAATTCCAAGTAAGATACCAATAAGTTTATTTTGTGAAACCTAACAAACTGATACTAAATTAAGATGGTGTAGCATGTGACACAAGAATTTAAAACCCTGAAGAGACATCATGCCTGAATACTCAATGTATGGCAGAAATGGCATCTCAAATCAGTGGAGAAAGGATGGACTTCTCTATAAATGAAAGTAGGATAATTGGCTGACCATATGAGAAAAAAATGAAACTGGACCCCAACCCCACACTATAAAAACAAGTCAATTCCAAATATTTTGCCTTTGTGAGTATTAGGCCAAGGCAGGCCCTTTGGGTGAATAATTGGACAAAGGTGCCTTCTCTGGAGAGACACAGTCCAATGGACACACCATTTAGTGGACTATGCCTTTGTGCAAAGCATAATGCCCTTTTCTCGGAGCCATATATATGTACATATGCTTCACTAATTTTGCTTCTCTAGAGAACCCAGCCTAAGACAACAAGGCAGTTAAAACAATAAAGAAAATAAAGAGAATGATCAACACAAATTCTGGCTAGTAATTACTTCTAGAGCGGAAGGAAGGGGATGCAATTTGGGATTCTAGGATATGGTAAAGTTCAATCATTTGAACCCTTGGTGAGTACATGGGTATTCATTATTGTTCCTTAAATAATACGTGTAGATTTTCATACACTATATTGTGTATATGCTGTATTTTCAAAATAAAGAAAGGACTTATGTAGAAGGAGGATGTGATAGAGATGATATATCAGTGGTAACAAAATTCTCACCATGTATAAACCAGAATGTCAAGTTATTAAACTACAAAATGTGCATTTATCATTTAAACTCTCAAAAAGCAATCTTTTCCTTATTAACAAGTTCTGGGGAACCACCTCATTATTCCTCCATTCTGGTTACATGTCATGAGGATAAGTATATGAGACATCCTTCTTGGCTTTTTACCATATTCGAGCAAAGAGTAGGTTTTTAAACTTCCTGGACAAAGGGTTTAAAATGCTTCACACTCAATCCTCTACTAAAGAGTTCTGGAAGCCACATGAGAGGAGAAAACTATGGAAGTAGAAACAGAATACATTCTTGAGTTGCTGCTTAAGAACCTGTCCTGGAAAGCCCTGAGACCCATAGCAGACTTTCGCACAAGTGAGGAATAAACTTTCATGTGTTAAGCTACTAAGATTTTTAGGTTCATTTGTGTCTTAGTTATCTAGTCCTGCTACAACAGAAATACCACAAGTGGATGGCTTTAGCAAAGAAAAGTTTATTCTCTCAGTCTAGTAGGCTAGAAGTCCGAATTCAAGGCTTCAGCTCCAGGGGAAGGCTTTCTCTCTGTGTCAGCTCTGGAGGAAGGTCCTTGTCATTAGTCTTCCCCTGGTCGAGGAGCTTCTCAGCACAGGGACCTTGGGTCCAAAGGACGTACTATGCTCTCGGTGTTTCTTTCTTGGTGGTGTGAGGTCCCTGTGTCTCTCTGCTGGCTTCTCTCTTTTACATCTCAAAAGAGATTGGCTTAAAACACAATCTAATCTTGTAGATCTCATCAACATAACTGACACTAATCATCTCATTAACATCATAGTGATAGGATTTACAACATAGAAAAATCGTACCAGATGACAAAATGGTGAACAATCACCCAACACTGGGAATCGTGGCATAGCCAAGTTGGCGGATATTTTTGGGGGACACAATTCAATCCATGACAATTTGTATCAGAGCATGTCTTAGTTACCTAGTCTTGCCATAACAGAAACTATCACAAGTGGGTAACTTTAAAGAACAGAAATTTATTTTCTTACAGTTCGGGAGGCTAGAAGTCTGAATTCAGGGCATGCCTCCAAGAGGAGGTCCTTCTTTATCTCTTTCAGCTTCTTATAGTAGGCAATCCTTAGAGTTCCTGGACTTACAGACACATCTGCCTTGTGTATCTGTTTTTATATGATACCTTCCCCATGCATGTGTCTCTGTGTCTATTCTGCTCTTTTTATAATTCAGAAGTGACTAGATTTATGACCCACTCTATTCTGGTATGGCTTCGTTAACATAATAAAAGAAAACCCTATTTCCAAACAAGATCAAACTCACAGGTACAGGGGCCAGGATTTCAATACATATTTTGGTGGGGACACAATTTAATCCACAGCAGAGCATAACCTAGCCTATCCTGACTAATACAAAACTCTCCTTTTGAAGCCAGGATGCATGGTTTTGAAGACTTCATTACTCTTATAATAGTTATATTTGCAATTCACTGGGCTTCCATCAATGAAATTAGCTGTACATACAACAACTTTTTTAAAAAAAGTTTTTAACTTTTTATTTTGAAGTAATTTCAGACTTACAAAAGATTTGCAAAATTAGTACCAAGAATTGCTATGTACTGTCTACCCAACTTCCCCAAGTGTTAATATCTAACATCACCACAGTACAATAATTAAAACCAGGAAAGCAACATTGATACAATATTATTGACTGGTTTATAGACCTTATTTCAATTTCACCAATTGTCCCACTCATTCCTTTTTTCTAGTTCAAGACCCAATACAGGAACACATGTTGCATTTAATTTTCATGTCTCCTTAAATTTGGAACAATTTCTTAGTCTTTCCTTGCCTTTCTCCACCTTGACATTTTTGAAGAGTGCTAGTCAGTTATTTTGTACAACGTCCCTCAATTTGAATTTGTTTCCTCATGATTAAATTCAGGTTATATATTTTTGGCAAGAATACCACAGAAGTGAGGTTGTGCCCTTCTCAGTGCACCATATCAGAAGGCATCTGATGTGGATATGTCTCATTAATGGAAATGCTAAGTTTGTTAACTTGGTCTGCTAGATAACTATAAAAGCACTGCTTTCACCTTTGTAAATTAGTAAGCGTCTTGTGGGGAGATACTTTGAGACTATGTCAACATTCTGTTCATAAAATCAGCATACTTATGCTGGTTTTGGCATCCATTGCTGATTCTTGTCTGAAATGATTATTACTGTGGTGTTCGCCAATTTGCTGTGAGCCAAGATAAAAAATGGGCTCATATAGGGCTATGAGTGAGAATTGACTCAACCACAATGGGTTTGGTTTTGATTTACAGGG